>NC_137824.1:54860329-54980329 GCF_963921795.1 Nannobrachium achirus | reverse complement strand
GTGTGTGTGTGTGTGTGTGTGTGTGTGTGTGTGTGTGTGTGTGTGGCACTGTAATAGCGCTTGGTTTTGCTCATCAAACATACATAGAATAGGACATCGATCCTGTGGTCTCCCGTTGTACAGTACAGGCAGACAGACATTTCGTGCGCATGCACTCGCTCACAGCGTACACATGCATGCACGCACGTGCGCACATACCGCATGCACGCACGCACGCACGCACGCACGCACACCCACACACTCACACACGCACACACACACACGCGCACGCACGCACGCACGCACATACGCACACGCACGCACACGCGCACACACACACAAATGCTTGTGCACACATTTTTTGTCTCCAAAATCCTCAGTAATTTCATTGACCCTCCCCTTCTTTTCCTGCATTTTTGTCTCTCTCTCGCTCTTTCTTTTTTTTTTTAAGATTTGTTTTTGGGCTTTTTATGCCTTTATTTGATAGGATAGTAGACTGACAGGAAATGGGGAGAGAGATGGGGAATGACATGTGGCAAAGGTCGTCCGGATCGGGAATCTAACCGGCGACGCCAGCAGGCATCATAGCCTAGTATGTGGTATGCGCCTTGACCACTAGGCCAGCGGGCGCCTCTCTCTCGCTCTTTCTCTTCTCTCTTGGTCCTTTCCATCCAGGCACGTGCACACATAGACATCAAAGGAGGCTTGAGCCCTTTTATCCGTCTATAAAAAGTGTCCTTTCCAGAGACCACGAATGCTGTTTTTACTATGGTGAAAGAAACGCAAATGCCCTCTTTCCATGCCATACCTGAAGGCGGCATTCGAGAAAATGGCCTTGTCCAAACTCTCCTGAACTTTGAATTCAGCATCTTATGTTGAAAGAATTGCCCTTTCTGTGTAGAAGTCCATGCCCTTACACCAAATCTCTTGTATTGACTTGATAATGCTTAGTTCAGTGTGGTATCACGCACCGAAAATAGCCGACCTCCAAGCTCGTTGTGTGAGCTTGGAAGTTGGCTATTTTCAATATTTACACCAAAAGGCCCCTTTAGAGATTTCAGCCCCTGCCTCTCTAACATTCTCTGTACGTCCCTGCTTCCATCCCTTTATCTCTTTCGTTCTCTCTCTCTCTTTCCCGCCATGTCTCTCCTCCCTCGCTCTCAACTTCCCTGCCAAAAGAATATTCTTTTTTCCACGTCTCTCTCCCTCCAGAGAGCGCAGGGACTTCCCTCCTCGTTGATTCACATCCACAACGCTTCCTGTCTGTGCGTGGTTGGCATGTGAGCAACAACGTGGCACATGCAGGGGTGTCACAGGGGGGGGAAAGTGGGACTGAGTTACTAGGGCCCAAGGTGGAGGGGCCTTATTTGTTTTATACTTTAGCTATTGAAAAATACCAGATGTACAAGCTCACAGCGCGGCACCGAGTGCTGCGCTGCGAGCTTGTAGACTGAGTTACTAGGGCCCAAGGTGGAGGGGCCTTTAATTATTTTATACTTTAGCTATTGAAAAACAGCAGATATACAAGCTCACAGCGCGGCACCGAGTGCCGCGCTGCGAGCTTGTAGATCTGCTATTTTTGAAAAGTCATGAAAATGTGTGCAAATCTTTGAATGGCGAACATTTGTAACTCCTCTTGCTTCTGGGGCGTCCGTGGCCTAAATATTTTGAGATGGGGGGGTCCGTGGCCAAATACATATCATTTCGGGGGTCCTTCACATAAAAAAGTTTGAGCACCACTGACATAGAAATAAAAAAAATATTCAAAGACTATTCAAAAGAATTTTCACGATTTTTCAAAAATAGCAGATCTACAAGCTCGCAGCGCGGCACTCGGTGCCGCGCTGTAAGCTTGTATATCTGCTATTTTTCCAATAGTAATAATAATAATGCGTTCCCAGTCTAAATGGGTTAAACCCCCTCCCCTATGAAGAACATTCATGGGGGGGGCCCGCAGTGAAACCTTGTACCCAGGGCCCAGAATTTGGTGTGACACCCCTGGGCGCATGCTTTTTCTGACACACATTTTAGCGCTCTGACACACTGTAAGGAGATTCCAATGACAAAATGGGCACGCCATAAGAATACAAGAATAGCAGGTTATGGAAATGTTGACACCAGGAGTCTAGGGCCAAGGACCCCTTAGCTGAGAGAGAGATGAAGCAGGGACCCCCTCTGCATATTGTATGAATGTGTGATGCAGATTTTCATTGATTTCATAGATAGATTCATGACTTGTTTGACAGCACTGTCATCAGTCTATGTTGTTAGTTCATGTTAATGTGTATTTTCATACATTTAACCACTTAAATCGTGGATATTTTGTAAACTTGACCCTTCGCTATGTACTTGGTCTGCTCTTTTTTTACCTCTACACCAAACCTATATATTTGCCGAAAATAGCCGATCTACAAGCTCTCGCGCGAGGCGTTACTTGAGAGCTTGTAGATCTGCTATTTCTGGCTAAAGTTCTCCTCAGATCAGGGATGTGAGGGTTCAAGTTGTTAATTTAGAAGAATGGTTCTACCACACAAGGATTTGGTGGACCCCCTGTGGTAACTCTGAGGACCCCCTAGGGGTCCCAGTCAGACCCCCTGTAGTAACTCTGAGGACCCCCTAGGGGTTCCAGACCCCCTGTAGTAACTCTGAGCCGTGTGGCAAGCCTGCCGTGTGGTTGTTTTTCATGAACTGCACATCGTTTGTGTTTGTCGAGGGCCACCGACTTACGGCGAAGTATGAATTGGGGAAATGATGACTTTTTGGATGTTTTTCCACAGAAGTCTTGGCCACATGCAACACGGCATCAGTCAGTGACTAAGAGACATGTGTGGAATTTCTGAGTGTAATGTAACATAACATGCTGCTCGTGCTCCATTTGACATGGGTGCTACTGTGGTCTGCGGGCTTCAGTAAATCTTCAGCCTGGCTGTGAGAGACAGCTATTGGTATGAGCACTTCAGTTCAACGTTGTTGTTGTAACCAGTAAGACTCCCGAAATCGCAGTGTTGTAAAAAGTACTCACATTTTATACTTGAGTAAAAGTATCCATACAGCAACATAGAAATACTCCGTTACAAGTAAAAGTCCAGAATTCAAAGTGTACTTGAGTACAAGTATGAAAGTATTGGCATCAACATGTACTTAAAGTACCAAAAGTAAATCGGGAGACCGTTTAGAAGGCAATGGTAGCCAATCAGGAGGGAATATGGGAAATGGGACAGATCCATGTTGATGACATGACTTTAGAGATACTGTGTAGCGCTTTGCATGATTTCAGGGCAAAATCTATAGGAGCAGTGTCCAAAAATGTATTTGGCAAGAATCGGCCTCATGGTGGCGCTAGAAGAGGGCCATGTGTGAAATGAGGGGTGGAAGTTGTGGTTTGGCAGCCAATGAGTGTGTGTGCGCAAAGTTTGGCATGGATAAGTGGTGGAGATATGAGTAGGGGATAAGTGTGACGTGACGTGACGTGACGTGACGTGACGTGACGTGGCGTGACGGACGGACAGACTGACAGCCGGTGGAGCTTTTCATAGTGACAATGAACTGTCCTAGGAAATTGTTGCTGTCAGCCTGAAAGCTCTTATCTCATATTCTATTATTTTTTGTATTTTTTTTGTAAATCAATGCCCTGCTTGAACATAAAACAACGTCACACGAAAGCATCAAAAGTAGCAGAGCTTGCATATCTACTACTTTTGCTATTTTATAAGTCTATATAGCGCTTAAATGATGAATGAAACAATAGGAGTAGGGGCTGGAGTAGGGCCTGCAATATAAACAACACAACAAGACAACACCACCCCTGTGGGAGTTAGTGGATGTTTCTGCCTTTATTTATACAGTAGGTGTAGTAGAGATACGACAGGAAATAGGGCGAGAGAGAGAGAGAGAAGGGGAGAGACGTACGGTAAAGATTGTCGGTAACGGGACTCGAACCCGCGATGCACCGTCAGGCTACATAGGAGCCTACTAGGTGCCAGGACCGCCAGGCCAGGCCAGGCCAGCAGCATGGGACCTAGTGGATGTTTCTATATGCGTGCGTAGCTCTGAACTTTGACCTGGTATTCCCTGAATGGTTGAATTAGTTCCCCTCTATCTGGTTGAGGGTGTGTTAATTACTGAGTGCAGTGTCTTGTCTGTTATCATAACACAGTTACATGCAATGTCACAATTAAGCAATATTACACGAGAGGGTGTGCATTTAACACGACACGTGCCCCAAGCCTACAGCCCTGATTGGCTAGCACTCTCATCGGGCTAGGGGGAAAAGCTTAGTTAACGTGGAGGGCCAGACTTCACTACAACACCACTACCACCAGGGGGTGGTGTTGAGTGCAGTCTGGTTTTAACCAGGCAACTGCACGACAGCCTTGCCGCAGGAACGAGCCGACAGGCGAGTTCCGTAGGCAGGGCTGGAGTGCCGGATAACCGTGTTAATGCAGACCCTTGAGTGTAATATTGCGATTATACAACTGTTGCCCTTAAAAAAAAAAACACGTCAACTTAATTTCATTGTAATTAAGATATTCGATAGGAATTTGTATTTTTTTAATGCCACATTCAGCTACTATGTCCCTGAATGTCACATGACAACCGCTAGCCTAGCCGCCTAGCATAGTGTGGGGAGAGAGGAGCGCTTGCTGTCTTTCGTGACCAACGCAGCTGATTTCTTTACTTGATGAGAGACAGTGCAGTAGTGCTCGTTATATGCACGGTTGGAGAGCCTGTTTTGCATTGAGAGCCAGACTACCTGTTGTATAATTATAACATAATCGCCTAATTGCTATTATTTGAGAATTATTTTGCATAATTGTCTCTATTGTCATCTTCGTTTTCAACACTAAAAACACGATTGAGTGAGAAATATATTGAGGATGAAAAGTGTCACAGTTAAAACAATATTCTTCCACATATAACGTTTTTCTCTCTCATGCTGGTGGGTGAAACATATCCTGGTTTCGGTGGAAAAGCTCTCATCCCAAGGTGGAAGTCTCATTATCTGTAATGACCTGCTGTTGAGAGATGAGGGGGAAGTTGTTGAGTGCTGGTAGTGATGTGCTGCTGCTACCGTACCATTTGGATGAGGCTTTCACTCAAAGTGCCTTCGTGTACCTTAAGTGTACCATACATACAAACTACTCGCATGCCGTGCATCATGCATAGAGACATATGAAAGAGTAAATGGGCTGCATCATGCATAGAGACATATGAAAGAGTAGATGGGCTGCCTTTAAATAGTGCCTTTTTGACCACTCACATGTGCTTTACAATGTACTTCATTCGCCTACATGCACGCACACACGCACGCACACACGCTCACACACACACACGTACTGTACACACACACATACTGTACACACACACATACTGTACACACACACACACACACACTCACACACCATTACACATTCACACACCGATAGTGGATCGGCAACCATGCTCGTCGGGAGCAGTTAGCCAATCTACAAGCCAATCTACAAGCACACAACGCCTCGCGTTGTGTGCTTGTAGATCGGCTGTTTTCACTAGTTTAGTTCATTTTTTAAATGATAAAAACAAACGGTTTTGGACATACAAGGTTTCTACCCGACAACGACGATTTGCTAAGACGAACATTTCATTTGTTGTACTTCGAAAAACAACCTGTCTGGAAAAAGTGCTTTCGTCCTGATCTTTGACTAACCTCTGCCTCTCTCTCTCTCTCTCTCTCTCTCTCTCTCTCTCTCTCTCTCTCCATCCATCCATTCAGTATGGGGAGGAGGAGGTGTGTTCGGACCGCTTGGACGCTGACTTCCCGGACATCGACCTCTCCCAACTGGACGCCAGCGACTTCGACAGCGTCAATTGTCTCAGCGAGCTGCACTGGTGCAACGACCAGCCCTCGGACGCCTCGCCCGCCTCCACACTGCACTACAGCACAGCAGACCAACTCTTCGAGGTGAGAATGAGGGCCTCGCCGCCTCTCGGACCCTTTGTTTTTACTGGATTACTGCATGTTTTTGCGAGGGTATCAACCCTAGGAGACACGGGGAGAACATGCAAACTCCACACAGAAAGGCCCTTTTGCCAACCCCACCTAGGGTGTGGGCACTGATGACGCTGGAGACACATTTTATTTGAAAATATACAGTACAGTCTCAACCAGGCTTCCCCAATAGGCGGCCCGCGGGCCATTTGCGGCCCGCGGGGGGCTACTGTACATCACTCCTAGATTTTCCACACCTCATTGGCTAAGAGCCCTGCCTTTGTACTGTCTGCGACGGAACTCACGCGACGGAACTCACGCGACAGAACTCACGCGACGGAACTCACGCGACAGAACTCACGCGACGGAACTCACGCGACGGAACTCACGCGACAGAACTCACGCGACAGAACTCACGCGACGGAACTCACGCGACAGAACTCACGCGACAGAACTCACGCGACGGAACTCACTCTATAAATAATGAAGATGACATACTGGTCTCGCCTTTCAGGCGAACCCACAATAATACTAGTAAGACGCCTCAGGGCAACATGATGTGGACAGCACATCGTTTATGCATTTATGCCCATATATCTCCATATATGGGCATAAAACGGATGTGTTCCCCTGGCAACACAGGGATCTCCATATCTCCATATATGGGCATTAAAAGGGATTTGTTCCCCCTGGCATCACAGGGATCTCTCTAAACAGGGCATAATCCATATTGATGACATCAGGGAACTCCATATATGGGCATAAAAGGGATTCTGTTAGTTGTGACATCACGGTGAAGCCAGAGCATGATGAGGACGGATGGATGGACGGACGCCGACAAGCTGTGGCGGTTCTCATAGTAAACTACAACCTTTGGTTGCAAAACATATACATAGAATAAAATAGAATAATTTCTCCTGATGGCAAGCTCATTTGAGCTGCAGAAAGGTAGCTAATAACTATATGCCTTGATGCACTGCAGGATCCAGGGCACCCAGATAATGCTGCAATGTATGCATGTGTAATATTGCTACAAGGCTAAAGTGCTCTCCAAACAAACAAAAAAAAAAGAAACCTTTACTGGGGCAACTGAAATCACCTTCAGCTTGAGTAAACACCATTAAGCAGAGGTCAGACCCATATCAAATACATCTGCAGACGGAATCACCCTCAGGCTCCATTATCGCATGTTGTTATTGGATCATTTCAAGGAATACCCTTTTAGTTTTGCTCTTGGTTTCCCAGGCTCATTGATCGTGTACATATAGCGTTCCGACGCTGGACGAATTCCCCTGCTCCCATTAAACCGGGGCAAAACAAGAATCAAGAATACAAAATCAAAGACACAAAGTGTAGTGTTCAGGTACAGATCGCTGGTAGCGTAATCTAACTCCAGTAGACATCATGGCCCTCGTGGTTCAGTGTTCAACGCAGTAATGACGTCTTCGCATCCGTATCTCTCTCTCTGTCTCTCTCTCTCTTCTCTCTCCATATTGTTGTTGTTGCGTGGAAACCTTGTATGTCCAAAACCGTTCCTTTTCTATTTATCATTCTAAAATGGATTTAAAATAATGAAAATAGCCAATCTACAACGGTGGTGTAAAGTAACTAAGTACTTTTACTTAAAACTGTACTTAAGTACAGTACTTGAGGTATTTGTACTTTACTTGAGTATATCCAAATTCCAATACTTTTACTTCTACTCCACTACTGTACATCTTGGATCCAAATGTTGTACTTTTACTCCACTACGTTTATTTGAACATTTTAGTTTCTAGTTACTTTGCAGATATAAATTATAATATTATAAAACATACATAAACCACTTTAGCTCTATTTTATACCTCGGCTATTTGAAAATAGCTGATCTATAAGCTCACAACACGTCACATCGTGATGCGTTGTGAGCTTGTAGATGCCAACTTGTAAGAGCTTGTAAGTGCCAACACTTTTGTACTTATGCTCAAGTAAATGTTGAATTCTGGACTTCTTCTTGAGTACTTCTACAATGCAGTATTGACAATTTCACTTAAGTAGGAAATGTGAGTACTTTTTCCACCACTGATCTACAAGCACACAACGCCTTGCATCACTATTTTCACTAGTTTTGTGCAACAGTCTTGTGTGACGAAGCAGGGCTTTACTTTACCAAAAAAAAAAAAAACTTAAAAATGCGAAACTTGGAGATACGAGCTTTCTGCCCGACAGTGACGATACACATAAATCTGTCTCTGACTTTGTTTGTCTCTCTCCCTGTCCTCACTCTCCTGGTGTTTGTCTCTCTTTCTCCTTCAGCTCTCCCCTCTGGACCCGCCGCCAGCGTATCGTATTCTCTCAGTATCTCCCGTTATCGATCGCGGAACGAACACACCGGTGCAGGCGGTCGGCTGACAGACAGACAGACAGACAGACAGACAGACAGACAGTCTTTCGGTTATAAATAAAACGGAATACCAATGGGTGGACTTATGAGCAGACAGACAGACAGAGAGGTGGACAATGGGGGCAGAGCCCCCTGTTTCAGTTGTCCATCGATGCACCACTTATTTACTGTAGCCCGTTGGATGTAATCCCATGTCGGAATTGATTTGTGTCTGTGTCTGTCGTGGGAATGGTGGGGGATCATGGATGGCTCATTGGATTGGGGCTTGGATGTACTACTCCCCGACATGCGTGCGCACACACGCACACACACACACACACACACACACACACACACACACACACACACACACACACACACACACACACACACACACACACACACACACACACACACACACACACACACACACGTGCACGTGCGCGAGCGCACATACACACCCTCAGGCGACTGGTAAGAGTTAGAAAACCACACAGGGAAGTCATTGATCATTGGTCCTATTACATTAAACTTCATTTAACCTTGCACGGCAATG
Organism: Nannobrachium achirus; assembly: GCF_963921795.1. Classification (NCBI taxonomy): domain Eukaryota; kingdom Metazoa; phylum Chordata; class Actinopteri; order Myctophiformes; family Myctophidae; genus Nannobrachium; species Nannobrachium achirus. The sequence continues at coordinate 54,971,464 of NC_137824.1, read as the reverse complement.
AGAGGGAGAGAGAGAGAGAGGGAGAGACCTTGCACGGCAATGAGAGGGGGAGAGAGAGAGAGAGAGAGAGGGAGAGAGGCAGACAGACAGTTGATAAACATGGAAAGAGAGGAGACATGAATTAAAGTAACCTCTGAGTGCTGTTGGAGACAAATTTTCTTATTTCATAATTATTATCCCACGATTTTCTAACCCATTTTTTCACCCAGTGCCAATTGACTAACCAGTAATCCTGGTTTCTGCTCTCCCTCTGCCGCACCTGGGGAGACAACGCACTGACCTCATGCTTCCTTCTATGCATGAGTAGTCCAAGTTGCTTCTTTTCACCTGACAGGGGGGATTTCCCCGGTTTGGACGTAGCGCGTGGAAGGAACACGTTATTCCAACCAGTTCCTTTCCCCTCCATCAAGCGCCCCGGCTGGCCAGGGGGAGGCATTATAGAGACCAGGATTACTGCATGTTTTTGCGAGGGTATCATCAACCCTAGGAGACACGGGGAGAACATGCAAACTCCACACAGAAAGGCCCTTTTGCCAACCCCACCTAGGGTGTGGGCGCTGTGCGCTTGTAGATCTGTTGTTTTCACTACTTTTGTGCGACGGCCTTGTATGATGATGAAGCAGGGCTTTACTTAGCGAAAAAAAAATTTACACATTTGAACCTTGGAGATACGAGGTTTCTGCCCGACAGTGACGATATTAAACGATACAATATCTTGCGTCAATTATACTCTTGGCAGAACGGGAGATAAACATGTCGCTGCACAAGTACAGCACAAGTACTGTGTCGGCAATCTCATCTATCTATCTGTTCTGTTACTGTACACACACCAAGCAACTTCAGCTGTGACATTTACCAGATGACAGTTATTCCCAGGCATAAATACAGTACACAGTAGAGCATCCTCTTGTTTGTGTGTGCCTCTCCATGTGTGTACAGTATGCATGTGTGCTCCGCCAATTTGCGTGTTTGTCCATAAATTCGACTTGAGGACAGTTATTTCCAAAGCATCGCTAAACACAGATTGTTCAAACCCCAACATTACAGCCTCCCCCCACCCCTCCCCCTTCCACAAGTTCACACATTCACACTGTATTATTTTGCGGCGATGACTACAGCCAGGGCGTGGCTGGCTAAATGCACACTGCTTAGTAGAGGAGAGGTTTGAGGCACTGGAGCAAGATAACTAATAGCGGGACGGCTAGAGCTGTTCAGGGGCCAACGGTAGAAGACTGCGTCGTTGGCCCATTTTACCAATAGTCCATGGGCCATACGAGATGTCACTCTCCGAAAGGTGGCAAAGGTTACTATGCGTTTTGGTTTAGTGATGAAAAGTGATGAGTCATCACTTTTCACAGTTTTGTGGGGGCCGTTTTAGCCCAATGAATGTTTTTCGTGCAAAACGGATGCTTGCAATGGATTCAGAATCATGAAAAACCCCTAGTTTGACCCCTCATATGCTACTTAAAGCAGATACATGTTTTGCATTTTTTTCCTGTATGGGAAAGTAGTATGGCCCATGGACTACAAGGGGAAAGTTTCGTTTGCTGGAAAGGAAGCCACTTCCGGGTTCTCCTTGAAGTTGCTGTTGCTATTAATGGCCCAGCAGATGTCGCTATTTCACCCTCTACTGGTGTCAAGAAACTTTTAGCTCCATGTTATCTATCTATGAGGATTTGGTGATTTTATTATCTTAGTAAACCTTTTCATAAATACTTTGTTTTCAATCGCTAGTTTAAAGTCTTTGTTAAATCATCATATGTGTTTAGTAAGATATGGTCGCATTAATCTTAAAATGAATGATAACGTAGGTTTCTAGGCTTTCTACTGGTTCCACGGAGTGACGACCCACCTTCCAGCCAATATCATTTGATTCATTTCCGTGTCCATTTCTAAGAAATATGGACGGATTTGCACTCGCTGAAAAATAGGCTTCATTTATCGTCTGTAGAAACCAATGGCGTGGCTGTCCATTTCTTTTTTACATAGTCTATGCATTTTACTCACTGGCTATCCCATACATCGCCCCTTACAGATAGAAGAGGAGAATGCGGCTCTGTTGGCCGCCCTGACTGACAGTCTCGATGGCATGGTGGATGCAGAGGTGGGCGGGCTCTCCGTTTTCCCCACCCTGGGGGAGGAGCCTGACCAGGAAGACGAAGAGGACGAAGACCTTCCTCTAGACGCGGGGGACTTCAGTCAGAGCCAAGGGTCAGAGACAGAGGACCCGTCTATGGTAAGGCCCCCTTTGGCCGTTCAAATGTGCCATTTCTTGCCATTATTTGCTTGAGGATCTTATCCAGACTGACAGAACACACAGAATGCTGATGGGAACACACTGGATAGGTCAACAGAATAAAAGTCTGCACAAGTCAACAGCATTTAGTTTACTTTAAAACACAGTAAAATGACATGGTACAGGTCGGCCAGTTCGATTAAAAAGGAGGAGTAGGATGGAGGTACTATGTCCTCCCGGTGAGGGCTCCTCACAACAACAGTAGGATGGAGGTACTACGTCCTCCCGGTGAGGGCTCCTCACAACAGCAGTAGGATGGAGGTACTACGTCCTCCCGGTGAGGGCTCCTCACAACATCAGTAGGATGGAGGTACTACGTCCTCCCGGTGAGGGCTCCTCACTACAGCAGTAGGATGGAGGTACTGTGTCCTCCCGGTGAGGGCTCCTCACAACAGCAGTAGGATGGAGGTACTATGTCCTCCCGGTGAGGGCTCCTCACAACAGCAGTAGGATGGAGGTACTATGTCCTCCCGGTGAGGGCTCCTCACAACAGCAGTAGGATGGAGGTACTATGTCCTCCCGGTGAGGGCTCCTCACAACATCAGTAGGATGGAGGTACTATGTCCTCCCGGTGAGGGCTCCTCACAACAGCAGTAGGATGGAGGTACTATGTCCTCCCGGTGAGGGCTCCTCACAACAGTAGTAGGATGGAGGTACTATGTCCTCCCGGTGAGGGCTCCTCACAACAGTAGTAGGATGGAGGTACTACGTCCTCCCGGTGAGGGCTCCTCACAACAGCAGTAGGATGGAGGTACTATGTCCTCCCGGTGAGGGCTAGTAGGATGGAGGTACTATGTCCTCCCGGTGAGGGCTCCTCACTACAGCAGTGGCAAACCACAGAAATGTGTGGGGAGGATTAATTGGCATAGCAACTAAGTATTGTAATAGTCAAGTGTATGGATGTTTTCTTACACACCTATGGGTTACACCAGTGGTTCTCAAACCTCATGGGCTGCAGTAAACCCCTTATACTGATTTCTGAAGCCGAGTACCCCCTACCCTGACTACAGCATTTTGCTTAGAAAACATGTCATCAAAAGTCCAGTTCCAATGCCAATATGTTCAAAGCAAAACAACATAATGGCAAATAAACTTTGCTTTCTATTCAATAACAGTTGTACTAGTCAAGGTATTGATGTAATTTGGTTTTGCCATCTACAGATGAGCAGGTTCACACAAAGTCTGTCGACCATAACACTAAAAGACATATTCCCATTTTCTAGTTTTTTCACAAAGTACCCCTGCAGTTAGGGGTGGGCGATATGGTGATAATTATCGTTGAGACGATACAATGTCTCCACGATATGCCTTTTCAGAGGTATCGTATATATCGTGATACAATTGAGGGAGCCTTGTAAAAAATCCTGTTTAATCGTTAATACAGAGATTAATTGCAGAATTCAATTTAAACCTGCATTTTGGTTTAAATCAGTAGTTCTCAAGTTTGAAAATGTCTCCACTTAACTCTTACAGTATACAAATGATTTGTATACTGTCAGAGTTATATACTTGTAAAGTTCAATTTAGACCTCAGAAAGGAACCCAGAGAGTCTAGTTTTTTGTCAAGTAACTTGCAAAATAACCATAACAAATGAATCTTGATAAAATTGTGTATCGTGATACAGCTTGGGAAAATATCGTGATATTGTATTTTTCCATATCGCCCACCCCTGCCTGCAGTACTCCCATTTGAGAAACACTGCGTTACACGGTAGTTAGGAATTGGCATGTTGTGGTAAACGTGTAGTGTGCACGTGGACTGCCCTGTGGACGCTCATATGCAGTTAAACATAGCATGAACGTCATATGTTTAAAAATTAACATAGCAGCACAACTCACAAGCCTCGGACACAGATCTAACTGTATGTAGCACAGCTGATGTCAGTAGCGCCATCTGTCTCATTACAGACAGACGGCCTATAAGGTGAACAGTCGTCCAAATAAAGTTAAATAAAGTGGAAATGCTTTCCAGTGTTGTGTAGTTTCCTAGATTTCCTTCCTTGCTTCCCTCCTTTCCTCCTCCCTTCCTTGTTTCCCTCCGTCCTTGCTTCCTTCTTCCTGTTCAGAAAGGGCGTGCCGCTGATTAAGATTAATTTCCTGCTTCTGTTCTCCGTCAATTAATGTCAGAGGTTTTCTCATTTCCGACTTTAGTTTTGTATTGTTTTATATCTATACCTCTGCTGTCGGGCCGAAACCTCCCAACTCCAAAATGTTCATTTTCGGGGAAAATGAGCTCAAGTGGAGTTAGGAGGTTTTGACCGAAGAGCCTTTTACTACTTTTAATTGGTTCAATATTACTTTAACCAACACACAGACGTAAAGGGTGTTCAACATATTTATGAAAGAAAGAGAGGGCCAATAGGGGGGAGTTAACCCCTGTCCATATTTCGACCAAGATTTCGGTCAAAGGGTCCTTTTCGACCATAAAATGATATCCCTCACGACTTCTGAAAAGCATTGGACCGAATGAGAGTTCGGAAATTTGCCGAACCGAACCGAACAAGTATAGACAGGCCTTTAGCTGGTTTGGCAGAAAGTGTGGAGTTAGGAGGTTTTGTCCCAAGCACTTTTTACTACTTTCCATTGGTTCAATATTATCTTAACCAACACTCAGCTGTAAAGGGTGTTCAATAGCCCTGATTTATGCCCCCCCAAAAAATCAAAACCCTCAAAAATAGAGTTAAGAGATTTTTTTGGCCAGACAGTGATGATTATGTTTTTTGTTTGTTTTGTTTAGAGTCACAGTGCACTTATTTCTTGTGCCACACAGCTGCTGTTTTCCCTCCCTTGCTGCCACTGGTGCAGGGGCGTCAATTAGGTATGGCAGGGGTATGCAGCTGCCATACCCTGGGTCCAGGGGGGAAAATAAAAGTTACTTTTAAATATAAAATAGAACCGTGTTATACAAAATGTAATGCCTATTTTCCATGAGGACTCCCATCTTTGCCATACCCTAGCTTTTGCTGAACTGACGCCACTGCACTGGTGCTTCAGGCTGTTTAGCATGTGCTCACCTTGCTCTAACCTTTGCTAGCCTGAGAGGTCCAAAGTCTGTCTTTACCTTGAAAAGCTAACAGTACAGAGAGAGGGGCAGCACCGAGGCACACATTAACCTCTCCTCCAGTCTGGCGTGTTTTTCTCCGTCTGTAGCGTGCGCGGGGGCGCGTTGGCCTCTCCCTGTGCCATGCCAGCACGTGCTTTATGCGTTGTTTGTGCTCTCCACGTGCCCCCTATTTTCACACAGAGCTGCCAGTATGCCCCCCTACCCTAGCCCCCTAACCCCCCCCCCCAGCCCTAACAAAACATTCCCCGAACCTCACTTCTGAGGAGGGGAAAAAATATGTTTTCCATATTTCAGCTCCACGTCTTGCACCTGAGCACAACACAACCAAAAAAATCTCTTAAAGGGATATTTCACTTTCAAAAAAACTTTTTGTCATTTTATCGTCTAATCAGGCTTTTGGGAACACCCAGGACAGATTTTGATTTTTTTTTAATTCAGTATTTAGATATTTGATATTCATTTCCCACCATTTTCCGCCTTCCAGGATCTTCCTATACAAACCCATTATAACTTCAAACTCCATTTTAACCATGATTATTCAATGAAAACACCCATCCTTTTTTCTGGTGACTCCTGACACCTTCCGAATACGTGAGCAGGCCGTGTGTTTTATATAACTTTTTTCATTTATTTTTTATAATGTTTTATTGTATTTAATAGATTTCATTTCCCCAAACAATTTATAGAAATTGATGAAAAATGTCATCGAAAAAAGACAGCCTGCTCACGTATTCGGAGGGTGTCAGGAGTCACCAGAAAAAAGGACAGGTGTTTTCATTAAATCTATCATGGTTAAAATGGAGTTTGAAGTTAAAATAGGTTCGTATGGGAAGGTCCTGGAAGTGGGAAAATGGGGGGAAATTAATATCAAATATCTAAATACTGAATGAAGAAATTCAAAAACTGTGTTCCCAAAAGCCTGATTAGACGATAAAATGACCAAAAGTTTTTTTGAAAGTGGAATATCCCTTTAACTCCCAGGAACAGTTTGTCGTCTCGTTGCCGTTACATTGAATAGCGCGCCCTACTTTTCACTTCTTCCCCCCCCCCCCCCCCCCCACCCCACTCACCAAAGAATGCAGGCAGGGAAAAATTCAGCAGCTCAGGAGCTTTAATTGAAGTAGGAAGCTATTTCCCCATAATGGATGGCTTATGATTAGCTACCGCAATGCATCCTTGTTTAAGTTGTCGGAAATAAATCCAGCGCACTTCCTTAATTTGCCTTAGATTTCAGAGTGATATAAAGCAAAGAGCGGTCCTCCCCCCCCCCCTCCTCTTGTCTTGCATCTCTTCTGCTGTAGAAAAGAGCCTCATTTAGCCTCGGGGCCTACAAAGATGCTATTGTGTGACGGACTCTGAATAACACTGGTGGGCTGAATACCTCGCAGTGTAAATTCAGTGCGCTGCGCTCTTTGCGACCCCTTTGATTATCACACACCGACAGCCAGGGGTGTCGCACCGAACTCTGGGCCCTGGGTTACAAGTACTCACTGCGTTGTTTTGTGCTTTAACTATTGAATAATTGCGGATATACAAGCTCACAGCGCGGCACTCGGTGCCGCGCTGCGAGCTCGTAGATCAGCTCTTTTTGAAAAATCTTGAAAGTTTGTGCAAGTCTTTGAAGGTTTTTTTTTTGAAAAACCTATGTCAGTGGTGCTCCAGCTTTTTCATGTGAAGGACCCCCAAAATGATATGTATTTGGCCACGGACCCCCCATCTCAAAATATTTAGTTCCAGGGGACCCTCTAGAAGCAGAATTTGAGTCACAAATGACCGCTTAAAAAAAAGACATATATTCAAAGATTTTCACACGTTTTCACGACTTTTCAGAAATAGCAGATCTAGAAGCTCGCAGCGTGGCGCCTGGTGCCGCGCTGTGAGCTTGTATATCTTCTATTTTTCAATAGCTAAATAATCAAGGCCCCTCCACCTTGGGCCCTAGTAACTCAGTCCCCCCCCCCCCCCCACCTTGTGACGCCCCTGCACAACGAGTCATGTGCTTCTAAAACCGAGCTGCCTCCCAAATGGGTGGGGGTTCACGGGGTTCCACACAGAGCAGAGGAATGTCCAGCGCTAAGCCGTCGCTGCCTGTGGCAACTGAAATAGTTCCAGGAAGTCATCGAAGACGGCCAATTGAGCCCCTCAGTAACAACAGTTACTCGATGGTAGCAGGGGCGTCACAAGGGGGGGAGGAGTGGGACTGAGTTACAGTAGGGCCCAAGGTGGAGGGGCCTTTATTATTTTATACTTTAGCTATTGAAAAATAGCAGATATACAAGCTCACAGCGCGGCACCGAGTGCCGCGCTGCGAGCTTGTAGATCTGCTATTTTTGAAAAGTCTTTGAAAACGTGTGCAAATCTTTGAATATTATGTATTTTTTTAAGCGAACATCTCAAATTTTGCTTCTGGGGGTGGTCCCTGGAACGAAATATTTTGAGATGGGGGGTCCGTGGCCAAATACATTTCATTTTGGGGGTCCTTCACATGAAAAGGTTTGAGCACCACTGACATAAAAACATAGATTTTTCAAAAATAGCGTATCTGCTATTTTTCAATAGTTAAAGCACAAAATAATGCGCAATAATGCGTTCCAGGTCTAAAAGGGATGAAGAACATTCATGGGGGGGGGGGGGGGGCCCACAGTGAATGCTTGTACCCAGGGCCCAGAATTTGGTGTGACGCCCCTGGATGGCGGTAACATTGCAGGGTATGGCTGAGATCAGAGATTAAACTGTATGGAAGAGAAATAGCCTGCGGGGGGGAAATAAGGGACATACTTCTCAAATTGGTGGAAATGATGATGATGTCTTTGATGAGTTAAGATACGTCGCTTCAAACAGGGATGGGAAATGGTGTTGGGCTGCCGAGACCTAAACCAAAAGTAGGAGTCTAATCCTTGGAGAATGTTAACCCATTTAGGCCCAGAATTATTGAATGCTTTAACCAGTGAAAAATAGCAGATATACAAGCTCACAGCGCGGCACCGAGTGCCGCGCTGCGAGCTTGTAGATCTGCTATTTTTGAAAAAGTCGTGAAAATGTGTGCAAATCTTTGAATATATGTATTTTCAAAGCGAACGTTTGTAACTCAAATTTTGCTTCTGGGTGGTCCCTGGAACTAAATATTTTGAGATGGGGGTCCGTGGCCAAATACATATAATTCTAGGGGGTCCTTCACATGAAAAGGTTTGAGAACCACTGACATAGCAGTCTCTCAAGAACAGACTAACTGAGCTCCAGTTAAGTGAAAAGGACCTTTTCTTTGACGATGGCTAGCCAGATTGCTGACATAGAAACATAGGTTTTTCAAAAAACCTTAGAAGGATTCAAAAGACACTTATAGAATCCGGTCAAAATTCAAATGTTCACGATTTTTCAAAAATAGCAGATCTACAAGCTCGCAGCGCGGCACTCGGTGCCGCGCTGTGCGCTTGTATATCTGCTATTTTTTAATTGTTAAAGCATAAAATAATAATACACCATAATCTGTACCCGTTATGAATGGGTTAACAGAATGTTAATCGAATGTTAACCACTTAACACTTATGTTGCAATGATTTTTTCCGGCCAATGTCCCGCGTTGCCATGATTACCATAGACTTCCATGTAATTGTGCAAGTGTGTAAAAAGTGCACGCCCATGCCTAGATGATGCACCACGTGTGTAGATGCTGTTCACAGCTTTCAAACAAAAAAATCCGCTTGGAAATCCGTGCAGGCATTCATGATTTATCAGCCATTATGTTTTCTTCAGAAAGAATGGGTTGGTATGGGGGTTAAACATGCAATTTCGCGATCGCGATCATGCCTAATACATTTCTGGAGGTCCAAATTTTTTTTTTGAAAAAACAGCACTAGTACCAATACAAACTCGGGAAACTCGGGGTTGGCACCATATGTGTTAAGCCCCTGTTTCACACTTCTTCTTATGACGGTGTCGGATGATGAAATAAGCCAAAGCTTGTATATTCTGTTATTCTCGCTATTTTAGAAAATAGCATCAATTCTCAGGGACGTGCATAGAATGTTAGAGGGGCAGGGGCTGAAACTTCGAAAAGGGCCTTTTTGGTGAAAATATCGAAAATAGCAGACCTCCAAGCTCACAACAACACGTTGTGAGCTTGGATCAGATCAGACCAGTTACCCATATATGGAGACCCCTGGTACCCATATATGGACATCCATGTACTGTATATGGAGATATGCTGTGAGAGCCCAAACATGCTTACTCAGTTATTCCCTTATGTGAAAGATGTCTATGAAAGCTGACATCATACCCTTTTATGCCCATACATGAAGATCCCTGTCGTAGAACCAGCCGTTAGTGTGTGGCCACCATAAATGGGCATTCCCATATGAAGTCCTGTTAGATACGGGCTTAATATTGATGACATCAGGGAACTCCATATACAGTATGGGCATAAAAGGGATTCTGTTAGTGTGACGTCACAGCGAAGCCAGAGTGTGATGTCAGAGCAGCAAACCCATTCCGTTTTGAGTGGTTCCCCTGACATCACAGTGACATCAGAGCATGATGTCAGAGCGACAAACCCATAGAACCACAGTGTCAGGCGTTATAGACAGAGATACATACATACGGACAAGCTGTGACCGTTCACATACTAACAGTTAAGTGTTTAAGGGAGCAATGGTGCAAAAACCCAGAGATAGACGGACAGAACCGGTCTTTCGACTTCTGTTGAGTTGTTTGACCCGCGCAGGCAGTGCACGTATTGTTATGGGTGCAAACAATAGCGCAGGGCACAGCCAGTAGGCTTATAGTCAACATGTCACTGTTTTAATTCCAAACATAACCATGTCGCGTCATGAGTCATGACCTTGCCGAACGCTCTTCCAGGGTTATCAGTCAAATCACATCCAAATGAGCGCAAAGCGTAGGCTGGTTAATCAGTTACACTCGCTAATCTCCCTGGTTTCCACCTTTTTGTATTTTAGTCAGAGAAGACATTTGAAGGTCAAACGAGATGAGTGACCGGCCGCGTGGTTGGTTACAAACTAACTTAATCACACTGAAAGGCACAGTGTAAAATATTGAATTCATACGTACACACAAAAAGGTCAAGTTTATTGAGTATTGACAGTTCAAGTGGTTAAATATCTGAAAACACAAATTGACATGAATCTAAAATACACTGATGATTGTGCTGTCAAACGATGAAACTATATGGAATCTCTGAAAAGGTAGTGGGGGTCCCTGCTTCATCTCTCTCTCAACTAAGGGGTCCATGGCCTGAAAACGTTGAAGACCCCTGCACTACAGTAAACACCCCAATATTCCTCTGTCTTGAATTTACACTTAATTTGGTGATGCAGTGGTAGCTATAGCACATGCATACATAATATGTATGCATGTATGATATATATTATATATCAGACATGTAATACATTGGATTGGTGCAAAATAAATGCTGCATGCATTCAGTCCAGCCCTATTCATGGCCCATCCGTGGCTACTATCAGCCACCAACTCCCACTGGAGAGATGTGGGATTTATCCGAGCGATAAGATCCCACATGAAGAACGGTCTAAGATAGAGAAAATACGGCTGCTGTAGTCCTTCCTTTCGACGGGGGAAGAGCTAAGAAGTGTCACCCCCATTGATGGTAATTCATTAACATCACAATGGGAGCATGATCCAGTGTGCCGACTTCATTTCTCTATGATTATGTGACTTGCTCGAGTCGAGGAACACTGATACAGTATATTTAAACACATTTAGAGCGGGTACGCATTATTGCATATTATTATTTTATGCTTTAACTATAAAAAAATAGCAGATCTACAAGCTCACAGCGCGGCACCGAGTGCCGCGCTACGAGCTTGTAGATCTGCTATTTTTGAAAAATCGTGAACATTGGAATTTTGACCCGATTTTGACCCGATTCTATAAGTGTCTTCTAAATCTTTCTAAGGTTTTTTCAAAAACCTACGTTTCTATGTCAGTGGTGCTCAAACTTTTTCATGTCAAGGACCCCCAAGATGATATGTATTTGGCCACGGACCCCCATCTCAAAATATTTAGTTCCAGGGACCCCCCAGAAGCAAAATTTTGAGTTACAAATGTTAGCTTAAAAAATACATATATTCAAAGATTTGCACACGTTTTCGCGACTTTTCAAAAATGGCAGATCTACAAGCTTGCAGCGCAGCACGTGAGCTTGTATATATATCTGCTATTTTTCAATAGTTATAGCATTAAATAATTCTAGGCCTACATGGCTTAATACAAGAGTTACCAGCTCTTTCATTAGGGACTCTGACAGCTAAGAAAACCACCCTTCACATTTTAACTCATTTAACGCTGATCCCGAGTATACTCGTGAAAAATACTCGAGTATTTAGAGTGCCGATCCCGAGTATACTCGCGTAAAATACGGTATATAGAGTAACGCTGGCGTTCTTACCCGAGGGTCCGTTGGAAAGTGCTGGCACGATTGGACTCGCCGATTCATCATCATCACGGATGCACGTGCGCAAAATAGTAATCCCTTAACTCATCTGCTGCCATTTAACAAAACCTTCGTACTCTCATAGGCCAAACTGTATCCATAGACTTCCATGTAATTCATAGTGCACGGATCATGCACACCCATGCCTAGATAATGCACCACGTGTGTCCACATTGCTCACAGCTTTCAAACAAAAAAATCCGAATGGAAATCCGTTCAGGCATTCATGAGATAGCAGCCATTATATTTTCCTAAAATGTAAACAAAGATGGCTGCCATGTTTGAAAGATGGGGTTGCTATGGGGGTTAAACATGCAATTTCGCGATCGCTATCATGCCTACTAAATGTTTTGGGGTCAAAAAAGAATTTTTTGAAAAAAAAATTCTCGGGTTCCTCGGGCGTGGCAGGGTGGTACATCGCGAAATTCTCGGGTCCCTCGGGTTTGGCAGCATATGAGTTAACATGGAGGCCGACGGCCGATCTCATCTTCAATGTCCATTATCTCCAAAAAACAATTTAGAAGCCAAGGATGGCATTAGATTCTCGCAAAAAAACACATGTTGAAAGGCAACGGTCGGCCATTACACAACCGCATGTGGATGACGATCGCTTCCGGTGAATGACGTCATGACGTCAAACCGGAAGTGTTTACGCAATGGCCTTCTGGCCTTCAAAATAAGAGAACGGTCGCGGATGGAGCCTGCGAGAGGCACGCTGGACATTTTAACCTGTTAATTTCTGGAGCACTAAATGGGTTAATAGTAGGCTACACAAATGACTGTGAGTGGGGTCTTCTGCAAGACAGTCTGTTAGAACTCCCAGAGACATTAGTGTGTTATACTTACCAACAGATCCTTCCTTGACAGGGAAAAGACACCCAAAGCACTCAGGAGAATTATAACGCGTTGACAAATGAGATGACAAAAGGCTTCCAACTGGAGCCTTCTAAAACCATTATCCGCTAGAATGAAGATGCCCTACATTTACAGCAGGGGTCTTCAACGTTTTCAGGCCAAGGACCCCTTAGTTGAGAGAGAGATGAAGCAGGGACCCCCACAACCTTTTCATAGATTCCATTAGTTTAATTGTTTGACAGCACAATCGTCAGTGTATTTTGGATTCATGTAAATTTTGTGTTTTCAGATATTTAACCACTTGAACCGTCAATACTTAATAAACTTGACCTTTCACTCTGTACTTAGTCTGCTCTTTTCCCCCCTACACCAAACCTCTTTGCTGAAAATAGCCGATCTACAAGCTCACAACGCCTCGCAGTGCGAGGCGTTGTGAGCTTGTAGATCTGCTGTTTTTGGCTAAAGTTCTCAGAATATATTATGGGCGTTAGGGTTCAAGTGGTCAATATAAAAAAGGAGGGCAAAAAAGCTTCTGTCACATAAAAAATTTGGAGGACCCCCTGTAGTAACTCTGAGGAAAGTTAAATCGGAATTGGACAACAGCTTGCCATTGGACGAAATTGCTGTTGAAAAAATAAATAAATAAAAAAACGCCAAGAATTTGACGTGAAATCGATTTTTCGCTCAAGCAGGTCACATATTCACTAGCGCCGGAAGACATGGTTTGTGTTTTAGAAGACAACTGTTTTATAACACACACACACACACACACACACACACACACACACACACACACACACACACACACACACACACACACTGTGTGTGTCAGTGTTGTGTGTTTCCATTAGTGACACTGGGCGGGTGTCACCAGACTGTGTAAACCTCTTAGAGTTGTCACTCAGTCTGCCCTCATCTGTTCTGCCTGACTGGAGGCCGAGGGCGGCCTCTACTGGTGGGACCCGGTACCACAGCTGACCTCACAAACTTGTTGTGTGGGTGCTTGTTTGTGTGTGCAGGCAGGGGTGTCGCCCCAAATTCTGGGCCCTGGGTACAAGGATTCACTCACATTTTGTGCTTTAACTATTAAAAAATAGCAGATATACAAGCTCACAGCGCGGCACCGAGTGCCGCGCTGTGAGCTTGTAGATCTGCTATTTTTGAAAGATCGTTGAAAATTTGTCTTTGAATATTTCAACTTTCAAAGGTTTTTGGAAAAACCTATGTTTCTATGTCAGTGGTGCTCAAACTTTTTCATGTGAAGGACCCCCAAAATGGTATTTATTTGGCCACGGACCCCCATCTAAAAATATTTAGTTCCAGGGACCCCCGCAGAAGCAAAATTTGAGTTACAAATGTTCGCTTAAAAAAATACATACATTCAAAGATTTGCACACATTCTCACGACTTTTCAAAAATAGCAGATCTACAAGCTACAGCGCAGCACTCGGTGCCGCGCTGTGAGCTTGTATATCTGCTATTTTTCAATAGCTAAAGTATAAAACAATTATAAGGCCCCCTCCACCTTGGGCCCTAGTAACTCAGTCCCACTTCCCCCTCCCCTTGTGACGCCCCTGTGCGTGCGTGCGTGTGTGTTCATCCTTACGCTCGCGAGCGCGCGTCGCCCTGTGTGAGGGAATGCGTGGGCGCAACACGTGCGCGCTCCATTCATGTGTGGGTCCCATCCACTAGAACAAGGCTTCCATTGAGCCCAGTGCAGCCAAGGCTCTGGACCCAGGCCAGAATAGAGTAGACTGGAGTAGAAGAGAGAGTAGCCTTTCATACCTCCGGTACCCTCTCTACACCCATCCACAGTCTGCCAGAGCTCTCCAGCACTGCGAACAGACACAAACCTTCACTTTTTCTCAATGGCCACTCACAGCATCATCATCATCACACGGGGAGCCAAGTTGGCAACGCCTCTCTACACAGTAAAAGTCCTCTCAGTGCTAAGCTGGGGACAAACGAATGCGGAGAATGTTACTGTGTACTGTCTTCAACAGGGGGTCCGGGACCCCCAGGGGGTCCTCAGAGTTACTACAGGGGGTCCTTCAAATCTTTGTGTGATAGGAACCTTTTTTCCTCCTTTTTTATATTAACCGCTTGAATCCTAACGTCCATATTCTGAGAACTTTAGCCGAAAATAGCCGATCTACAAGCTCGCAACGCCTTGCGCTGCGTTGACTAAAACTATGACGAAAAATGTTTGTTGACTGCGTTTTTTTTTTCACTGACGAAAACTAAATAAAAACTAAATAAAAACTAAGCTGTGATGACTAAAACTAAGACTAAATGTATTGTCAATTTTGTCAACAAAATAAAAACTGGACTAAAATCTTGGGGAGGGAGAAGAGAGTCGTTTTAAGTTTGGTTGCTCTCAGGTGTTGCGTGCTGAAAATAGCAGATCGCTTGTAGATCGGCTATTTTCAGCACGCAACAAGTGTAAAATCAGCCAAAATTAATTTTAGTCAACTAAATCAACTGCAGATTTAGTCGCCTAAAATCTTATGTTGTTCAGTCAACTAAAACTAGACTAAAACAAAAACCTTTCAGGTGACTCAATTATGACTACAACTAAATGACATTTTATTCAAAAGACTATGACTAAAACTAAATCAAAATTTGCTGTCAAAAACAACACTGTGTGGTTCCACATGATTTGGTTTCTATAATCCCGGAGAATCTATGATCCTCGAGGCAAAGAAAACAAACAACATCGCTCCCATAGAGACACGCACAGCATCAAATCTGTATGTATTGCCCTCTTGAAACCGTGTGTGTAAACCCACCCAAGTGTAACGCGTTGGAAGCCGACAGCATCACGCATACGAGCCACCGGCTCCTCATATAATCTGTGCTGTATTCTAAGCATTGAAGACAGGGGCGTCACAAGGGGTAGGAAAGTGGGACTGAGGTACTAGGGCCCAAGGTGGAGGGGCCCTAATAACTTTATCTATTGAAAAATAGCAGATATACAAGCTCACAGCGCGGCACCGAGTGCCGCGCTGCAAGCTTGTAGATCTGCTATTTTTGAAAAGTTGTGAAAATGTGTGAAAATCTTTGAATATATGTATTTTTTAAGCGAACATTTCTAACTCAAATTTTGCTTCTGGGGGTCCCTGGAACTAAATATTTTGAGATCGGGGTCCATGGCCAAATACATATCATCTTGGGGGTCCTTGACATAGGGTTTCTTGCACACATTTTCGACGATTTTTCAAAAATAGCAGATCTACAAGCTCGCAGCGCGGCACTCGGTGCCGCGCTGCGAGCTTGTATATCTGCTATTTTTCAATAGTTAACATTCATGGGGGGCCCGCAGTGAATCCTTGTACCCAGGGCCCAGAATTTGGTGGTGTGACGCCCCTGACTGAAGGTGCCGCTGCAGTAATGGAAACATCCTGTTTTTTCCATCACATCTGTATTGCTATTCCCCACACTGGATTCATCCCAGCTGGGGCACTGTACCTCTAGCGCTATAGCTCGCCATTTGCATCTGCGTTGTTTGTCATCACCGCCTATGCAGTGCCAGAAGTGGGCCTAATGCCCAACTCCATAATGGCTTAAGCCGTTTAGACCGGGCACACATTTATTGCGTGTTATTATTTTATGCTTTAACCGTTGAAAAATAGCAGATATACAAGCTCACAGCTTGTAGATCTGCAATTTTTTAAAAATCGTGAACGTTTGAATTTTGACCCGCTTTTGACCCGATTCCATAAGTGTCTTTTGAATCCTTCTAAGGTTTTTTAGAAAAACCTATGTTTCTATGTCAGTGGTTCTCAAACTCTTTCATGTGAAGGACCCCCAAAATGATATGTATTTGGCCACGGACCCCATCTCAAAATATTTAGTTCCAGGGACCCCCAGAAGCAAATATTTGACTTACAAAATGTTCCCTTTAAAATATGTTCAAAGATTTGCACAAATCTTCATGATTTTTCAAAAATAGCAGACCTACAAGCTCGCAGCGCGGCACTGAGTATATCTGCTATTTTTCAATAGTTAAAGCATTCAATAATTCTAAGAGTAAATGGGTTACCAGAGCAGCAGGCATCCATTCCCATCTCATTTGCAGCCCTATTCTTCTATTGCCTTCATCCAAACATAATAACCGCCGCAACCTTGAACGCAGCTACGCACGCTAGTACGACGCACAGTTGTGCACCTCGTTACCATCTGTCTCGTTGTGTCACGGTGGCCTACATGCCAAAGGTGGGCCCAATCTCTTCACATCCGGAGTTTTTTTTTTTTTTTTTGTGCCCTCATCCCCTACAGATGTAAAGGCCTGAACTCGGCTTAGTGGGGGGATTTTATTTGTTTATTTATTTACTTTAAGCCGATTTGTATCAGCTGATGGGATGATGTCATGGACCGCCCGCCCTGGAATCCCACAACTCATGAATGGATGGAAGGGTAGAGGAGGGGAAAAAAGAGGGTCAGATGGATCGATGTTTCTTTTTCGTTTATTTATTATATATATCGTCATTCGTCACTGTCGGGCAGAAACCTCGTATCTCCAAGTTTCAAATGTGTATCTTTTTTGGTAAAGCAAAGCCCTGCTTCGTCATACAAGACCGTCACACAAAAGTAGTGAAAACAGCCGATCTACAAGCCGATCTACAAGCACATCTTGTGCTTGTAGATCAGCCGATCTACAAGCACAGCCGATCTACAAGCACACAACGCCTCGCATCGCGAGGCGTTGTGTGCTTGTAGATCGGCTTGTAGATGTGCTTGTAGATCGGCTGTTTTCACTAGTTTCGTTGATTTTTTTTAAATGATTATACAAAACGAACTGTTTTGGACATACATACATAAGGTTACATAAGGTTTCCACACCCGACAACGACAATATATTATATGTTATTTTTTCTTATTACCACAGTGGCACGTGGGGGGAGAGAGACAGAGAGAAAGAGGCGGGTGGGATGAGGGAAAAGAAGAATGGTACTCGGTCGGATGGAAAGGAGATGAAAGGGGGATGAACTGAAGAAAGAGCGGAGAGGGGGAGGGAAAGACATCATGGCAACAGTTATGGAGGGATGGATGGATAGAGGAGGGGAAGAGGAGAGAAGTGAGCTAATGGAGGAGAGAGAGAGAGAGAGAGAGAGAGAGAGAGAGAGAGAGAGAGAGAGAGAGGGGGATGATAGTATGAGGAATGAATGCGTTGGGATGGAGAGGAAGAGTAGAGCAGAGGGTGCGATAACGGAGATGTGGAGAAAAAGAGGCAAGCCAGGGACGTGCAGAGAATTTTAGAGAGGCAGGGGCTGACATTTCTAAAAGGGCACTTTTGGTGAAAATACAGAAAAAAGCAGAGCTCCAAGCCCACAACACGTCGCAGCGTGACGCGTTGTGGGCTTGGAGGTCGACTATTTTCGGTGCTTGATACCACACTGAACTAAGCATGGATTTCTACATAGAGAGGGCAATTCTTATTCTTATATTTCAACATAAGATGCTGCATTCAAGTTCAGGAGAATTTGGACATGGCTGGCAATTCTCTTGCTGCCTTCAGGTATGGCATGGAAAAGTGGGCATTTTCATTTCTTTCACCACAGTAAAAACTGGATTTAAAGGGCAGGGGCTCAAGCCCCCTCTGATGTCTGTGTGTGCACGTGCCGCCCTGAGGCAAGCAGCGTCGAAGGGGGGGATGAGAGGACGGAGAAGAGTAGGACGAGAGAGTGGAGTGGAAATGGCAGTAAATAGATCACGTCATTCACGTGAAAGGACAGATCGATGGAAAGGTTAAGAATGTAGAGATATGGAGCTTTTTGGGAGAATTCCAGAATGTTAAGTGTGTCATAACTGTCAGATTTAGAGGGGTGATGAATGTATTTCATGATGTGTGAACTGAATGTGGTGTTTTGCCTTTGCCGTTCTGTTCATAAATGATCCAGTCAGCGCCACCCGCCCCGTCTACATTAGTGTGACATTATGAACTCTTATTTTGTCATGTCCTAGATTCTTTTCTCTACCTTCTCTAGCTTTCTCATCTCCCTCCACATTGGTATATAGTAGGGCATTTACCAAATATCCGAATATCAAAGTCACTAATCAACGTTGTTTTTTTAATTTTTATTTTTATTTTCTCTTTTAAAAAGTTTATAGTTTATAAAGCTTGGCGAGATAGGAAGTCATAAGAATGAGTTGTCAATGCCCCTGGTGGATGAATTTGTTAATGCTCTATACCAGGAGTTCTCAAACCTTTTTAGGCCGTGACCCCCAAAATAAACATATTTGAACTGGGGACTCCCACCCTGACAAGCACTTGGAATTGTATGTATTACATTTAATGTGACTCGGTTCCGCAGCTAAATATTGTGAAAATAGCAGATCTACATGCCGCGAGGCGTTGTGAGCATGTTGATCGGCTACCAAAAATAGTAGATCGGCTAGATCGGCTACCAAAAATCACTATTCGTGAAAAAGAAAGACATTATATTAAAAAAAAAAGTATTTGCAAAGACCTTTTGCACGGCTTTTCCGAGGCTAGCTACAAGGTCACAGGTCAGTCGTCCACGAGTTAATTGTACAGCTTTACTGTCTTTTTAACCTTCTCTTCATAATCAGAAATGCATGTAAAAGATTCAATTAAGATTAGACGGAACCGTTTGGCAAAATGGTAACGGTGTCCCGAGGAGGTATTCATTGTGTGTAATATTTGCATGGTAACGACCAATCGCATCCTGACTGACCTCTGTGCGTCCTGTCCCCCTCCTCCCTCCTCCCTCCTCCCTCCTCCCTCCCCCCTCCACCCTCCACCCTCCACCAGCTGAAGAAGCTGTTGCTGACGCCCCCCAACATGCCCGCAGGCATCGACGCACACAAAGATGGCAGCCACGGGCATCGCCATGGCAACCGGAGCTTCCACTTTCGGCCAGTCAGGCCCCTGATCAAGGTGAAGGACGTTCGTCACCTCTAGGACATCACGTAGACCATACATGGGCAACTGGCGGCCCGGGGGCCACATGCGGCCCCCACCTTCACTTAATGAGGCACACAGTTTAATACCGAAATACTGATATATTATTGATTTCAGCTTGTTATAATTCCAAACATGACCTGCTTTAATTCCTTCAGTCTATATTAGTAGCTTAATGACTAGTATAGTAGTATTAAAATGTTTATTTTTTATTTTTTATGTACAATGTATTTGTATTTAAGTTCATAAAGTTAACATGAGTATATAATTAAATGTGTTTGAAATTAAATCAAAATGTTACATTTCAGGATTCCAATTCAAATTAACAACAAGCATTGAACTCCCTCCTTTTCTCCAATTCTCTCCCGTCTCCATCACTCCCTCCGCACGTCCAACGCTCAGACCGACGCGGCCCAGGAGAGGAAGCCGCGGGCGGTGCGCCCGGCGGGCCGCCTCTGCACGGAGCTCCACCGCCACCTGACCACCAAGGACGCCCGCGCCCCCGACACGGAGGAGGACGAGGACGAGGACAGCGAGTCCGAGGAGGAGGACGAAGAGGAGGAGGAGGAGGAGGACGGGGAGGAGTCTTCCGCCAGCGAGGCCGAGAGCCCGGCTGCGGCCGCGGAGCCTCCCCAGCCTCCCCAGCCTCAGTTCAGCTCGGAGAAGGAGCTGCGCTCCGTGGTGGAGCTCATCAGGTACATGCACACGTACTGCCTGCCCACGCGCAAGCAGCAGCAGCAGCAGCAGGGCTGGGAGAGACGCGGAGGAGAGCAGCTCGCGCGCAACAACAGAGCCAGACTGGAGGCGTCGCGTGCGGCGGCGGCCTCGCAAAACTCGCACCACCACCTCCACCAAGGAGGAGGGAGCAAGGTTGTTCTTGTAGGGCCGCGGGAAGGAGCAGCAGGGACTAGTGGTTCTGCGGGAGGTGTTGTTCCGAGGAGGCTGCCCTTCGCCCGGAGGCGGGAGGTGAAGGCCAACTCCCTGCTGAGGGAGCTCCTGGAGCAGAGTGGCTCTGTGGACGTCAGCAAGCCTTACAGACTGCACAGCGTCCCCTACTCCCACTCCCACAGCCCGCACAGAGGCGCCTCCACCGCCCACTGCCCCGCCAGCGCCGCCGCTGCCTCGGCCAGTCGGCCGCCGGCCAAGGCGGAGCACTGCAAAGACTCGTGTTCTTCTTCTGCGTCCTCCTCTCCTTCTTCCTCCTCCTCCCCCGACAGGAGAACCTCCTCGTCCTGGGAGGTGGCGGCGCCTCAGAGCCGCGAGGAGTTCCCGGAGGAAGGAGGAGGCTCCTTCTCGGTGCGTCGGTCCCGCCGCCTGGCCTCCTTCCCCAGCCGCTTTGCCAAGAGGCTGAGGCCCGGCGCGCGCCCCCGGGGAGAGGACGAGAGGGAGGAGAAGGAGAAAGGGAAGGAGAAAAGGGAAGGAGGAGAGGAGGAAGGGAGCAGCAAACTCCCGCCGGCCCACGCTGAGGGAGGAAGGACGATGGAGATGCTGGCGGAGCCTGCCAAGCCCTGCTGCCACGGTGAGTTGGACAGACAGACACATAATTATCGTCGTTGTCGCGTGGAAACCTTGTATCTCCAAGTTTCAGATTTGTAAGTTTTTTCGCAAAGCAAAGCCCTGCTTCATCGTACAAGGCCGTCGCACCGCGAGGCGTTGTGTGCTTGTAGATCGGCTGTTTTCACTGGTTTAAATCATTTTAAAAATGATAAATACAAAACGAACAGTTTTGGACAAGGTTTCCACCCGACAACGACAATATAGACAAATATATATTGTTGCTGTCAGTCCGAAACCTCTTATCTCCATATTCGAACTTTTTCGTGTTTTTTCGTAAATGAATGCCCTGCTTGATCATACTGGAGCGTCGCACAAAAGTATCAAAAGTAGCAGATCTGCTGCCACGTTTTGAGCTACTTTCGATATTTCTTCATTTGAATCCCGAAATGTTACCGTTTTGGACTTTAGGTTTCCACCCGACAGTGACGGTATGCTATTTAAAGGTGCAGTAAGTGATATTCTTTTGGTTAAATGGTAAATAAATGGTGCATTTATATAGCGCTTTTATCCAAAGCGCTTTACAGAGATTGTGCATTACATTCACCCATTCACGCACACATTCATACACCGGTGGTGGAGGTAACCATGCAAGGCACCAACCTACTCACCGGGAGCAACTAGGGGTTCAGAGTCTTGCTCAAGGACCCTTCGACATTAACTCAGGGGGAGCCCGGATTCGAACTGGGAACCCTTCGTGCTCTAATAACGGTTTCTCTACCCCTGAGCTATGCCGCCCCATAGAAATATGGGGCGGCATAGCTTAAAATGAGTGTTCAATAGCTCTGTATGTTGATCATTGCTATAGAGTATTTTGTTCAGTAACAAGGTCTCCAGCTCTTTAGTAAACAGAAAATACATATTCAGGCCCTCATAAGAAAAGACACTGAATTTTTAATGGACATTTTTAATCTGCACAGAAGATATAGACGGATTTCAAATAACAAAAAATATTAATAATTCATAGCATCTAAAACACACATTATTCCTTTAGGTACAGCCCTAGTACATGTCAATATTTGATTTGTCTTCTTTCCGCGGCTTGAGTTCTTGAAGAATGAGTATTAACTTTTCATGAGATGGTGGTTGTTGTTGATCCCACATCCCAGCGCTCCAATATGTAATTGATCTCATATTTTGATAACGTTTGATAATGTTTTTACTAAAATATAGCATTTCTTAATTATTTTGTAATCTTATTATTATTAAAATAAGATTAAGATTAACTTCAGTGATGATTAATGTGTGTAATAAACGTAAACGTTATCAACTGTCATCCATCAATTTTTGTATTCGTTTTTAATCATCTATTTCTCTCTCCACACACACACACACACACACACACACACACACACACACACACACACACACACACACACACACACACACACACACACACACACACACAGGACGTGTCCTCGGCTAAACCAAAGCGGTTGAGTTGAGTGTATTACCTTCACTTGGGTGTGTAAAACTACATGGTGATCGCAGGTGTTGAACGTCTTTGCTGCAACTTATTTTCGGCAAGGTTTGCTTTTTTGGGGGAGGAACTTTTTTGCGTACTAGACGGATGTAGCTAACCCTCGAACACGCATTTATCTCTTTCACACTCTCTGACTGTCACCAGCATATCTGGTGTGTTTCACTCCAGAGTCCAGGCTCAACATCAAACCTACCACTGGTTATGTGTGCTGCGTTTCACTTAATGTTGTCCAAAGATTCTTGACCACAGACAACGTTGTCACTGTCTGTCTAGAAACTATAGGTTACGTAGGTAACCCTGGTTCTTTAACACCAGCGAGAAGATTCGACTTATCGGAAAACTAACCTCAGCTTAGGTCAGACCGAAGAGCATCTTCACAAGGCAAGTCTTCTCGTGAGGCGTTAAAAGAACTATATGTTACGTAGGTAACCCTGGTTCTTTAACACCAGCGAGAAGATTCGACTTATCGGAAAACTAACCTCAGCTTAGGTCAGACCGAAGAGCATCTTCACAAGGCAAGTCTTCTCGTGAGGCGTTAAAAGAACTATAGGTTACGTAGGTAACCCTGGTTCTCTAACACTAACCTCAGGTTAACTCACTCAGTGCCAATGACGTCTCATGACGTCTTTTTCAATTGGCCCTGGGTGCCAATGACGTCTTTGACGTCTTTTGATCAAAGGCTATTTAAAAAAAAAAAAAAAGATGTCAAAATGACGATGCTGAAGATGCTTTTCTCTGTTTGTGTGTTGGCTCCCTCGTTTAGCTGATTGAGAAAATGTGTGTTCATTCTAGTGGATGGACACTTTTTTTGATTCAAACAGCTCTATCTCTGGAACCATTTGTCTGATTGACAATTTTTATAAAAACAAAAACATTTTTTTTCATTGCATAGTAAATAAAAACATACAAAATCCTGGCACATCTACCTTGGAGCCATTTTGGCCCTTGGCATTGTTTGAGTTTTAAGATGCTCTTCTGTCTGACCTAACCTGAGGTTAGTTTCCCATAAGGACGGGTCTTCTCGTGAGGTGTTGAAAGAACCGTATTGACGGGAAAATAGCGTTGAGGGGGGGAACGGGGAGAGTAGCTGGAGCTTCGGGCAGGGAGTCGAGGCCACTGTGGCCGCAGGGCATCAAATGTTTGGAGGGCAATAGGCCGCTGTGACAGTCCTGCCCTACTGTATTCGAACTGTCTCACAAACATGATGCTGATACTTGTGTCGTTTGTACTTACGACAAAGGTGCAAAAAAAACCTGAAATACTGTATGTGTCTCTCAAAAAATGCCCTTATTGCAGCGGTTCTCAAAGTGGGGTCCCAGGACCGTAGGGGTCCTTGGCTATAGATCAACATCGAGGGCCTACAATATGCCTAAGACATATTCCACTTCAAAAATCATATTTGTCCACCTGGTTATTCATCCTAAACAATCTCTAAATCAGCCATAGTTCAAAGCTGAGAGAACCATACGTGCACTGGAGACAAATCCTGAAACTTTGGAACACTTTAACAACAGAAATCTTGTAAGCAGGTCTCTGGCTCAATTGTTTTTCAGGTGGGGGTCCTCGGCCAAATACATCTTAGGTGTCCTTGACATGAAAACATTTGAGAACCACTGCCTTATTTTAAAAGAGGGGAATCACACACACACACACACACACATGCACACCCACATATCGCACACCTACCTGTATACAGACATTCAGCACACCTGGCATTGATGCAAATCCTTGAAATGTGATGAGATGGAAGGCATATACACACCAAAAAACGACTCCTGAGTATTTATGAGTGCACCTGCTTCTCGTTGTGTTTGATTACAGATAAACGAGCCTGTCTCTGCCTGCCACTCAACTCCAAGACTACAGGGTGAGTATCTCTACACAGAATACCTTCCCACATACCGGCCCTGCATCTCTGAACACATATTACATTCCCCCATTTATTTAGTCATCCTCCATCAATCCAGTGTTCTTAGCATACCGTATAATGTGTTTTTTTGCTTTCCATTGTCTTCAACAGGGGGTCCGGGACCCCTACTAGGGGTCCTCAGAGTTACTACAGGGGGGTCCTCCAAATCATTTAAGTTATATAATATTTTATAAGCTATTTGTAGATAGTCTACATTTTTCCCAAAAGGAAATGCATGCTTGGTGCAACTAGTCTTACCAGAAGCAGATATTTTCCCCTTCCCGGCCCAGCAAATCGAACTCACGTGCACACGCGCACGGACACGCACGCACACACACACACACACACACACACGCACACGCACACGCGCGCGCACACACACACACACACACACACACACACACACACACACACACACACACACACACACACACACACACGCACATCCCCTTGGCACTCGCTCATCTTTTCGCCAGTTCTGTAATCTGGTGCAGTGTGTCTGAATGTACAATCCCCCCTTTGGAACGCAGGCCATTTTAAAATCAATCACTGATGCACACAAAGTAAAAAGTACCCCCTCCCTCCATATACTTTCTTTCTTTGGCTTTATTCTGTTGTGCAACGCCCCCCCCCCCCCCCCCCCCCCCCCCCCCCTCAGCTCAGCTCTGCAGGGGCGTCACAAGGGGGGGGGGGGGGGGGGGAGTGGGACTGAGTTACTAGGGCCCAAGGTGGAGGGAAGGGCCTTAATTATTTTATACTTTTTAACTATTGAAAAATAGCAGATATACAAGCTCACAGCGCGGCACCAAGTGCCGCGCTGCAAGCTTGTAGATCTGCTATTTTTGAAAAGTCATGAAAATGTGTGCAAATCTTTGAGTATATGTATTTTTCAAGCGAAGATTTGTAACTCAAATTTTGCCTCTGGGGGGACCCTGGAACTAAATATTTTGAGATGGGGGTCCGTGGCCAAATACATATCACTTTTGGGGGTCCTTAACTTGACAGAGTTGGAGCACCACTGACATAGAAACGTAGGTTTTTATCAAAAAACCTTAGAAGGATTTGAAATATTCAAAAAAAATAGCAGATCTACAAGCTCGTATATCTGCTGTTTTTCAATAGATAAAGCACAAAATGTGAGTGAATCCTTGTACCCAGGGCCCAGAATCTGGTGTCGACACCCCTGACGCCAGGCATTCACAGCCAGAAACAGAGACCGAGAGGCAAAATAAAAGCCACAAAAGATAGATAAAAGGGGCAGAGGAAGAAAGAGGAGTGCATATGGTGTCTGTGATAAGAAGAACCAAGGGACTCCATTCACATGCAACTCGTGTCCACTGAGGGATTTGTGATTCACATTTAGAAATCTGCCGGAATGTTGAAAACTTTACTAAGAAGTTTTTTTAGTTTAGCTTTTTTTGTCTGGACTTTAGTATGACTGTCCTTGCTTGCACCTTTCAAATCTGAAACTCGTATTTCTTTTAAACCAGGGGTCGACGTTTTCAGGCCAAGGACCCCTTAGTTGAGAGAGAGATGAAGCAGGGACCCCCACAACCTTTTCATAGATTCCATATAGTTTCATCGTTTGACAGTGTATTTTGGATTCATGTCAATTTGAGTTTTCAGATATTCAACCACTTGAGCCGTCATTACCTAATAAACTTTTTTAGCTATTTTTGGCTAAAGTTCTCAGTTCTGGACGCTAGGGTTCAAGTGGTTAATATAAAAAAGGAGAAAAAAGGTTCCTATCACACAAAGATTTGGAGGACCCCCTGTAGTAACTCTGAGGACCCCCTAGGGGTCCCGGACACTCTGTTGAAGACCCTTAATTTAATACTATGCTCATGCAAAAGTAGCAAAAATAGCTGATGTAAATCAGCTATGTTTTGCTTGTTCATAAATATTTTGAGAGTAAAAGTGATAGTTGTTACATCCATCTGCAGATTTCTATAAATATTTACAGCTTGTAACTTAATAATAACTACATTGATTGGACCCATTGGATCACAGGTTCTTTTCTCCATTTGCTTAAAAAATAAGATTTTTCGTACAACGTTTTCCATCCAGACAGTGATGAAATATTGCCAAAGCATGGGAATAAAACCCAGCTCTGCTTGTCTTTGTGTTTCTATGCCTCCAGAGAGTCTCAGTTTGGCAGCAAGCCTTTTGAGCCGACGCTCAGTGTGGATCTGTGTGGAACAGCAGGTAAACATGTCTCTCATGGTTAACATGCTAGTCTATGATTCCTGCCACACAGGGTGCTTGTTACAGGCCTGGAATAGTGTGGATATATTCATTACTGTTGGGGAGTATGTATGGGGATTTCCCCAAGCAGTGTTGTTTTTGACAGCAAATTTTGATTTAGTTTTAGTCATAGTCTTTTGAATAAAATATAATTTGGTTTTAGTCATAATTTAGTCACCTGAAAGGTTTTAGTTTTAGTCTAGTTTAATCGACTGAATATCATAAGATTTTAGGCAACTAAATCTACAGTTGATTTAGTCAACTGAAATGTATTTTGGCAGGCCTTGATGGCATCGTAATAACTGATTTTACACTTGGTTGTGTGCTGAAAATAGCTGATTTACAAGTGTGAGCTTGTAGATCGGCTATTTTCAGCACGCAACACCTGAGAGCAACCAAACATAAAATGACTCTCTTCTCCACTAGTCCCTCCCTAATGTTTTCATTATGTTGACGAAATTGTCAATATATTTAGTCTTAGTTTTAGTCATCACAGCTTAGTTTTTATTTCGTTTTTATTTAGTATTCGACAATCATTTTTCGTCATAGTTTTAGTCGACGAAATCAACACTGATACCAAGGAAACATCCCAAAGTAAAGCCGTGTCTGATTCCCCCCGCCACACAGGTCTCACTCCGCCCACCACGCCGCCCCACAAACCGGCGGAGGACGAGCTCTTCAAGCCGGCGGAGGGAGGAAAGGGGGGTGGAGGAGGGGGTGGAGGCGGAGGAGGAGGAGAGGGGGAGTCCGCCACCACCACCACCACCACCACCAACAGCAGCGGCGGTGCCACCAACACCACCACCAAGGCCACGTCGTCCTCCTGGCTGAGCCGCGGCCACCAGCACCAGCGCCGGAAGCTCCCGGAGCAGACGGAGCTGTACGCCCAGCTGCGGCGCATGGGCCAGGCCCGCGAGAGAGAGGCCCAGCAGAGCCTGCTGAGCGGCAACCTGCTGGCGGCGACGCACCACCAACGCACCTTCGGGGACCACGACTACTGCGCCCTGAGCCTCGGGGAGAGCCACCGGCGCAGCGCCGCCATGCTGGGCGCCATCCTGCGCTCGGGGAGGTCCGGAGGGAGCCGCGGGACGGAGGCGACCAAGCGGGAAAGGGCGGGGAAAGGCGAGGAGGAGGAGGACGAGGGAGGAAGACTCGGGGCGACGGCGGAGGCTCCGGGGCAGCAGCAGCAGCAGCAGCGTCAGGGCGAGGCGGTCGTGGACGTGACGACGGCCATGTCGGTTATGTCGTCGTCGTCATCGTCGCCCGAGCGCCAGTCTTCGGCGGCGGCCACGCCCCCCGCCTCGGAGGAAGAGGGCGAGCCGTCGTCCTCCTCCCGCTCCCCCTCGCCGGTCCTCCACTCGTCTCCCGACTCCCCCGCCAGCAAGACGGACTCCAGGTGAGAGAGAGAGAGAGGGAGAAACAAGAGAGGGAGGCCAGTGGGGGAGACATTGGGTAATGGGGAGAACGGGGGGCGTCTTGCCGCAGTGCGTGTGAGCCAGCCTCCTTCTCTTGCTACAGTTCACCTGTTTGCGTCTCATGTCTAAGATTTTTGTTTAACCTTGTTCTCCCCCTCCCCACATCCCCATCTGTCTTCCTCTTGTCTTCCCTGGATGTCCACCTCCCTTTCTCCTGTCTCTCTCCCTCCCTCCCTCTCTCTCTCTCTGTTTCTCTGTTTCTCTCTCTCTCTCTCTGTCTGTCCCCCCCCCCCCCCCCCCCCCCTCTCTCTCTCTCTCTGCAGTGGTGAGAACGCAGAGAGCTGTCCAGAGGACAAGCAGAGGAAAGCCAAGACAGGCCAGCAGAAAGATGAGGTACGGAAACCTAAAAATGGATCGACTCGGCTAAAATTCTCACCGAAATAGAACGGAAATTGTGGCAGTAGGAATGTACGCAACAGTTCTCGCGTTGGTCTATTACCACTGACTCCACCCTCTACACTACAGTTGTGCTACAGGTGTTACACAAGTGCACACAAGGGGGCTTCACATCTCCATTCAGAAACATTGCCATTCAGAAGATTGACTTCCATTATTCTAAATGGAGGTGTCACCTAAACCTAACCTAAACCCTAACCCTGACCTCAGTGGGGGTATTGCTGAATGGGGATGTTTCTAAGTGGGGGTGTTTCCCAATGGAGGTCTGCCCCCCTTGAGCCCCTGCCCCTGCTGCGAGCTTGTAGATCAGCTATTTTTTGGCAAATGTTCCACCCCAGGATAATGGATTTTGATTATCGCGATAATTTCGTAAATTTTTTCACAATAATCGTGATATGAAAGTTTCTTATCGTCCCATCCCCAGACGACATGATGCATGCCCAAATTCCCGCGAAATGTATCTTTTATTTTTCTTCTTTCTTTGTCCTGACTGTTGCCATGGTTTCCTTGTTGCCAGGACAACTGCCAGGTGTTCTACATCCACAACCTGCCGAGCAGCGTGACCCAGAACATGCTAAGGAAACGCTTCCAGGTGTTCGGAAGCCCCGAGGACTGCAAAGTCATCATCCGCAATGAGTACGTTCTGATGAGGTCTGGTTGCAATGCCAGTACCTGCATGCTAGTTCTGCTAGTAATTACAATGAGTATGTTCTGCTGAGGTCTGGTTGCAGTGCCAGTACCAGTATGCTAGTTCTGATAGTAATTACAATGAGTATGTTCTGCTGAGGTCTGGTTGCAGTGCCAGTACCTGCATGCTAGTTCTGATAGGAATTACAATGAGTATGTTCTGCTGAGGTCTGGTTGCAGTGCCAGTACCTGCATGCTAGTTCTACTAGTAATTACAATGAGTATGTTCTGATGAGGTCTGGTTGCAGTGCCAGTACCAGTATGCTAGTTCTGATAGTAATTACAATGAGTATGTTCTGCTGAGGTCTGGTTGCAGTGCCAGTACCAGTATGCTAGTTCTGCTAGTAATTACAATGAGTATGTTCTGCTGAGGTCTGGTTGCAGTGCCAGTACCTGCATGCTAGTTCTACTAGTAATTACAATGAGTATGTTCTGCTGAGGTCTGGTTGCAGTGCCAGTACCAGTGTGCTAGTTCTGATAGTAATTACAATGAGTATGTTCTGCTGAGGTCTGGTTGCAGTGCCAGTACCTGCATGCTAGTTCTACTAGTAATTACAATGAGTATGTTCTGCTGAGGTCTGGTTGCAGTGCCAGTACCAGTGTGCTAGTTCTGATAGTAATTACAATGAGTATGTTCTGCTGAGGTCTGGTTGCAGTGCCAGTACCTGCATGCTAGTTCTACTAGTAATTACAATGAGTATGTTCTGCTGAGGTCTGGTTGCAGTGCCAGTACCAGTATGCTAGTTCTGCTAGTAATTACAATGAGTATGTTCTGCTGAGGTCTGGTTGCAGTGCCAGTACCAGTATGCTAGTTCTGATAGTAATTACAATGAGTATGTTCTGCTGAGGTCTGGTTGCAGTGCCAGTACCAGTATGCTAGTTCTGCTAGTAATTACAATGAGTATGTTCTGCTGAGGTCTGGTTGCAGTGCCAGTACCTGCATGCTAGTTCTGCTAGTAATTACAATGAGTATGTTCTGATGAGGTCTGGTTGCAGTGCCAGTACCAGTATGCTAGTTCTGATAGTAATTACAATGAGTATGTTCTGCTGAGGTCTGGTTGCAGTGCCAGTACCAGTATGCTAGTTCTGATAGTAATTACAATGAGTATGTTCTGCTGAGGTCTGGTTGCAGTGCCAGTACCAGTATGCTAGTTCTGCTAGTAATTACAATGAGTATGTTCTGCTGAGGTCTGGTTGCAGTGCCAGTACCAGTATGCTAGTTCTGATAGTAATTACAATGAGTATGTTCTGCTGAGGTCTGGTTGCAGTGCCAGTACCAGTATGCTAGTTCTGCTAGTAATTACAATGAGTATGTTCTGCTGAGGTCTGGTTGCAGTGCCAGTACCAGTATGCTAGTTCTGCTAGTAATTACAATGAGTATGTTCTGCTGAGGTCTGGTTGCAGTGCCAGTACCTGCATGCTAGTTCTGCTAGTACGTAGGATGTGAGGGGTCTAACTAGTAACTAGGGGTTTGTCATGATGCTGAATCCATTGCAAGCATTTGTTTTGCACAAAAACATTCATTGGCCCCAGAAAACGCCAACAAAAGATGATTTTTTTGATGACTCATCACTTTTCATCACTAAACCATCATTTTCTGGGGCCATTTTTAGCCCAAGGAATGTTTTGTGTGCAAAACAAATGCTTGCAATGGATTCAGCATCATGACAAACCCCTAGTTAGACCCCTCACATCCTACTTAAAGCAGATCTTTTTCTGGGTATTTTCCTCCTGTATAGAAAGTCGATGGGAGCCCAACTTGATTTGGCCACTGTGGGTATTTGCAGTGAGCAGATCATGGTAGATTTTTTTATCCTGGCTAGTAGACCTAATTTTCTAACAGAATCAGTTAAAAAACTAAATAATAATAATAATAATTTTGTCCCACCTGAGTGTATTTTTTCCCTAGATTTACTAGACTATCTGGTCTTTGTGCGTGTGTTTGTGTGTGTGCAGGGAGCGCTGTGGGGTGATAAAGATCCGTCAAGCTGGAGGTCAGAGACACTGGAGGGAACGAGATATGCTGTATCAGAATGGAGCAAGTGCCCTCCGTCGGATGACCAGGAAGAGATACATAGACCTCGGTAAGGATTAAGGAATATATATATACACGCACGCACGCACTCACACACGCACGCACGCACGCACGCACGCAGGCAGGCAGGCACACACACACACACACACACACACACACACACACACACACACACACACACACACACACACACACACACACACACACACACACACACACAGGGGAGTCACAAGGGGGGGGGGAGTGGGGCCCAAGGTGCAGGGGCCTGGAATGATTTTATACTTTAGCTATTGACAAATAGCAGATATACAAGCTCACAGCGCGGCACCGAGTGCCGCGCTGCGAGCTTGTAGATCTGCTATTTCTTTTTAAACGTCGTGAAAATGTGCGCAAATCTTTGAATGTATGTATTTTTTTAAGCGAACATTTGTAACTACAATTTTGCTTCTTGGGGGGGGGACCCCGGAACTATATTTTGAGATGGGGGTCCGTGGCCAAATACATATCATTTTGGGGGTCCTTCACATGAAAAGGTTTGAGCTCCACTGACAGTATCTGGGTTCTCCAACATTACTTGTGAGACTCCCTACATTCAATCCTTCATTATACTGTGCTGCACACCCCCGGGCAAGAACTAGTTTTTTTTTATTATTTCTTATATCCCCCTCTCTTCCAGATGAGGCAGGACCAGGCCCAGTCAAGAGCAAGTACGACGCGCTGGACTTTGACACCCTGCTCAAGGAGGCCCAAAAGTCCTTACATCGCTGACGCTGCCCCCCACTGGCCCACCCCAGTGACTACAGCAGCCTCTCTCCGACAAACACGGGGGCCCCCTGAGTACGGTGGCCTCCTCAGTACCTCCTCTGCGCAAGACAACCCCCCCGCGAAAAATGTTTACATTTTTAACATTGGATTATAGGAACTAAAAACTTTTACTTTTTACACCTAAGGATACAGCTTGAAACGCGTAGACTACGACGACGGCTGTGGCGACGAGGAGGAGGCCATTTGAAACTTTTAACGTCAACCACGAAACTACTGCTACTTCTACGAGTTCGCTGTGGAACGACAACAACGAGAACAAACAAACACGCTGCTTCCTGTTCTGTATGTCGGTGACGTCGTCCTTCTGCGCCGCGAGGCGCCAGAAGTCAGAAGAGACCTCTTGTAGCAAAAAAATACTTTGCTACTATCCCTGCGTCGCGTTGGTCGTTCGTGTGCGTGCGTGTGTGTGTGTGTGTCTCTGCGAGTCTTTATTTTTGTTGTTGTTTGTTTCTTTTTTTGTAAAACCCCTCCCTCTCTCTTCAGTCACCGGTGGCGTTACCGCAAACCGCTTTCGCCATCAAGTCGTGCGGTTGTCCAACGGGAAAATAAAAATATCTGCTTTTTGTTTTTTTAGCAAGAAATGTGGATGTTATAAATTGTCAGCAACAAACAAAAAAAAACTGTGTGTGTGTGTGTGTGTGTTATGGACAATGAGAAAATAACGATTTAAAAACAAGAACAACTTAACATTTCATCAAATCATTTGACAGCTTCAAAAGTTTACAAATCAAAAATGAGGAAGGGAAAAAAAAACATAGTTTTTTCTTTTTGTAAGTTTAGTGCTTCCTTGATTTTAATCTATGCACTGTAGGAGGCAACAAAACGTCTCCCCTGTCCTTCACTTTCCCCCCTGACTCTAGTCGTCTCTAACCCTGCCATGCTAAAGTACACTACCCTACTATGACTTCTGCTACCGGCTGCCACAGACAACAAAACAACATAACGGGGTGCTGTGTGGGTGCTGCTGCTTTTGGGTGTGCAGGCTCTGCCAGGCTCACTGGAGAAAGAAAGAAACCAACTTAAATGAGGAACGAAATTATCTGAAAATGGATCGATCAAAATATTGAAACTAAAGCAGCTTACTGGAGAGCATGACGTCACTGTCGGGCAGAAACCTCGTATCTCCAAGTTTCACATTTTAAATGTTTTCGCAAAGTAAAGCCCTGCTTCATCATACTTTTGTCCGTCGCACGAAAGCAGTGAAAACAGCTGATCTACAAGCAATAGATCGGCTATTTTCACTAGTTTAAATCATTTTAAAAATGATAAAAACAAAACAAACAGTTTTGGGCATACAAGGTTTCCACCCAACAACCACGATGTGCTAAAATCTTAGCGTGTGCATTATTTAGCACAACCCTCACCAACGTTAGCTCTAGTCCCCAAATAATCCAACATCCTAATTACTCCTTGCCCTAGCTACTGTCTTTAAACCACAGCCCACGCTGGACTTAATTTAACGCTTGAAACCCACCAAAAAATCACGTATTGTGCGCGGGGTTTGTGCACTACTATTCTCGGCAAACCTGGCCACAGCGAAGCGTCCGGCAATTGCGTTTCAATGAGAATGTGCATGGAATTTTTTCCGCACATATTCGTGCGCATCCGGTCATTGGAAAAAAAGCAGTGTCCACGGTGGCTTACAAGCGTACGTATTTAGAGAAAACAACACATCATATATAATGGCACAAAACATGTGTTTACATGGAGCAAATCTGATTGAAATGGGGAAAACAATTATCATAGCCATTGACATCTCCATACCAACGTAAGCAATTGAACCTACCATAGTTTCATTGTACTTGGAGACAATTAGGTAGAGGCACCTCACCTGTAAAGCTATTCACTTCCCCATAGCCACCAGAAGGTCTAAATGAACACCAGCGCCAGGATACATTTGCAATTCATTGCTTTCCCAAGCAAAACAGAACGTCACCACAACAGTAGAAGGCATGCATCATTTTGCAGTCTACACATCCCATGCTCTAGAATGGACTAGATTGAAACACAGTGACTGAGTCAGTTTAAATTCTCAAATAATGGAATGTACTCAAAAACCCTGAATGTAAACCAAACCGTTTTATCACCTCCGAGATTGTTGTACCGTGTGGGGAAAGCCGGCGACGGCGTACGTCCCTGATACAGTCGGTAATTAAAGGCCCTCGAACTGAAGAGAGAGAGAGAGAGAGAGAGAGAGAGAGAGAGAGAGAGAGAGAGCCTCCAAGCCCGCCAGCAGCCTTGGCACCCAAAACAAAGACAAACAAAAGCGAGGGATGGAGTATCGGCTGAGAATCCTCAGTTTTTCACGCGAGATGTCCCGCATGATCAGCCGAATGTCTCTACCTCACCCCCATCCATCCCTCCGCTCCGCTCCCCCTCAGCTTCTCTCCACGCTCTTCCCCGTCCTCTGTTGATTGCTTCTCTCGTGAACACGGTTGTTTTCTTGGCCTAGGATTGTTCCATCTGAGGGGTGGTGCTTAAGGGTAGTTCGGGGGTTTGTTTGTTTGTGCGTGCGTGCGTGCGTAGTGTGTATGTGTGCGCGCGTGTGTCTCTTTCTGTTCTACTACTTATACTGTTGAGCCCCAAAAGAGGGAAGTAACCTGTTCTCTGTCTCTCATTCTCTCTCTGCTTCAAGCTAATGTTTTCGTGTGCTGTCTTTGATCGTAGCGTCCTTGGGTATCTTGAGTGTCTCTTGGCTTGGTGTTTGGTGTCTGGGTTGGGAGCTGCCGTGTGGGGTCCATGGGGCGAAGGGGTTTTGACTTGGGGATGGATGGATGGTAGGCGGTGGTCCTTGAACGTGCTGGGAGGTCAAAACTCACCTCTTTTGCTTCTTCATGGATCTCGCCGATCCACACTAGGGCTGTCACGATTATGATATTTTACATGACGATTAATCGTCACTCAAATAATTGCGATTAACGATTTAATTGTGTCTTTGTCGTTGACAATGACATTTCTGTTTGGCTTTTAGGCTTTGAAGTTGCACATGGCAGATATGACACGTAGCCTAAATATACAAAGAAATTACTGACATATTTGACAACTTTATACTTAAAACATTGATAGTGGAAATAGCCGATCTACAAGCTTACAGCGCGTCGCATCGCGATGCGTTGTGAGCTTGTAGATCTGCTATTTCCACTATTTTCTTTTACTTTAAAAAAATACATATGAAAATTTTTCAACATGGAAACGATTAGGACGATTATGTAATAATTGGGACAGCCCTAGGATCCACCCATCCCCCCCTTTCCCCCGCATCTCCAGTGCTTTAATACTGTGCAGCCTGACTCTCCTCTTTCTCTCTCTTCTTCTTTTCACTCTATTCACTCTCAATCTAGGTTTTGGGTCTTGTTTAAAAGAACGCCCCAAACCCTTTTTTATAACAAATGCCTCCTCTTCTCTCTCTCTCTCTCCTCCCTCTTGCTGTCTATCTATCTAATCGACTCTATGGTAACACACATGAAAATTGAATGTTTACATAACTTTGATTCTCCCATCGACTTTTATTAGGACGCACACTGAGTACAAAAGGGCCTCGTTCGGTGTCGAAAAAAACGTCGACCGATTTTCAAACCGAAGTCCGCCCCGAGAGGGATGTGACTCTAGGCTCGCCGGCGTCCGAAAAGCAAACGACGGCGTCGTCGTGCTAATTGGAAGTGAATTGGGGGGGGAGGAGGAGGAAGGAAGGACCTTGATTGAGTAAGACGTGGTTCCATCTGACGAATCAAAAGAAAAAACATCCGAACGAGCATTTATTTGCGCCCAGTGTGAACACTAAAAAAACGTGAGAGAATGTGCTGGTTTACATACTGAAGTAAAAACAAAAAAAACAAAAAGACAAAAAGAAACAATATATTGAGATATATGAAATATATATATAATGTGTACATAGCACTATGCCTCGTAAACATAAAATGTATTGTGTGTTTGTTAAAGGTGGTGGGTGGAGTTCAGGGCAAAGAGCTGATGGATGTGTTCAGTACAGAGACAATAAACAAATGAAGGGAAAAACAAACGAGGTCACTAACCACTTAAACCCTTTACCTGGTCGATCGGAGTTCCTCAGGGCTCTATACTAGTGACTTTACTGTTTTACGTTTTTACACCGAGCTTCACAGTG
The DNA here is from genome assembly GCF_963921795.1 of Nannobrachium achirus. Taxonomy (NCBI): domain Eukaryota; kingdom Metazoa; phylum Chordata; class Actinopteri; order Myctophiformes; family Myctophidae; genus Nannobrachium; species Nannobrachium achirus. Next base: position 54,935,124 of record NC_137824.1, on the reverse strand, counting down.
CTATGTGACGCTCGGAGATCTGCCATTTTCCGCGAACATATTCCCACACAGAAGAATACGGATGTGCTTCATGGGGTTTAGGTGGTTAACGACTTCACGCGTTAAAAAGTCAAACACTGTTGTAAAACGGGCAGGGGAGGGGGCGGGCAGGGTATATATATAGTAATAATATATATATATATATACACACAAAAGAAGAAAGAAATCCCTTTAGAACTATTGTACCAGAAGATTCTATTTCTTATGTTTCCTCTTTAAATGACTAAATATTTTTAGATGATTTTATCTTTTTTTGTTTATTTTGTTCAAAAAAGCAATCAAGATGCAATACATAATAGTCTATCTACGAGACAGCCTTTCAGAGAGACAGCGTTAATAATAATAAGTAGTGTGTTACGTTGGGTTGGATTGGTTGGTTTGTTGTTTTAACTAACCATGACTACATGGGCGATCTTCAAACTTTACCGATCCTCTAGGCTACTATATGTAGACCGCTGTGTAACACAAGCTATATACGTACAGGAAAGAATGTGGTCAGTTGTGGCATACACCTGGAAACATATTGTATACAAAAAGAAAACTAATCTCATTACAAAAAGAATCATGCTATTTTTACTCTTGCACAAAATAACAGCCCAGCCCAAGTAGTAGAGTATATATGTTCACAATAATTTTTGTTTTGTTCTTGTTTTGTTTTCATTGAAATGAAACTATAGCATAACTGTTATTATTGCCATATTTTGATGGTGCACAGGTTTGTTTAAAAAGTCTGATTTTGCGTGTCGCGTTGAGACACTAACGGTAATTATCAAGGTAACTTTTGTGAACATGTATGACTCTGGACATTGGAACGTGGGAAGGATTAAAAATTGGCACGAATGCGAAGAGAAACCTTTTTCGGTTTTGACCCCAAATATAACAGTCTTCAGACTACTTGATACCAGTGAGGGTACGACCTTCCCTGTAGAGCAGTGTTTCTCAACCTTTTTTTCTGCATGGGCACACTTTTCATGTCCCAAGAATCCATGGGCACACCATGGAAGAAACCTTGTATCTCCAAGTTTCAAATGTGTACGTTTGCTTTCGCAAAGCAAAGTCCTGCTTCATCATACAAGGCTGTCGCACAACAGTCGTGAAAACAGCAGATCTACAAGCATGTGCTTGTAGATCGTCTGTTTTCACTACTTTTAAATCATTTTTAAAATGATAAATACAATACTGGCTTTCAAGCAGTTTCAAGGGGCACACTTGACCCTTCTCAGGGGCACACCAAAGGTCCCCAGGCACAAGTGGTTGAGAAACACTACTGTAGAGGTGAATGAAACATCACAGCCCTTTGTCATGGCAAGCCTTAAGAATCAACAAGGGGGGTTGATATAAAAGCTTCCACGGAAAGCTTTTATTATTACTGTTTGAACTCCTTTCCAATCCAATGTGTTTTATTATTAAATAATTACTGTTGGAATTAAAACCCTTTTTTCAATACAGCCATATTATAAAAGGTATATTACATATATCTATCTATATATATATATATATGAATATATATTTGTGTGTTTGTGTAGATATCTAGATGATTATATACTTTCTTATAGAAAAAAAAAGACTATTTGATGTTGACCATTCTCCTTAGTGTTTTGAGAACACAAACACATTTCAACATTGTACTGCTGTCCGTGCTACGGGGGTCTAGGGGTCCTAGATCCCAGGACAACCAATCCAAATAAAAAAAAGAAAACCCCTCCTTCCAAAGGGAAAACCCCTTGTTAGAATGCAATACATTTTTCTTTCCACTCTTCACTTCAGAAAAATGGCGAGAAAACCATTAAAACTTGAGAGGCAAGCGAGTTGACCAAAAAAAACTATTAAATAACAAAAGACAAAAAAAAATAAAGAAAGAAATCAACAATAATAAAAAAGAACAGACTTTGACAACAGCGCTTAAAAATCTAGATGTGTTTAAATGTCCAGTTTGTTTGTCAGGTTTCGGTGTTAAAGATGTCATCAGCAATGATCCAAACATCACCGCCCGGCCGGCGCCTGCTGAAAAAAAAATCATGTTTGTTTTCATTTCAATATTACGGTTAAATGTTTTGTTTTTATAAAGCAATGTTTCAACTGGGATGATTCAGAGATAAACCCTTCTTTGACTGCAGCGCTTATAATAACTTGGGCCTTAAACTAAATGGCATCTTCAACTTTCTATTTCATCTGTGAAAGTTGGACCACAGTACACCATCCTGAACCAGATTGTGTGTGTGTGTGTGCGTCTCTTTGTGGTTTTAATACAGTACTAACCTAACAGTCACGAATACAAACGAAATCACCGGGTTTTTCTGTTTAATTTTAATGGTAAATGTGATGTCAAATAGGCACTTTGTAGGGACTGCAAACTGTCAAAGATTTAAGTACATGTGAGTGGTTCTTTTGGTGGAGGAAAAATAATTACATAAAGGGCATACATTGTTTTATTTTTTTTGTTTTAAGTTTTGTTTTTCATCGCTACTGATTTTGTCTATTTCCATCTAATGACTATCAAATTCACGTAAAAATGATTTTCTCTTTTTTTAACTTAGTTTTTGGTAAAAGAAAACAGTAAATACTTCTAGTAAGATTTTATATTTTTACATTATGTTGGTTTTATTTTGCGTTTCTTCTTTTTATTTATAAGCCACTTAGTTTGGATGTCTTTAAATGGTGTTTTTTCTTTCTCTGTTTTGTGTGATTTCATATGTCTTGAGAATGTGGAGACAAATGCATTTCAGTATTTTTGAATTGTTAAAATCTAGTTTCATAGAAGCAGAAGTATCCGATGTTATAAATTATATTTTAATTCATGTAAATAGTTTAAAACTGAAGACGATGGCTTCCTTTTAAACTGAATACATTTCTCTTCAGAGATTGTTTACATTATAAAACTGTAGAGATGTGCTCCTCATATACTGTAAAAAAGTACATATATTCATTGATTTGCCTCCAAAAAATAAAATCCTAATGAACAACATGTTATGAATGTGTATGTAATATATTCATAAAGCGTATTATTTATCTTGAAATAAGTTTAAGTTTGATTTGAACCTAGGACCTTTAGGGTCCGGGTACTAACGTATAATTTGTTTTTCTCTTCAAAATAAAACTTGAAAAAGGCCAAATTCCCATTTTTAACTTTAAAATGTAAAATGAAAAACAAAAAACAGGACCATAGACCGTTTTTCTAAATGTCTGTAAACATTGGAAATCAGGTGAAACAAAGTTGAAAAACGCTCTGTTTTCCTTTAAAGCCATTTGTGTTTTCTTAATTTCCCTTCAAAAACAGAAAACAGAAAACAGAACACTGACCCCCGTGTTCCGTTGTTATATTATCCATCTGCACTCAAAGTCAAGTGCAACAGACGGCTTGTTCCATAGTTCGCTTTGATTCACCGTCATTGTCAATGAAACCAACCAAAAGGACGTGGCGGAGGACCTTCAAAATAAAAGTCACGCCAGCTGAGCTACCAGTCCAAGCGCCAACGACTTTTGCTTCGTGTCTCTCTCCCATTTTCTGTCAGTCTACTCTCCTATCAATAAAGCTATAAAAGCCCCCAAATAAAATAAAAATAAAAGTCACATGTTTGAGGATTTTACTGTCAGGATACTTTGCCAATTAATTGGTTGCCTGTAGCTTCCATAGGGTAGCTTCAGATGAAACAAACGTGTTAAGACCTATAGCTATATAGTTATATTATTTTAAGAGCCATATTAATTAATAATTAGGTGGGGAATTGTAGGCTTAACCTATTGCATTATGCCAGTGGTTCTCAACCTGTGGGTCGAGACCCCCAGGGGGGTCCCCAAATTATTTTGGGGGGTCCCCAGATGATTAACCTAATGTGCAACATTGTTTTTCTCTCTCAACAAACCAACATAAAGTTGGAGCATGTAGATCTGCTATTTTCACAATAGAACTGTGTTATACAAAATGTAATGCTTCAACTCTTAGTGCTCGTCAGGGTGGGGGGGGGGGGTCCCCAGTTAAAATATGATTATTTTGGGGGTCGCGGCCTGAAAAGGTTGACTGAGAACCACTGCATTATGCAATATACATATAGGCTTACCACTCCCCTTTTAATTGCTCTCCTTTTTGGGTAGGTAGGTCATTATGCAATTTCAATTTACTCATGACCTACCTACCCAAAGACATCTAGTAAAAGTCAGCAGCAAAGGCTCCCATAACCCACCTTAAAGGTCCTATTTGGCATGTTTATGTATAGGCTATACAGTAAGACGCCCTAAGGGCGAAAAGTGCCCTGGCCCTAAAGGGTGAGCTCGCACAGGACGGAATTTGCACAGGACAGAATTCATTCAATTCATTTCAAGTGTTATTCGAGTTGCGATTCGTTGTTCAAGTTGGACAAAATGTGGACAAAATATTTCCCCGAATATGGATATGACTGACGTCCATATGAGCCAAGCTATGGGCTTATATATTTATGACATCAGGGATCTCCATATGGGCAGGTCAGCTATAGACATTGAGGCATTTGTAAATGAATTCTGTCTTGGCCATATATGGAGCGTCCATATATGGACATTGCCAAATATGGGTCAACAATGTGATGTCACAACAGGTCAGCTATAGACATCGAGGCGTTAAGCTGCCTTGGTCAATGAGTCAACGATGTGATGTGACAACAGGTCGGATATAGACATTGAGGTGTTACCTACCTACTTACCCACTGACGGTCAAGGTTCTGATGGGTTTGATAGTAAATGCTCCGTACGGTCACAATTATAATCACGCTTAAGCGCCATTCCCACTGGGCATATAACTATAAAGATAACTATAACTATATTTCACCATTGTATATATATATATATATATATATATATACATATATATATATATATATATATGTATATATATATATATATATATATATATATATATATATATATATATATATATATATATATATATATATATATACATATATATATATATATATATATGTATATATATATATATATGTATATATATATATATATATATATATATATATATATATATATACATATATATATATATATATATATATATGTATATATATATATATATATATGTATATATATATATATATACATATATATATATATATATATATATATATATATATATATATATATATATGTATATATATATATATACATATATATATATATATATATATATATATATATATATATATATATATATATATTTTTTTTTTATATATAGTTGGTGATAACACTGCCATATATCCACTTGGCTTAGAACGATTTAAAAACTATATTTTTTATTGTTATATACTTATATTGCTACTGCTCAGTGTGAATGGCCCTTTATAGGCCTACCTTTAAATTACATTTAAAATCTATAGCTCTACCGTTAAATGCGAAGTCATTGATCAATGCTTCACAATGTTTTTCTGCTTTCATGATGTTTGGAAAAGTCCTATGTATAAGTGCAAAACATTTATCATATGACACAATGAACATGATTAACTTCTACAGAACAAAAACGTTTGAATGTCCCTAGTACCCAGTTGTCCAGGTGCCCACCTCTCCAACTGCCCACATGTCCCTAGTACCCATAGTTGTCCAGGTGTCCACCTCTCCAAGTGCCCACATGTCCCTAGTACCAGGTTGTCCAGGTGCCCACATCTCCTAGTGCCCACGTCCCTAGTTCCTAGATGTCCAGGTTCCCACCTCTCCAAGTGTGTGGTGTCTGTCTGTCTGTCTGCCTGTCTGTCTGTCTGTCTGTCTGTCTGTCTGTCTGTCTGTCTGTCTGTCTGTCTGTCTGTCTGTCTGTCTGTCTGTCTGTCCCCCATCCATCCATCCATCTTTATCTCTATTTAAAAAATAAATAAAATAAAAAGTGTGAAGTGAGCGGTGGTGTGTGTGTGTGTGTGTGTGCGCGCGCGGGCATGCATGCGTGCGTGTGTGTGTGTGTGTGTGTGTGTGTGTGTGTGTGTGTGTGTGTGTGTGTTTGTGTGCATAAGGCAGCTTAACGCCTCAATGTCTATAGCTGACCTGTTTTGACATCACATTGTTGACCCATATTTGGCAATGCCCATATATGGAAGCTCCATATATGGCCAAGACAGAATTCATTTACAAATGCCTCAATGTCTATAGCTGACCTGCCCATATGGAGATCCCTGGACATGTCAGTCATATCCATATTTGGGAAAATATTTTGTCCACATTTTGTCCAACTTAAACAACCAACCACAACTCGAATCACACTTGCAAATGAATTCCGTCTTGTGCGACCTCACCCTTTAGGGCGAGGGCGCTTTTCGCCCTTAGGGTGTCTTATATAGCCTATACATAAACATGCCAAATATGACCTTTAAGGTGGGTTATGGGAGCCTTTGCTCCTGACTTTTACTAGATGTCTTTGGGTAGGTAGGTCATGAGTATTAATTCATTGCATATGACCTACCTACCCAAAAAGGAGAGCAATTAAAAGGGGAAAGGTAGGCCTATATTGCATAATTAAGTGGTTCTCAACCTTTTCAGGCCACGACCCCCAAAATAATCATATTTTAACTGGGGACCCCCCCCCCCCCCCCCCACCCTGACGAGCACTAAGAGTTGAAGCATTACATTTTGTATAACACAGTTCTATTGTGAAAATAGCAGATCTACATGTTCAGTGAGCATGTAAATCGGCTATATTCACAATTTCTAATTTTCTAATATTTGACAGTTTGGCCAATGTTTAATTTGTAATTTTAGAGGTATTAGAAAGTCCTTAAATTGTCACTTTATAAACCCGCTTTACACTTAAACTTTATGTTGGTTTGTTGAGAGAGAAAAACAATTAGGTTAATCATCTGGGGACCCCCCGAAATAATTTGGGGACCCCCCCAGGGGGTCTCGACCCACAGGTTGAGAACCACTGGCATAATGCAATAGGTTAAGCCTACAATTCCCCACCTAATTATTAATTAATATGGCTCTTAAAATAATATAACTATATAGCTATAGGTCTTAACACGTTTGTTTCATCTGAAGCTACCCTATGGAAGCTACAGGCAACCAATTTATTGGCAAAGTATCCTGACAGTAAAATCCTCAAACATGTGACTTTTATTTTTATTTTATTTGGGGGCTTTTATAGCTTTATTGATAGGAGAGTAGACTGACAGAAAATGGGAGAGAGACACGCAGCAAAAGGCGTTGGCGCTTGGACTGGTAGCTCAGCTGGCGTGACTTTTATTTTGAAGGTCCTCCGCCACGTCCTTTTGGTTGGTTTCATTGACAATGACGGTGAATCAAAGCGAACTATGGAACAAGCCGTCTGTTGCACTTGACTTTGAGTGCAGATGGATAATATAACAACAGAACACGGGGGTCAGTGTTCTGTTTTCTGTTTTCTGTTTTTGAAGGGAAATTAAGAAAACACAAATGGCTTTAAAGGAAAACAGAGCGTTTTTCAACTTTGTTTCACCTGATTTCCAATGTTTACAGACATTTAGAAAAACGGTCTATGGTCCTGTTTTTTGTTTTTCATTTTACATTTTAAAGTAAAAAATGGAAATTTGGCCTTTTTCGAGTTTTATTTTGAAGAGAAAAACAAATTATACGTTAGTACCCGGACCCTTTAGCCTCAAGCAACTCTAAATTCTATTTTTAACTTCTTGAATCTATTTAAAAAAATAAAATTTAGAGTTGCTTGCGGCTATGTTTAACCGTGGTTTTCCATCTTTTTCATGCGTTATTTTAGACAATTCAGCACAATATTGATTGATTGATTGATTGAAGACTTTATTAGAAGTTTGCATAGGAAAAGGTACAGTTTCATGACGGTACAGTTCACTGGTACAAGGTCTACTAAAAGGAGATCCATGAAAAGACTAAGCTTATTTCCACAGGAAACCATTTAAGTACAGTATCTCATATAACATTGAATGACAGACGAATAGAACACAGTACTATGCAGTAGATATGTAAAGAAAAGAAAATGAGAGAACAAAAAAAAAGAGTCTAAACAGTAAGTAAGCCTTTCCTTGTTAATATCGAATTAAGTTAATATTTATTGCAACATATGCATTTAGATTGGCGGTGTGGCTCTGGTGTGATATTACAGTAGACCTGCTCGAGCATGAGACAGAATCTGAGATCACAAAACCCCAGAGCAAGCATAATATAGTTGTTTCATAGTTGCATGATTTAAGACTGATTTAACACATATCATAATCCAGGGGTCTTCAACAGGGGGTCCGCGACCCCTAGGGGGTCCACGGAGGTACTGCAGGGGGTCCGCTAAATTATTGCTTTAAAAAAAAAAAAAAAGTTTTTTTTTTTTTGCCTTTTTCCACATTTGTTAAAAAATAAATCATGATTCTATCCATTTTGAATAGCTTGAATACATGATTGCTACGCAATTGACAGATTGTTGATATTATTGACATTGGTTCTCAGTTAATAAGTAGTATGTTTAGAAATGGTAGTGGTACGGCACACCCTGCTCGCTGTAACTTGTAATTGTTTAAAATAAAAAATATGTCGTAGACCCGACCCCCCCACCCTACGAGGTGGTAGGGGGTCCCTGCTCCATCTCCCCATCAGTTTGGGGGCCCCGGCCTGAAAACGTTGAAGACCCCTGTCATAATCAATCCATAGAAACACAGTACAAACCACAATCAACCATAACATGTAATTACATTCCACAGGGAGGAGGCTGGGGAGGTTTTATTGCGACCGTAGGTCGCATTTACTACCAAAACCTCCACCGGCTGTCCGTCCCTGAGTGAGTCACACGTCACACGTCACACTTTTGCCCTGCTCATATCTCCACAACCGTTGCCCCCATCCATGCCAAATTTTGCACACACACTCCTTACCTGCCAAACTACAACCTCCAAGGACCCCCAGACCTCTGTCCCCCAGGTCCCTGGGGGACCCCCAGGTGTAAAAAATGACCAAATGTGCAAAAATGACCAAATGACCACCCCAACGGGGCTGCTCACGGGGAATTCCTGGGGACCACCCACTCCTGGTGCTCCAGAACGGATGCAAAAGTGGTGGCGCCCCCAGTGGAGGACCCCCTCCACTGCAGCTCACATAAAATGCCGTAACTCGGGCTAGGAGCGTCCGGGAGAGCCGGGGCCGGTACCTATTCGTCCGCCAAGGCAACGCGGAGACCCCACCCCTCATTTCTCACATGGCCCTCTTCTACCTTCAGGCCGATTTTTAAAACACATTTTTGGACACTGCTCCTACAGTTTTTGCCCTAAAATCACGCAAATCGCTACACAGTATGTCTACACTCATCCCATCAACATGAATCTGTCCCATATAGCGCCACCTTCAGGCCGATTTTTAAAAACACATTTTTGGACACTGCTCCTACAGATTTTGCCCTAAAATCACGAAAATCACTACACAGCATGTCTACATGTCATTGTTAGGATAAATTATGATACATAATTATGTTATTGGTGTATGAGTCTCATATGACCATATAAAGGCATAATATGAACTGAACGTACAGTATATAAGAGACCACATTTTGGTCGCATATATACTGTAGGTTCAGGCAAACTGATTAAAGGTCATAATAACTTTGAATGCCCTGAATAGAATCATGTTTTGGTTTATACTGTATGTCACCAGACTCACTGTCTTCCTCTGTCTGATATAAGTCACTAGTGGTGGAAAACACTACGTGGCACTTTCTTCCTGTTACTTCCTTGTTATGATATGGGAACGAATCAATATGTTCCACGCTTCTTACTGTCATAAACTGTATGTCTTTATATACTGAATGTAACTTCCATTTTGGGAGAGAGAATGCTCGACCTACCGTTAGGGTGGGGAGAGATTTAGAACTGTCTGTCTTCTTTGTCTGTCTCTCCTCAATACAGCAATCTAAGATCAGTCCTTTGGCTCGTCTCTTCTTATTTTAACTATGGATTTAGAGATCCATAATTTATTAATAATTGGTCCTTCTCGAGTGGAAAAGCTGCGGTGCGTTTGACCAGCCAGGGGGGGATTTGAGACCGGTACTGTACGGTCCCTCTCTCACCAGGGCTGGTCAAAGCGCTCCGACACGCTTTAAAAGTCCCAGCCAGGAAAATTCTCTACATTGCTGTATTATCAGACAAAGGAATTTATTTAGACAACAGTGTTATGAGTTTTGGATTAATGTGGAACCGCGTGGACATCCGGGAGCAGCGGACCGTGTTGGACTGTCGGACACAAGAGGTTGGATACTCCCCCGGTCCATGGGCTGCTTTGGGATCTCCACGCTCGGCAAATTCCTAAGTGATTAAGATAAGTACATATTTACTAAATCCCTGTAACGCGTCGTGTCTTTGAATTTTGAATTAACGATGTTAATGTAATGATAATTGATATGATTTGTGAAGTATGTTCTCCCTCTGTCTGGAGGAGTCTAATAATGTTTTGGTTTGACACGCGTCGTAAATTAACCCTTATCTATAGATACCGAATGGTCGTAAATTTCTTTGTTTCGTCTTACAACGTTTCAGGGGGTATGTACAACTCCCTATTCTATTTTAAACTATTTATCTGGTTCGTGCTCTCGCTCTCTCATTGTGATGAGGAGGAAGAGACAATACTGATTTTCAAACTTTAACCTTTTTCGGTACAGTCGTTTTTGTTTGTCTGGACCCGATGAAGGGTCATTATTTGTTTGGTTTATAACCTAGGGCGTGGGCTTTCTAGCCAGCCTGATTAAAACCGTGCTCGTAGTCCGTTTGTGGTTATGACTTATCTTGTCCTCCGCAAGTTCAGTGTCTGTTAGATCAATTCGCGGAATGTTTTGTGGAACAGCGACTCAGGCAGTCGGCTGTTTATGTTATTTGTAACTGTATCGATAATACTGTGTTTATTTGGGTCTCTCAGTTTCATGGCTTTGCGCCAAGCCATTGGAAAATGAGAAGCAATATTTTATCTTTGACTATGGACCAGTTCTGTTTTCTGTAATATTAAGTACTTTTAAGACGTTTTAAAATGTCTCTGAGAAATTAAAGTTAAGATTTAAGATTAAGAATAACTAACTAAATTATGATGTCTAAATTAATATTATATATTGTAACATTAAGATTTTAGAGCCTTCTATAGGACTATGGTTGTGTTTACAGTATCGATAATTCCCGTTTACTCTTATCTGTCCCTCACTCCCTCGCTGTAGTCGCGACACAGTGTGGGGGAGTCAGGAACAAGTCTAAATTAATTTAATATGTTGTAACGTTAAGTTTTAAAACCTCCCGGAGGCTTCTGGGTGTATCTGAATGGATTCTGTGAGAATGAATTTACTGTACTGTATGTGTGTGTGCGTGCATGCATGTGCGTGCGTGGGTTTGAGGTGGAGTGTGTGAGCTCAACCCCCCCCCCCCTCTCTCTTCGTCGACGTGCATGTGAGCGTGCAATTGTGTGTGTGTGCCTGTCTGAGAGCAGAGTGTGTGTGCACCTGCCAGCCAAGGCCATGTTTTTGTGTCTGATATCATGTTTTGGGAACATGTGAGAGTGTTTTGACCTCCTCTCTTCCATTTTCAACAACATTCTGATTGTTTACTCTCTGAAGTATTTTGTTTAATTTTCCTGTTCTCTTACTGTTAAGAACTCCAATACCCATAGTCCTCTATCTCCTTAGTTGCCATAACAACCTTCAATGTCATGTCATCCCATTCCTGAGCAGGACGGCTGATTAAGCCAAGGTCCTCTTTGGGCGTCTTACTGGTACTAGACACAGTGTCTAGTAACTCACTATCCCTTCCTCACTGCTATACTGTATGTGTACAGTGTATGATTTAAAGCCCTTTTTCATTGATTTAAATAATTTAAATTATTTTATTATAACTGTTATGTCACAACTATAAGTTGTAACAAAAGTGGAGTGTTTAAGGATTCATTTTGATTTTAATTTAATTTTGATTTGATTTTAATTTATTTAATTTGGTTTTTCATTGATTTAAGATTTATTTGAAACTTAATTTGAAATATTTCTGTTTACATGGGCTGACGGTGAGAGAGGAGGACCGCAGTGTGGGGAAGGAGGAATCGGGTCAACTGAAGACAACCACGACTGAGATGGGGCAGACGAACCACAACCTGTTTATGTTGCACTGTTGTTGATGCCATGTGTAGTACAAACACTATCATGATGAACTAAATTGTTTTGGAAACAGTAAACTGGCCAAGTCCTCTGCCCCGTATAGGAACTACCTGAGAAGAGACCCAGAAGCAACCCCACATCAACTGCATCCTGCGTCCTCCTCCCTCACGTCTCTACAATGCCCCACCACGTCATCATCATCATCATCATCATCATCATCATCATCATCATCATCATCATCATCCTCATCATCATCATCATCGTCATCACCGTCATCATCGACTTTTTTTTAATTCATCTTTTATTACAGGTTTTCATTTTTCATTCTTTATTTTTATCTGTTTATTCAATTTTAATTCTGTCTTCATTCATCTGTAAAAAACGATGAAATATTTTTATTTGGTGTCACATTTCTTTAACTTTAAGGATTTATTACAGTTCCCTTTAAAAAAAATATTATTACAGTCCTTTTCGAAATTTGAATTTATAAATATTATTAAAGTCTTCATAATATTATTATTATTATTACCCTGATAAAATGTTTAATATGGAGGTCATATGAACCTCATACAAATATGAAAAGGATAGATTGTTAGGATAAATTATGATACATAATTATGTTATTGGTGTATGAGTCTCATATGACCATATAAAGGCATAATATGAACTGAACGTACAGTATATAAGAGACCACATTTTGGTCGCATATATACTGTAGGTTCAGGCAAACTGATTAAAGGTCATAATAACTTTGAATGCCCTGAATAGAATCATGTTTTGGTTTATACTGTATGTCACCAGACTCACTGTCTTCCTCTGTCTGATATAAGTCACTAGTGGTGGAAAACACTACGTGGCACTTTCTTCCTGTTACTTCCTTGTTATGATATGGGAACGAATCAATATGTTCCACGCTTCTTACTGTCATAAACTGTATGTCTTTATAAACTGAATGTAACTTCCATTTTGGGAGAGAGAATGCTCGACCTACCGTTAGGGTGGGGAGAGATTTAGAACTGTCTGTCTTCTTTGTCTGTCTCTCCTCAATACAGCAATCTAAGATCAGTCCTTTGGCTCGTCTCTTCTTATTTTAACTATGGATTTAGAGATCCATAATTTATTAATAGTCATCAACATGGATCAGGAAGATTTTGGAAAAACAACTTTTTGCCCTATTTGTGGAGATAAGCGACCTACGGTCGCTTATCTCCCAATTAGGGAGTCTTACTGGTTTCTACACTGACAGCTGTACAGCTGTGTGACAGACAGCAACACATAGAATAAACAGAGAATAGAGGGTTGCGTTCGGAAATGCGCACCAGATGTGTGCTCAGTTTAGTGAGTACAGTGGGTGGTTACGTTGTAACGCGCACTCAGTGTGGCTCATTTACAACGACCAGTTGAGGGGCAGAGGTGCGCTTTTTCAGTCTGAACTCTGAAGGAAAACTTTTTCTGAAAAACGACAAGAGGGCACACCAGTGCGCCGAGTGCACATTTTCAAACGCACCCGAGGACTGCTTAAATGAACCGCCTGAGATGCACTGTGGGTAAGAGGCAAGCCCCCAGAACCCTGGGGGCGTCCTGAAACCAAATGGACATGGTGGCCGTTTTGAGGTACTGCAGTTGGGTCTACTCACATGAACGCGCGTCTAGGCTTCTTTGTATTGACGCGCGTTCATACCGGAAGTGCTCGTTCATGAAGCGCGTCCATGAACACAAACTATGACGCAAAGCGCGTCACAGTAGACCCACTACGTCACGGTTTTACTAGCCGGAAGGAGGGGTGAAAACGCCTCATGCGCTGGGTGAGCAACTCAATGCAAGTGGACGGGCGGGGATATCTGGTGTCCTCTCTATTCTTATTATAACTCTATGGTAAGAGGGCGTAGGCCTATGTGAGTTAGCTTGTAGCACATGAGAATGGGTCTTTCTCAATATCCCTACTTGTCTCTACTTGCCTCCTTGTGAACTTGTGATACATCATCAGTCGCTGCCCAAGTACCATTCCAGTCCTCAAGTCTGCATCTGAGCAACTAGAGACAAAATACCAGGATGTAGACTTGATCCGCCCCGATCCTCCCACTTTACCAAGTCTGTAGGTTGACATTTCGAAAAAAGGAAAGAAAGAACAGAGCCAGTGTTGTGTTTTATTTAATTTTTTCTAATATATATGTTTAGTTGTAAAGTGCACAATGACTGTTGAATGAGCACATTTTATCCTCTGTTGGAACAAAAGAACAGATCTACTGCTGAATGCGTCCAACTTGTAGATCTGCCCAGAATATTGGCCTATTCACAGAAACAGTGGAATGCCCTGAAGCAAGCTGAGACTGTGACATCATTGAGTATGCTGCTATTCCAATAGCAGAACTACCCTCCTCCCGTCCTCCCGTCCTCGGAGGTCCCTTCTTCCAAGGAGAACTTGCTAGTCTGAACTCCCAAGGAGGGAAGTCAAAGTCCCCAAGTATTTGATTTGATAATCGGCCAGAGAATGTGAATTGTGACAGACTGCACTTGTGGGAGTAGCCTATGAACTTGTTAGCGAATGTTAGCCAGGGTTGTTACCAATGTACACATCCTGCCTGTTTGTGCTCAAAAAGAACTAACAGGCTTAATTTCTTCTGGATTTGACTCTTCAAACATTTTTATATAAGGACCCCCAAATTAACATGTAGGCCTATTAATAGGTTGTTATTTCAACACACTCCCTAAGAAGCAGGGAGGGGAGGGGCTTTGTGTGTGTGTGTGAGTGTGAGTGTGAGTGTGTGTGTGTGTGTGTGTGCCTATGTGTGTGTGTGTGTGTGTGTGTGTGTGTGTGTGTGTGTGTGTGTGTGTGTGTGTGTGTGTGTGTGTGTGTGTGTGTGTGTGTGTGTGTGTGTGTGTGTGTGTCCCACACCCACATGCAGTAAACACAGGTCTGTTTTTACTCAGGTCTGTAATGTTTGTTAGTGAAATTGTGAAATAAATATCTCATAATGTGATGTTATTTAGTAGCAGGCCTAGGCTACACTGAGTGTTAACAGGAAGGCAAAAGCTGCCAAAAGATCCTTTGGATCAAACAGTGGAAACAGGTGGATTATCTTAATCAGTGGACTCTGCAGGTGAGTTAGCTTAGCTTAGCTAATCAACTGCTTAGCATGAATGACATTGTGTAATAATTGTGACACTGACACAGACCCCCTTTGAGCACCCCTGGCCTGCATTAGACCAGTGGTTCTCAACCTGTGGGTCGGGACCCCCAGAATTAGGGGTCCCCAAATTATTTTGGAGGATCCATAGATGATTAACTTAATGTGCAACATTGTTTTCTCACTCTGTTTTCAACAGTAAACAAACCAACAAAGTTTAAGTGTATATAGATGGTATCTGCACATTTCTAATGTGACAATTTAAGGATTTTTAATACCTCTAAAAGGACAAATAAAACATTTGCCAAACTGTCAAATATTGAAAATAGCCGATCTACACGCTCACAACGCCTCGTTGAGCATGTAGATCTGCTATTTTCACCATAGAACCGTCTTATAGAAATTGTAATGCCTCAACTCTTAGTGCTCGTCAGGTTGGGGTGGGGGGTCCCCAGTTAAAATATGATTATTTTGGTGGTCATGGCCTGAAAAGGCCACTGCATTAGACCACCATAACTCAAGAGAGTGTACAAATGGAAGCAAATGGAACCATAAGGAGTCACAGCCCCATAAGGGTCCATTTTGTTCCTAACAATCCAGTATTTATCAGAGGACCCATTGGACCCCCCTCAAGGGGACCGTACAGACCCCCACTTTGAGAACCCTGGCCTAAATCACATTACACAAAAGTTAGTCTCTATCTTGTCTGTGCCTTTTCTTTCAGTTATGGTTAAAATGTGTAGGCTATGTGTTGTACAGCTACTAGCCGCAAATTGCAACACTAGCGCTTGTGGGAAGTCACTCAGTGGTCCTGTGTACCAGCTGGTTCTAAATGTCACATAATGCAGGAGGCAGCGGGACGCTTTGTAATAGAAGACGAGCGCTTCCGAAGTTCAACACTTCGAAAATAAACCATGTCTGCTCGGATTTCTTGACAGAAAGTAGCTCATAACATGTCTACGGTGGAGTTTTATGAAAGAAACTCTTTGCAGATAGAAAGAGGATACTCCAAGCTTTCCATAGAGCCCTAATATAGGTGAATTTGAAGTTGTGTATTACAATCAGATAGCAAAAAACTGTTTTGATAAAATCTAGTGTTGCAATTTGTGGCTGTACAGCTACCCTTCCCGGGAACAGGCCTCCATTCCGAAACCCCATCATTCCGAAACCCTGCCATTTTGATATTTATTTGATTTATATTTATTTAGGGGGTACCCCCCCCCCCCCCCAGATGATTAGCTTAATGGGCAACATTGTTTTCTCACTCATACACATGTATCTGCACATTTCTAAAGTTACACTTTGCAAAGAGGGAAAGAAAGCCACTATTATGCCCTAAGTGTTGCTGGAGCAGCCATACAACGCTTGCAGGTTGCATGTAGCTCTTTCTACGTTTTTTTTCTCCACTCAACCTCAGGATGAAAAGCGGTGATCCATCGTGTTTTTATTTGACCTCAGAACAGCTGTGATCCAGGTCTGTTGCCCATTGTGTTTTTGATCGGCGCCTCAGTCTGTCTGTCCCTTAGCTCTGGTCCAGAGACGCTCTGACAGGCGGCTGGCTAAAAGACCAGACTAGGATTTCTGTACCCCTACGAGGGCTCAACTTCAGTCAAAATAAACAAAACTACTTCGCTTATTTCTGGGTTGTGTCTGCGGTGGCCGCTGGGTGGCTCGAGGTGGGTGCGTTTTATTTCATGACAAAAAGAATGTATTTTACAGAGTGGGTGGGGTGCTGAGAGGTTTCCCACCGTGGAGAATAGACTTTCAACAATGCAAAACTACCTTTGGTTTGGTGAGTAGCAAAATGGTTTAGTTTATTTTGACTGAAGTTGAGCCCTCGTAGGGGTAGAGATCGAGGGTCAGTGCAGCTGATGCTCTGGACCAGAGCTATCTGTCCCGCCTATGTGTTTGGAGTATGGCCTCAACAGCTGCAATACCACTGAGTGACCTACCTTCAAGTAAGTGGTGTTGTTGAGCAGCCTTCAAGTGGCACTGTTGAGCACCTTAGACATTGCTTAATTCAAACTTGGTGTGATTTTTTTTTAGATGGATGGGTTGTGAAGGGTGAAAATGGATGAATACGTAGGCCTCTATGGTTGCTATCTTAGCACTGTTATCTAGGCCCTATTCTGTTATTGTGTGATTGATGTCGCTGGTGGGGCAGGGAAGCTATTGAAATGTACCGTTACAAAACTTGTAACGGAGAAAATAAATAAAAGGGTTTTGGAAGTTTTGTTTCTGACCAGATAACTGGTGAAATGAGGCCAGGAAGCCAGGAAAGGCAAGAAGCACACCACCTACGTATAGATGCACTGCGGTGCGACAGCTTAGCTAATAGGAGAGGGTGGAGGGCAGCGATCCAAGAGTCCCGAGTTGGTGTTGGCTAGACCACACGATCCCATCACAACTTTTCTCTTTCTTTCAGATACTCAAGGCTCATCATGTCGGGCCATCAGTGGAGAAGGGGAGCAAGAACCTGGCTTCACCACTACACTACTACACCATAGATGGCATCTGCATCATCGAGTGTGCTAATGTCGTTCTTGAGCCGATGTCGATTGACAAGGACTACCTTCCTAACGTAGGACGACGGTAGCCTTTTTTTCCTTACTGGAACTATATCTGCACTGACTTTGACTTTGACCTCTAAGGACCTTCCAGGGAGGGTGTTTTGTGTGCGTCTTGCCGCATCACTTTCTTGTTTATTTTTTATTTTTTGATTCTTTTTTTGCTAGTTGTTTTTATCGCTCTGACCTTTGGACACTGCACTATTAGGTTGTGTTAGTAGTTTTCTTTTAGTATTTCTGCTTGTGTTTGACATGATGTAGAGATACTTGTTGCACTAACTAGCATTGACTGTTATGGTCACTTTGATTTGGGCACTGTATTATTTTTTGATAGTCGTGCTTTAAGACACTTTATGTATATATATTATTAGTTCCCTTTCCTGTTGTACCTTGCTCTTACTGTACTTACTGTACTCTGTACTCTGTTCTTGTTTTTTCTTTTTATCTTTTTCATACTTCTCTGTAACTTTGTAAATAACCTTATACTGCGGTGCTGCCTCTGGGCAACACATTTTCCCCCTTGGGATAATAAAGGTATCTATCTATCTATCTATCTATCTGAGCCATACATGCCCAGAAGACTCATCTATAACACCCTCCCTGTCCCTGTCCAGTGACCGTCCACCTCTAATGACTACGCCGCTGGAAGGCTCGTCCGAGGGTGCCCTATAGAGATGGAGATCTGGAGATCTCTCTCTATCCATGGGTTTGTCTCCATGTCTTCTGTGGTCTCTGCCGAAGACCATCGGTCCGCCCGGGGACTTCCTCTGAAGACGACTCAAAGTATGAACCTCTTTTCCTTTTCCTTTGTGGATGCTGCTGCTGATGCTGCTGGCTGTGGTATGCTATGTGTGGTGTTTGCTGTATGTGGTCTGTTTGTGTCGTATGTGTGTGTGTTAATTATGGTTATTTGCTGTTGCTCTGCTGCTGTCATGTTGGGGCCCAGTGTGGCAGTGAAACATGTTCAGCGACTGTTTGTGGCTCTGGAATTTGAAGGCCTTCACCGGTGCAAATGTGAATCTACACAATCTACTGTATACACTATGCCGGTTGTGTTGTTGTGGCTGTTATTGGAAGGTGTGTGTGTGTGTGTGTGTGTGTGTGTGTGTGTGTGTGTGTGTGTGTGTGTGTGTGTGTGTGTGTGTGTGTGTGTGTGTGTGTGTGTGTGTGTGTGTGTGTGTGTGTGTGTGTGTGTGTGTGTGTGTGTGTGTGTGTGTGTGTGTGTGTGTGTGTGCACGCGCGCACATGCGCGTGTCCTGGGCATGACGTTAAACTGCCACACTACTACCACGTTAATGTAGTAGGTGCAACTTCTGGGGACTGTGTGCTTCATTACGATCACAAGCTTCCATACAAGAAGGCGCTGCTCTCCAATGGACTATACCAAGGATATTTAATTAATGAAGATAGCTCATCCTCATTGGATCCACTAGAGTGCGACATGGTACACAAATCCTACAAATTGACTCCTAAGTGGACACCGCTCTGACTGCAAATATAGATCCCGCAAGAGTGTGTTGCTGGGACAGCTAAAGAGCAATAATAAAGTAGATTTTCTCCTTTGTTGTGTCGCTGAAAAAAGCCACTTTAGTATGACAATTTTGTTAATATTATGTGGCTTGTGATGATTGGGTCCAATATTTAGTTCAGTGAGCATAGCTTCTGAAATATTATTTTGCTCTGTGTTCACGTTAGCTCTCCCATTGTAAATGAATAGACTCCAAACATGCTTCCGCCTCCTAAAAAGGTATCCACCTACGTCACACATAAACGGGAAGTGCGGGTCTAATCCGCCCTCTTGCTATCGCCCTCTTGGAGTATACCAACAGCTGATGCTGCCTGGCAGCCCTTCCCATGAGCAGCTACTGGGAAGAGAGGCGCTGTAACTACCACCTGCCACCTGGTGGTGGATAAAGAACCAGCAGCCTTCCAGCAGTGTGTCCACTAGCTGTGGAACAACAATGTGTGGACCTTTGGGCTCATGGGAGCAACAACGGAGAGTGATTTGACACCGGACGACCGGGTAACTTAGTTTGTTTTTCCTGGTTGTGTTGTGCTGTCTCCAGGGGCGTCACAAGTAGCCTGATACTTCAGTCCGCACATCACCACCCCCTGCTGGTGGGTGGTGTGTAGTGTGGACTGAACCCGGAGATATTTTATTTTATTTCAAGCGCGCCCAAAGAGCGGGCGCATTGAATGGGCCAATCAGGGTTGTATGCTTGGGGCACGTGGTTTGGCTGCTCCGGTCCCATCCCCCTCCAAACAGAGCTCTTCTGCCCACGTCAGAGCAGTGTAGGCCCACGTGAGACTCACTCGTGGACTCTGATTGGTGTCCTCTGCCCACGTGAGAGTCTAGTGGACTGGTGGAGAGTCTAGTGGATTGGTCCGTGAAAACTGTCATGGCGGAGTCAGACTCGACTCGTATTATTTTAATAAACTATACAATAGTGCCGTTTCATCACGTTTTAATACCATTTTGCACTAACGTAAACATGCAGTCATATAATATGTTATGAGAAATAACATATCTTTGCAATGTCACGCCACGTCGCCGTCGCGCGCGCGTGTGTGTGTGTGTGTGTGTGTGTGTGTGTGTGTGTGTGTGTGTGTGTGTGTGTGTGTGTGTGTGTGTGTGTGTGTGTGTGTGTGTGTGTGTGTGTGTGTGTGTGTGTGTGTGTGTGTGTGTGTGTGTGTGTGTGTGTGTGTGAGTGTGTGACGTCAATAGTAGGAAAGTGGGACAGAGTTACTAGGGCCCAAGGTGGTGGAGGGGCCTTAATTATTTTATACTTTAGCTATTGAAAAATAGCAGATATACAAGCTCACAGCGCGGCACCGAGTGCCGCGCTGCGAGCTTGTAGATCTGCTATTTTTGAAAAGTCGTGAAAATGTGTGCAAATCTTTGAATATATGTATTTGTTAAGCGAACATTTGTAACTCAAATTTTGCTTCTGGGGGGTCCCTGGAACTCAATATTTTGAGATGGGGGTCCGTGGCCAAATACATACCATTTTGGGGGTCCTTCACATGAAAAGGTTTGAGCTCCACTGACATAGAAACATAGGTTTTTCAAAAAACCTCAGAAGGATTTGAAATATTCAAAGATTGTCATGATTTTTCAATAGTTAAAGCACAAAATGTGAGTGAATCCTTGTACCCAGGGCCCAGAATTTGGTGTGACGCCCCTGGCTGTCTCTGCTATGATTGACAGCCGCTATGCGGAGACACTGCTGCTTGTGCCCATGTAGGGCTGGGTGACATGACATGCTTGTTGTATCATCTTGCTGAGAGAGAGAAAGAGAGAGAATTTACATGAAATATATTCTAGACACAGGCCTCTGTAAATCCTGGCCTGGACCTGGTCACTTGAAAGGTCACTTTTTGGTCAACTCTCATTTAAGGTTGGTGGATTAACCTTAAATGTTGAAAATATGTGATTGAATGAACATGGTTGAATTTAATGATTGAAAAGCCACACATTGAATTGATGTTGCATGTTGTTTTGACGGTTGTTGTTGGTTTTATTTATTTATTCATTTTTAGGGGGAGTTAATCCGGTCCTATTAGTCAGAGTAGGGTTAGGTTTAGGGTTAGCATTCACCAGGTTAGCATTCACCGGCGTCGGCAGGTTAGCATTCACCAGGTAAGCATTCACCAGCGTCGGCAGGTTAGCATTCACCAGCCTCAGACTACTGAGACGTGGGACACATCGGAACAACTCTACGCGACCATGTTGAGGACAATGTGTTGTGATTACCTTATTACGTATAATTCTTAAGGTTTGTGAGAAATGACAAACATCGACATCTAAAAGTGGCCTTTGGCCAGAGACTAAAAGGAGTGGAGCAGTCCAAATGTCCCCCCATATACCCTATTTAAACCTAGGCTGGTGACATAACAGTCTTTCTGGTGCAAATGTTGAAAAAGCTGTCCTGTGAACAACACTGTGAGAAACATCCAGATCTAGCTTGGCCCCCTCATTCTCTAGTGAGGAGGAAACTTCAACATGCAGTGGCAGAAACTAGTTTCCATGGAGGTTTAGATCTCTTTCTCTCACACACACACACACACACACACACACACACACACACACACACACACACACACACACACACACACACACACACACACACACACACACACACACACACACACACACACACACACGTGTGTGTGCAGTCTGTGCAGACACACATGCATACAGAAGCCTACAGTACAGGGAATCTTCAGGAACAATAAAGACTTTGGTAATAAAACAAAATGCAAGGAACCTTTACCTGGCAAGGGTTGACACTAAAGTACCATGCATAGTAGTACATAAGGACCGCAGGAATACACAAGAAACGGAGGGGGAGAGTGATTTAATCCGGTTGCTCCGTAGCTCCGTACATAATTGACTCTGTCCGTAACCTTACGGACAGCACTCAACACGACGGATTAAAACCGATAAAGACGTACGTAAGCTTGAACTATACCCGTGTCGAATTTTGTCAACCGTGGCAGTAGTGAGGACAATTACTTATGACAGCTGTTCTGAAACTATGTGTCCCAACAAGAATTATAATTTAGCAAGAAACGTGAAAAAAGGAACGTCATTGCAATCACTGAAAAGGACGTCTGGACTCCTCACAGTCACAGCCTCAAACGGCTTTATTGACGTGAGAAAACATACACACAAACGCGTGCGTGTGCGCACACTCACAGCTCACACTGCCTGTCCTCCAACTAAACAGAGTCAGAGAGACGGGTGCAGTGCTCTGTGTTTTGTTATAATTACTCAGTCCGGGTGGTTAATCTGTACCTCGGTCCCTCGCGGAGTTGCATTTACCGCGATAACGTTGCCGACAGCAAACATCACGTCGGTCGTCGGGTCAAGAAATTCTGTGGTTCTACATATTTTGGCTAAAAAACCACCTCCATGTGGCGCGCGGCCCAAACGGGAGCAGAATTGGAGCGGACATCGAGTCGGCACATAAATAACGGAGAGAGGAACTATGCATGTCGACGGATCTACCGTACGTACTCTCTCACCCAAAAACTTGCACAAAATCACGCATACGTAACTATAAACGGCCCTTAAGGTCTCAGAGGCACTTGCCCGTCGGTACAGGTCATGTTCTACTTGCCCAAAGGTCATGCCACTTGCCCAAAAAGTAAAAGTTAAGCTGCCAAGTGGCAACGGTTACTTTGAAAATCTGAATGAGCGCAAATGCTGCTTGTAAAACGGTAGCATTATGTTGTTCATTCATGAGTAACCAATGATATTTAATGAAGACGGTTGCTTCCCCATTCAAACTTGCCCATTGGGGAACCTGAAAGCAAACTACACTTCAGTGTTAATTTTGGCAGCAAATCTTTGATTTAGTTTTAGTTCCAGTCTTTTGAATAAAATGTGATTTAGTTTTAATCATATTTTAGTAATCTGAAATGTTTTAGTTTTAGTCTAGTTTTAGTCGACTAAATATCATAATATTTTAGTCGACTAAATGTACAGTTGATTTTGTCGACAAAACATTTTTGGCGGGCCTTGATGGTGTCTTAAATGGCTGATTTTACACAATTGGTTGCACTCTGCAGATCTACAAGCTCACAACGCGTCGCATCGCGATGCGTTGTGAGCTTGTAGATCTGCTATTTTCAGAGTGCAACACCCGAGTGCAACAAAAACATAAAATTACTTGTCTTTTAGTTCTACTGGATCTCTTCTCCACTAGTTCCTACCGTGAAGTCTAGTTTTTATTTGTTGACAAAACGTTCAATATATTTAGTTATAGTTTTAGTGATCATAGCTTAGTTTTTATTTAGTTTCTATTTAGTTTTCGTCAGTGAAAAAGGGTAGTCGACGCCTCGACGAACATTTTGCATCATAGTTTTAGTCGACAAAATCAACACTGCTACACTTGCCCGAACGTGGTTTTTACTTGTCATGGGCAACCGTTTATAGTGTCCACCTCTGCCTGGTCATTGCAAATGTAGTAGAAATATTTATAGAGCAACAAATGTGTATATTATATACTTGTTTTCCCTCCATTCAATCTCTTTGAATGAATGGTCAACCAGCCTTCAAAGTGCACATGCTAATTCAACTCAACTATAGCTGTCAATCTAACAGCTGAGCTGTCTCCCCCAAGCTTACTTCTTAGTCTGTCAGCAAATCCTTATTTCTGTAACTGTTTCTATGTTGCTGTGTTTAGAACATATCCTTATAAGACCATGTTATCATGTTAGAATAGCATCACTGTCAGAATGGACTATAAGAGGTGTATGAGAATGGGGCAAAGGAGGCTTCTGCCCCACGGGGCCCAAGCTCTGCCCATGGAGGTCAGAGCTCTGTCTTTGTGAATGCCGTTTCTCTGATGCTAAATCTTCTATAATAAATGGTTGACTTCACCCTGACTGGATATTAATATTTTTCTATCATACAAATGGCTCTGCACAATCACGTTTACTAAAACAGAAATGTCTATCTAATGTACTTGGTGTGTGACTTTCATGGCTCCGAAGAAGGTCACAAAATGACACCACAAACAACCGAGAAATCACATAAAGGGATGGGACAAATTCTACAGGACAGCTTGATGTGGTCCTTTCACAGTGCAGGGCTAAGCTGTATCCCGCGGAGACAGACAGACTCTAATACCCTGCGCTCTGCTGCAGGCTGCTTGCTGTGTGCTGCTGCTTTTTTACTGCAGTCACGACTGCCCCGCAGAAACCACCAAACAGAGGACAAGAGACCAAAACGGCTGACTGCATTATTCTCTATTGGACTGCAATTCCCATGCATGTACGCGCATACATTTGCCCTTTAGGGCGAGGTCGCTTAGTTCTCGCCCTTAAATGGTCACATGGAACCAATCAATCAGATTCCAATCTGGATGTGCTACAGATCTGATTCAGGCTGGACTTGACTATATTGAAAAATAGCAGATATACAAGCTCACAGCGCGGCACCGAGTGCCGCGCTGTGAGCTTGTAGATCTGCTATTTTTGTTTGTTTCCATGTCAGTGATGCTCAAACCTTTTCATGTGAAGGACCCCCCATCTCAAAATATTTAGTTCCAGGGACCCCCCAGAAGCAAAATTTGAGTTACAAATCTTTACTTAAAAAACACATATACA
The DNA here is from genome assembly GCF_963921795.1 of Nannobrachium achirus. NCBI lineage: Eukaryota > Metazoa > Chordata > Actinopteri > Myctophiformes > Myctophidae > Nannobrachium > Nannobrachium achirus. Next base: position 54,910,201 of record NC_137824.1, on the reverse strand, counting down.
CATTTTCACGACTTTTCAAAAATAGCAGATCTACAAGCTCGCAGCGCGGCACTCGGTGCCGCGCTGTGTGCTTGTATATCTGCTATTTTTCAATAGCTAAAGTTACTAGGGCCCCTCCACCTTGGGCCCTGTATATGCATGCCTAGGTAGAGTTGTTCCGATTTGTCATTAGTCCGAGGCTGTTGAATGCTAACCTGCCAACGCTGGTGAATGCTAACCTGAGTGCTAACCCTAACCCTAAACCGAACCCTAACCCTAACCTTACTCGGACTAATGGGACCTCAGACTATTGAGATTTTCCCATATGCCTATTAGTCCATGGGCCATACGAGATGTCGGTATCGGAATTGGTGGCAAAGGTTATCATGCATTTTTGAAAAGCTCTATATCTGTAGATTATATTTTGGTATGATAACCCTTTCTGAGACACAGCTAAATTGGTGTTATCAGCCGCTAGAGTTGGTGTCTCATTAACAGTTCTGCTGCCGTTGACAATCCTCACCGTCATTGAAAGGGTTAAAATCATGGTGCCGTTGGCGGTGAGGACTGTGAATCTTACAGGTATAATTACTTACAGTACGTCGCTCCGGTCCCGCCCGCATCGGTAATGTCCGCGATTTGTTTACAACGCACATCGGGTGTGCACGCGAAGTGAACGTCCTCCATAGTAAATCCATTGAGAGGCCCATAAAGAGACTTAATTTACTCCAAAAGAGAATTTTTTATACAAAGGGTGGTCTGCATACTGTACACAATAGACTCGGCTGGGCGCAGCCATGTTTCTCTTCTGGACCCACACTGTCATGTGACTAGATGACGTAATCGTTGCCGTCAAGTGACAATCCAAAAAAACAAAAACAACCCCCTTCAAAATAATAGCAGCAGCTTACGGAGAAAGCGGCGCGGCACCAAGGCACCAAGCATCCCTTCAGATTAAAAGGCAGTAGATGTGTTAACTTTACATTACAGGAAGAAAAGGCAAAAGAATAATCTGCTTTAAGTAGCATAAGTGGGGTCAAACTAGGGGGTTTTCATGATTCTGAATCCATTGCAAGCATCTGTTTTGCACAAAAACATTCCTTGGGCTAAAAAACGGCCCCACAAGACTATGGTTTAGTGATGAAAAGTGATGAGTCATCACTTTTCACACTTTTGTGGGGGCCGTTTTTGCCCAATGAATGTTTTTTAAGCAAAACAGATGTTTGCAATGGATTTAGAATCATGAAAAACCCCTAGTTTGACCCCTCATATGTTACTTAAACCAGTTTATTTTTTTCCTTTTTTTTCCTGTAATGTAAAGTTAAGGGGACACCAACTCTAGCGGCTGATAACACCAATTTAGCTGGGTCTCAGAAAGGGTTATCATACCAAAATATAATCTACAGATATAGAGCTTTTCAAAAATGCATGATAACCTTTGCCACCTTTCCGATACCGACATCCCGTATGGCCCATGGACTATATGCCATAGTGTCGCAGTAAAGTGTCACACGTATTCTGAAGAAAACCTGGGGAGACTTGACATTCAGTAATTGGGTCTTATAATAAAAATAAGAAGATTATAATAGAAATATAAAAGAAAATCAAAAATGTGCCACAGACAAGGCCAAGTCTTTGCAGAAGGATGTAATTTGTTTTATAGTTTATTTAACCACTTAAACCATATATTTAGTTGACCTGAGCTATTGCATGCAGTGAGGAACATGATTGCCTGGAAACCAGACGGAGAGATTGAGTTTACATGGTAAAACCAGACCGAGAGGTTGAGTTTACATGGTGAAACCTGCAAATAGGTTGAGTTTACATGGTAAAACCAGACCGAGAGGTTGAGTTTACATGGTGAAACCTGCAGATAGGTTGAGTTTACATGGTAAAACCAGACAGAGAGATTGAGTTTACATGGTGAAACCTGCAGAGAGGTTGAGTTTACATGGTAAAACCAGACAGAGAGATTGAGTTTACATGGTGAAACCAGACAGAGAGGTTGAGTTTACATGGTAAAACCAGACCGAGAGGTTGAGTTTACATGGTGAAACCTGCAAATAGGTTGAGTTTACATGGTAAAACCAGACAGAGAGATTGAGTTTACATGGTGAAACCTGCAGATAGGTTGAGTTTACATGGTAAAACCAGACAGAGAGATTGAGTTTACATGGTGAAACCTGCAGAGAGGTTGAGTTTACATGGTAAAACCAGACAGAGAGATTGAGTTTACATGGTGAAACCAGACAGAGAGGTTGAGTTTACATGGTAAAACCAGACAGAGAGATTGAGTTTACATGGTAAAACCAGACAGAGAGATTGAGTTTACATGGTGAAACCTGCAGAGAGGTTGAGTTTACATGGTAAAACCAGACAGAGAGATTGAGTTTACATGGTGAAACCAGACAGAGAGGTTGAGTTTACATGGTGAAACCAGACCGAGAGGTTGAGTTTACATGGTGAAACCTGCAGATAGGTTGAGTTTACATGGTAAAACCAGACAGAGAGATTGAGTTTACATGGTGAAACCAGACAGAGAGGTTGAGTTTACATGGTAAAACCAGACAGAGAGATTGAGTTTACATGGTGAAACCTGCAGAGAGGTTGAGTTTACATGGTAAAACCAGACAGAGAGATTGAGTTTACATGGTGAAACCAGACAGAGAGGTTGAGTTTACATGGTAAAACCAGACAGAGAGATTGAGTTTACATGGTGAAACCAGACAGAGAGGTTGAGTTTACATGGTGAAACCAGACAGAGAGGTTGAGTTTACATGGTAAAACCAGACAGAGAGGTTGAGTTTACATGGTAAAACCAGACAGAGAGATTGAGTTTACATGGTGAAACCAGACAGAGAGGTTGAGTTTACATGGTAAAACCAGACAGAGAGGTTGAGTTTACATGGTAAAACCAGACAGAGAGATTGAGTTTACATGGTGAAACCAGACAGAGAGATTGAGTTTACATGGTAAAACCAGACAGAGAGATTGAGTTTACATGGTAAAACCAGACAGAGAGGTTGAGTTTACATGGTGAAACCAGACCGAGAGATTGAGTTTACATGGTGAAACCAGACAGAGAGGTTGAGTTTACATGGTAAAACCAGACAGAGAGATTGAGTTTACATGGTGAAACCAGACAGAGAGGTTGAGTTTACATGGTGAAACCAGACAGAGAGATTGAGTTTACATGGTAAAACCAGACAGAGAGATTGAGTTTACATGGTGAAACCAGACAGAGAGGTTGAGTTTACATGGTAAAACCAGACAGAGAGGTTGAGTTTACATGGTAAAACCAGACAGAGAGGTTGAGTTTACATGGTGAAACCAGACAGAGAGGTTGAGTTTACATGGTGAAACCAGACAGAGAGGTTGAGTTTACATGGTAAAACCAGACAGAGAGGTTGAGTTTACATGGTAAAACCAGACAGAGAGGTTGAGTTTACATGGTAAAACCAGACAGAGAGGTTGAGTTTACATGGTGAAACCAGACAGAGAGGTTGAGTTTACATGGTAAAACCAGACAGAGAGGTTGAGTTTACATGGTAAAACCAGACAGAGAGGTTGAGTTTACATGGTAAAACCAGACAGAGAGGTTGAGTTTACATGGTAAAACCAGACAGAGAGGTTGAGTTTACATGGTGAAACCAGACAGAGAGGTTGAGTTTACATGGTAAAACCAGACAGAGAGGTTGAGTTTACATGGTAAAACCAGACAGAGAGATTGAGTTTACATGGTAAAACCAGACAGAGAGGTTGAGTTTACATGGTGAAACCAGACAGAGAGATTGAGTTTACATGGTAAAACCAGACAGAGAGGTTGAGTTTACATGGTAAAACCAGACAGAGAGGTTGAGTTTACATGGTGAAACCAGACAGAGAGATTGAGTTTACATGGTAAAACCAGACAGAGAGGTTGAGTTTACATGGTGAAACCAGACAGAGAGATTGAGTTTACATGGTAAAACCAGACAGAGAGATTGAGTTTACATGGTGAAACCCGCAAACCTCGCTCGCTCTCAGAGAAAAGACAACAATGCATTTATCCATGGCAACATTTTCTTGTTACGGAGTATGACAGAATGATCCTCAGCAGGGAGAGATACAGTCTTCCCTTGCACACACACACGCACACGCACGCGCACGCGCGCACACGCACACGCACACACACTAGAGGTGGGACGTTCGCGAAAGAAACAAGTCTTTTGAACGGCTCTTTGAAATGAACGATATGATTCGGTTCACAGTAGGGAGCCGTTCCTGAAAAGTGGTGGGAAAAGTACTCAATTTCTTTACTTAAGTAAAAATATCAATACTGCAATCAAGTAGAAGTTTGGAATGTTGTCTTGAGTAAAAGTAAAACATTATTGGTATCAAAATGTACTTAAAGTACCAATATTAGAACGTACTCATTATGCAGATTGTCCTGTTTCACAGGTTTTCCAATGAGTAAAATGTAGAAAAAGCATTTGAAAATAGACGATCTACAAGCTCACAATGCGTCGCAACGCTATTTTCAAATGGCAGGTATGTAGCCTACCTATATATGTCCAATATAAAATATAGGGTTGAAGTTATTTGTAATTATAATAAAAATCTACAAAGTAACCATGATGAGCCAGTATTTTGAACGGCTCTTTGAAAGGAACGGATCCCAGAGATCCGGCTCACTTCAAAGAGCCATAAATCCCATCTCTAACACACACACACGCTTGCACAGATTGTACAGTAGTTGTGCGTGCTACTGTTGCCCAATGTTTGGCCCATGAATAGAGTTGCTACGGTGCGTGTGGTTGAGGAATTCTGTGATTTGTTCTGTGCTAACACCTGTATGAAAGGTGCCAGAAGGCTTAGCCAAGAAAAGACCCCCCCTTCAGTTTCCTTAGGAACCATCACAAGTGAATCAGAGTCCAGCCAGCCGTAAAATTGCCCAGTCTGTTAATAGGCCCTGTTAACGCTCAAATACCTGGAACGCGCCCGAGTCGCGTTCGATTTGAACCACTTTAAACATTATTTTATGCTTTAACTATTGAAAAATAGCAGATATACAAGCTCACAGCGCGGCACCGAGTGCCGCGCTGCGAGCTTGTAGATCTGCTATTTTTGAAAAAAACGTGAAAATGTGTGCAAGTCTTTGAATATCTTTGACCCGATCTTTGACCCGACTTCTAAATCCTTCTTCGAAATCATGTTGTTCTCAAACTTTTTCACGTCAATGACCCCCAAAATTACAGGTATTTGGCCGCGGACCCCCCCCATCTCAAAATATGTTGTTCCAGGGACCCCCCAGAAGCAAATATTTGAGTTACAAATGTTCGCTTTTAAATATATTCAATGACTTGCAAAGAAATATCATGATTTTTCAAAAATAGCAGATCTACAAGCTCACAGCCGCGCTGTGAGCTTGTAGATCTGCTATTTTTCAATAGTTAAAGCGGTCAATAATCCTAGGCCTAACCCTGTTAACCAGGGGACGGATCCTGTACCTATTTCACACTGAACCAGGGACGTGCAGAGAATGTTAGAGAGGCAGGGGCTGATATTTCTAAAAGGGCCTTTTGGTGGAAATATCGAAAAATAGCAGACTACTAGGTGTGCTATTTTCGGTGCTTGATACCACACTGAACTAAGCATAGCCTAATCAAGTGAATACTGGAGATGTGGCGTAACGGCATGGATTTCTATGGGCAATTCTTTCAACATAAGATTCTGCATTCAAGTTCAGGAGAGTTTGGACAAGGCAATTCTAATTGAATGCTGCCTTCAGGTATGGCATGGAAAGAGGGCATCTGCATTTCTTTCACCATAGTAACTAGACCAGGTCAACCTGGTTGTGCCAGACCCCCTGTCTGTCATCATCATTTATGACATCATGCCTTTTGTAGGCATGTCATCATCATGTCATCATCATATATACCCTTTATATAGAAAAGGGACAGACCGACATTTGCTTATGTAGGCCTACCCATTTCATGGGTCTGGCAAAAACTGCATTCATGGTCTGGAAAGGGCACTTTTTACAGACGGCTAAAAGGGGCAGGGGCTCAAGGCCCCTTTGATGTCTATGTGTGCACGTGCCTGTTTCACACTGAACCAAGCATAGGACTTGACTGCCTTTAAGCCACTGTTTCCCAAACAGTGGGTCGGAACCCATGTGTGGGTCACGGACCAATCTGTATGGGTCATGACTGCAGTAGAAATCCCATTTTATAATTATATACATTTAAAAAAATAAAATGTTAATATTTAAGAAGTATATCGACAAGCTCGCATCGTGTTGTGTCATTTTGTACAGTGCAAAATATCATTGCCATTCATTTTAAACACATACAGCTGTTTAGCCAGAAATGAATGTGAAATGAAAGCCCATACTGGGGCAGCTATATCAACCAAATCTGAGGTAGTATTTCAACTGATAGACAGAGTTACAACATAGATACTATAGCCCAGGGGTCTTCAACAGGGGGTCCGGGACCCCTAGGGGGTCCTCAGAGTTACTACAGGGGGTCCTCCAAATCTTTGAGTGAAAGGAACTTGGTTTTTCCCCCTTTTTTATATTAACCCCTTGAACCCTAGCGTCCATAATCTGAGAACTTTAGCCAAAAATAGCAGATCAACAAGCTCACAACGCCTCGCGCTGCGAGGCGTTGTGAGCTTGTAGATCGGCTATTTTTGGCAAAGAGATTTGGTGTAGAGGGGAAAAAGAGCAGACTAAGTAGTGAAAGGTCAAGTTTATTAACTCAGTTACTGCCAATTAAATATGCCCTCGAGTGGCATTATTGCCAGAAAATCTCCATAGACTTCCATGTAATTTATAGTGCACAGATCATGCACGCCCATGCACAGATCATGCACCATGTTTGTGCAGGCTGTTCACAGCTTTCAAACAAAAAAAAACAGATTGGAAATCCGTTCAGGCATTCTTGAGATAATAGCCATTATGTTTTACATGTTATGTAAGCAAAGATGGCTACCCTGTATGAAAGATGGGGTTGTATGGGGGTGGAACATGCAAAATCGCGATTGAAATCATGTTTTTCTAAGTAAAAGTCGATTTAAGTCGTCTGGCAGGGAAGTCCATAGTGAGAAAGTTGATCTAAAAGTCGTTTGGCACTGTATGAGTAATAACGGTTCAAGTGGTTAAATATCTGAAAACACAAATTTACATGATTCCAAAATACACGATGATTGTGCTGTCAAACAATGAAACTATATGGAATCTATGAGAAGGTTGTGGGGGTCCGTGCTTCATCTATCTCTCAACTAAGGGGTCCTTGGCCTGAAAACGTTGAAGACCCCTGCTATAGCCTAAAGTAAGATTAAAGGTATGCAGGTATGCCTAGTAAATTGCATACATACACCTGATGAACGTATCATTGCGTGAGTATACAACCCCCATAGTTTGTCAAAGAGCATAAGAGTCAGCTAGGCAGACTTATTACAAAAGGTCGAGTGACTTTTTCTTGTTTAAATGACTGCAGCCGGTACATGTTTGCTCTCTCCATGTTGCTCTATCCTTCATGGCAACTCCTATAAATAGTCCTTCATCCCTCCAATGCCTCCCTGCACTGTGGCGTGCAGGCGGGCGCTGCTGCAGTCACGACTGACCCGCGCACTGCAACAGTAGAGTGAAGCAGGAGGCTACAGCTTTGCTCCCTCCCCCCTGCAGGCACACTGAGGGTACTGCAGCTGGTCTACTTTTACTCCACTATCCCAACACAAGTCTGGTGGAGAGCAACGAAGCACATGTACTCATAAGTACAGTGGAGTAAAAAAGTACTCACATTTTTTACTTGAGTCAAAGTATCAATATGGCAATGTAGAAATACTCCGGTAGGGTGCCCTCACACCAAAATACCTAGAGTGGAATCCGTCAATGCATTTCAATGAGAATGGAGCGTTTTTTTTCCCAGAAATCCTCTACTGGCAAAAAACACTCCATTCTCATTGAAATGCATTGGCAGATTCCACTCTAGGTATGTTGGTGTGAGGGCACCCTTACAAGTACAAGTCCAGAATTCAAAATGTACTTGAGTAAAAGTATTAAAGTATTGGCATCAAAAAGTACTTAAAGTACCAAAAGTAAAAGTACAAAGTGTTTGAAAATGGCAGATCTACAAGCTCAGTTGTGAGCTTGCAGATTGGCTATTTTCAAATAGCCAAGGTATAAAATAGGGCTAAAGTGGCCTATGTATGTTTATTATAATTTATATCTGCAGAGTAACTAGTAACTAGAGGTTTAAAATAATTGTAGTCGGGTAAAAATACAATATTTGGACCGGCCGAGATGTAGTGGAGTAGAAGTAAAAGTATTGGAAATTGGACATAGCCTATACTCAAGTAAAGTACAGATACCTCAAAACTGTACTTAAAGGGGCACTCCACCACTTTTCAACCTATGTTCATATAATTGGTCCTCACTCAAAAATAGCTTTTTTTTCTTTTTTTTTCTCAGGGGAGGGCTGTGGGCAGGTCAGAAACCCATCGTCTTGTGACATCATCGATTGCCAATCCAGCTTATAGAAACTGCAGGCTTTCTATTCCTGAAAAGTTGCAATTTTAAAGTGGAAGCCATTGTTCTCGCAATAATAAAAATCTAAATATTCTTTTTCAAAAATATTGATTAACATTTTTTTTGGGAAAATGATGATGTTACAAGACGATGGATTCTGAACTTCCCACAGCTCTCCTAGGAGACTTGGACTGAGTAGAAAAAATTGTGATATTTTATCATGAACATTAGTGAGGACCTATTATATGAAGACAGGTTGAAAAGTGGTGAACTACTCCTTTAAGTACAGTACTTAAGTACATGTACTTAGTTACTTTACACCACTGCCTAATTGCATGACAGCATGTCCGTCCCTCTAGTCTCGTGCTCCGTCTCCCTCTCTTCACTGTTTTCCTCTCCCTCCCTCCCTCCCCCCCCCCTCTCTCTCTCTCTCTCTCTCTCCCTCCCTCCCCCCCCCCCCTCTCTCTCTCTCTCTCTCTCTCTCTCCCTCCCCCCCTCCTCTCTCTCTCTCTCTCTCCCTCCCCCCTCCTCTCTCTCTCTCTCTCCCTCCCCCCCTCCTCTCTTAGCTCCATATCCAAAGTCATGGAGAAAATAGTCTACGAACAGATTGCAAGATATCTCGATGAGAATAATCTGATTTACGAGTTCCAATCTGGATTCAGAAAATCCCATTCCACTGACACATGCCTTCTCTATTTGACTGACCAAATCAAACGCGAAGCGGATCAGGGCAAGTATAGTGGCATGGTCATGATGGACCTCCAGAAGGCATTTGACACCGTGGATCATGCTATTCTGATTGAGAAACTAAAAGCCATCGGTCTTGACAGCGCAGCAGTGAGCTGGATGCAATCTTACCTGGTGGGGAGGGAACAGGTGGTGGAGATTAACGGTACCCTGTCCCCCCCCCTCCCAGTAAGCTGTGGAGTTCCCCAAGGTAGCATACTGGGACCTCTGTTGTTCCTAATATACGTGAACGACATGGCATCTGCTTGCGACTGCAACCTGTTCCTGTTCGCGGATGACTCGGCTCTCCTAGTCTCGGGCAAGGACCACTTGCAGGTTGAAAAGACACTTAACTCTGAACTGAGTAAGATCTGCACATGGCTTAACGACAACAAATTATCAATTCACCTGGGCAAAACCGAGTCCATCCTCTTTGGATCAAATCATAACCTCAAAAAGGTAGAGAACTTCACAATCAAAGTGGGTGACAAGGTCATAACACGAAAAAACGAAATCTCCTACTTAGGATGTATCCTTGAAGCTAATCTTTCCAGCGAAAAGATGACTTCAAAAGTAATACAAAAAATCAACCAACGAACTCGTTTCCTACAGAGGATCGCCCCAATGGTCAACTTCAACACACTGAAGACCATAGCTGGTGCAATAATCCAGCCCCTCTTTGACTATGGAGTCCACGTATGGTATCGTGACGCCCCACAAGCCCTAAAAACTAAACTCCAAACAGCCCAAAATAAACTAATTAGGGTCCTGCTTAACCTTCCCAATCAGACTCACCTCACCGCTACTCACCAGTTAAGAGTGGGGTGGCTCAGAGTAGATGACAGAGTACAGCAACTTGCAATGGGCCTGGTGTACAAGATACACTACACCACTATGATACCCAAGTACCTGTCAAAATACTTTAAAAACGTTAAGGATGTCCATAATTACAACACCAGAGGCAGTGCCACAGATCACGTTCAACCCAGAGTCAATTCAAAGAAAGGGTCGAACTCGTTCTTCTGCTACACCACAAAAATGTGGAATGCCTTACCGAAGGCCATAAAGGAGTGTGGATCACTAGCATCCTTTAAAATTGCCCTAAAAAACCACTTACAGGCAGCAGCCGTTCACAACTGGTAAAAACCTAGCCCAACCCTACCCTCCCTGCCCCTTCCTTGTATATACTGTACATACTGATTGTTTAGACTTACTGTTACCTGCCCCTTCCTTGTATATATTGTATATACTGTACTTACTGATTGTATAGACCTACTGTTTTCTTTTTTTCTTTACATATCTACTGCATAGTACTGTGTTCTATTTGTCTGTCATTCAATGTTATATGAGATACTTTAATGGTTTCCTGTTGAAATAAGCTTAGTCTTTTCATGGATCTCCTTTTAGTAGACCTTGTACCAGTGAACTGTACCGTCATGAATCTGTACATTTTCCTATGCAAACTTCTAATAAAGCCTTCAATCAATCAATCTCTCTCTCTCTCTCTCTCTCTCTCTCTCTCTCTCCCTCCCCCCCTCCTCTCTCTCTCTCTCTCTCTCTCTCTCTCTCCCTCCCCCCCTCCTCTCTCTCTCTCTCTCTCCCTCCCCCCTCCTCTCTCTCTCTCTCTCCCTCCCCCCTCCTCTCTCTCTCTCTCTCTCTCTCCCTCCCCCTCCTCTCTCTCTCTCTTCCTCTCTCTCTCTCTCTCCCCTCTCTCTCCCTCTCTCTCTCTCGGCTGCTGCTGCAGTCACGGGATGCCCTTGCGTCACGGTAGGAGAGACTTTACAGCCGTATACGGCAGTAAGTATCCTCCGCTCTCTCCTCTCCTCTCTGATCGCCTTCCTTGCATCACAGAGACTTACGTCATCCCAGCGGTGACGACAGAGGCGGGTTTACGTCTGCTGTTACTTGGCTACTGTACATCATGCTGCACTGTTGTATGTGTGTGTGCGTGACTGTGTGAGGAGGTGGGGGGAAGGAAGCGATATAGCTCACACAGGGGCGTCACACCAAGCCCTGGGTACAAGGATTCACTGCGGGCCCCCCATGAATGTTAACTATTGAAAAATAGCAGATATACAAGCTCACAGCGCGGCACCGAGTGCCGCGCTGCGAGCTTGTAGATCTGCTATTTTTGAAAAATCGTGAAAATGTGTGCCAAGAAACCAGTATGTTTCCATGTCAGTGATGCTCAAACTTTTTCACGTGAAGGACCCCCAAGATGATATGTATTTGGCCACAGCTAGACCCCCATCTCAAAATATTTAGTTCCAGGGACCCCCCAGAAGCAACATTTTAGTTACAAATGTTCACTAAAAAATACATATATTCAAAGATTTGCGCACATTTTCACGACTTTTCAAAAATAGCAGATCTACAAGCTCGCAGCGCGGCACTCGGTGCCGCGCTGTGAGCTTGTATATCTGCTATTTTTCAATAGCTAAAGTTACTATAGGGCCCCTCCACCTTGGGCCCTAGTAACTCAGTCCCACTTTCCTACCCCTTGTGACGCCCCTGAGCTCACACATCATCACATCCCTCCCTCTAGCCTCTTCTATGATGCTGAACACGCCCGATTAAACTGCACCCAGCGTTTTGTACTGGGTCAGGAGGATAGCTGTGACACACATATACATGTGCTTGACCTATTAAACCCTCATTGACCGGAGTCCCTCTGGGCTCTGCCCTAATGCTCCGCTCCTTTTCCCATCTCTACACCAAATCTGTTGTCGTTGCGACGCATCGTGAGCTTGCACAGTATAGGGTCGGGCAAAGGATTTAGCTCCAGAATAGTGACGCTAGAGTTCATTGGGCTAATGACGCTAATCATAAGGAAAGCCATGTTCTAAATGAGTGAATTTTATTGACAACGTTTCGAGCACTAGCTCCTCATGTGGTCAAACCAGATGAAGAGCTAGCGCTCGAAACGTTGTCAATAAAATGCACTCTTTTGGAACAGAGTGTGCAGGTTTCTTTTCAACTATGCTATATATGTGTATATTTCTATTTTTTTAATAAATTCATAGGCATGTTGAAATGCTGCTCAAAATCACGTGTGCATGTAGCCTACTGCACATACCGACACATACAGTACATGATAGTCTGTAACTACTGTGAACATGCAAATGTACAGTAGTAGGACAGCAAACAACGCAGGGTGGCCTTTGGGATCTTCCAAGATGGCGCCGTGGCATGGCGACACGCTGAGAGCTGCTCTTGCCTTGTTGCTGGTTTTTATGTTGTATGTCACTGTTTTTGCACGTAATGCGTCCTGTACGATGACCTACGATCGCCAGACGTTACTGGACTTGAGATTTGTTGCCTCGGACGTTTTCAGACCGGATTTGCCGGGAGAACTGTATAACAACAACAGCAGCACGGTTCCACCATGGCGTGGCCATAGGAGGAAGAGAGGGAAGCGAGGGGGTTCACTAGTGAAGCTACGTGGACGCCCTTCGCGACCACCCATCCCCAGCATACTGTTGGCAAACGTCCAAGCGATCGACAACAAGATGGACGACCTCCGAACCCGGCTACGCGTTGAAAGGGATATAAAGAACTGCTGTGTGCTCTGTTTCACGGAGACGTGGCTGAAGGCTGACGTTCCTGACAGGGCGGTACAGCTAGATGGCTTCTCTGTGTTCCGCACGGACCGTTCGATGGCAAACACGGGGAAGACGAAAGCGGGCGGTGTTCTGTTTTACATCAATGACTCTTGGTGCACTAATGTGGATATAGTCTCACACCACTGCTCGTCGGTGCTGGAGCACTTAACACTACGGTGCAGACCGTTTTACCTACCCAGAGAATTTCCTTGTGTGTTGCTGACGGCTGTATACATCCCACCAGAAGTGAATGCATCCGAAGCTATGGACGAGCTAAGCGATGTCATTTGTAAGCAGGAAAATAAGCACCCGGAAGCCATTTCAATCGTGGCGGGGGACTTTAACCACTGCAACTTGAAATCGGTGTTGCCGCACTTCTACCAGCACGTTAAGTGCCCAACAAGGAAGGTAAGGACGCTGGATCACTGTTATTCCACCATCAAGGATGCCTACAAAGCGGTCCAACGGCCCCACTTTGGGAGATCTGACCACCATGCGGTGCTAGTACTACCTGCCTACAAGCAGAGAATGAAGAGCGAGCAACCCAGGGTGAGGTCTGTACAGTGCTGGTCCACAGATAATGTATCTAAACTCCAGGGCTGCTTTGAATCGACAGAATGGTCCATCTTCAAAGACTCAGCCACAAGTTTGGATAACTATGCTGACACTGTCACCAGCTATGTTAAATTCTGTGTGGATAATTGCATCCCAGCGCGAACCGTTCGCTCCTATCCCAACGAGAAGCCGTGGATGAACCAGGATACTCGTCTGAAGTTGAGGGAGCGCCGAGCCGCCTTTCAATCTGGGGATGAGGAACGGTACAAAAAATCCAGATACGACCTGAGGAGGGCGATCAGAGACGCTAAGAGACAATATAGGGACAAACTGGAGAACAACTATAGTGGCTGTGACGCACGGCGTATGTGGAGAGGGCTGCAGGCGATTACGGATTACAAACCGAAGCCGGCTGGTATTAACACCTCGGACTCTCTACCGGACGAATTGAACAACTTTTTCGCCCGCTTTGAATCTCACAACACGGACCCAGTTACACCGGTGCGGGGTACACCCGGTGCGGTGGAGCTGCAGGTGACACAACGAGATGTGAGTAAAACTTTTAAAAGCGTTGGGACTCATAAGGCGGCCGGTCCTGATGGGATTGCCTCACGTGTCCTTAAGTTGTGTTTTGACCAGCTTTCGGGAGTCTTTACTGACATTTTCAATATGTCCCTGTCATTGTGTGTGGTACCGTTGTGTTTCAAGGAAACCATAATTGTACCCATAGCAAAGAAAAAACCTGTCACCTGTCTTAATGATTATCGCCCTGTGGCTTTGACCTCTGTTCTTATGAAGTGTCTGGAAAAAATGGTTATATCACATATAACGCACATTATCCCTGCCAATACTGATCCATTACAGTTTGCATACTGTGCTAATAGATCAGTCGATGATGCTATTTCTCTCGCACTACACATTGCCTTGAAACATCTGGAGAATAAGAACTCTTATGTCAGACTACTCTTCATAGATTATAGCTCTGCCTTTAACACGATTGTACCATCTAAGCTTGTGTTGAAACTCAGGGGTCTTGGTCTGGGCAGTAGTATCTGCAACTGGCTGTTTGACTTTTTGACAGGCAGGCCACAATCTGTACGAATAGGGAACAAGCATTCATCTAAGATATTGACCAGGACTGGAGCGCCCCAGGGCTGTTGCCTCAGTCCCTTGTTGTATAGTCTGTTCACCTATGACTGTGTTGCCAGGTGTGGCAATAATTCTATTCTCAAATTTGCAGATGACACCACGGTTATAGGACTAATATCCAACGATGATGAGAGGGCCTATAGGAGGGAAATTGAAGAGCTAACCCTATGGTGCCAGAATAACAATCTCTCTCTAAATGTTAGTAAAACAAAAGAGATCATCGTTGACTTTAGGAAATCTGAAGTCAATCACAGTCCCGTAACCATAAATGGTTCACCTGTAGACATAGTGGACAGTTTCAAATTCCTGGGTGTTCACATAACAAACTCACTCACATGGTCTCAAAACAGCGAAGGTATCCTTAAGAAAGCGCAGCAGCGATTGTACTTTCTGCGGCGCCTCAGGAGATTTGGCCTAAGCACCAAGGCTCTTGTTAATTTCTATCGCTGTACCATAGAAAGTGTATTGACAGGATGCATAACAGTGTGGTTTGGTAACGTGACTGCTCAAGACAGTAAACAGTTACAGAGAATTGTGAAGAGAGCTGCCAAAATCATTGGCATAGAATTACCACAGCTACACACAATCTATAACACACGCTGTAAGAAAAAGACAGAGAACATTTTAAAGGACAGCTGTCATCCCGCCCATTCCCTGTTCTATCTCCTCCCATCAAAAAAACGTTACCAGAGCATCAAATCTCACACCACCCGTTTCAGTAATAGTTTTTATGCTCAAGCAATCAGGTTGCTTAACGAAGAGATGGAAGCGAGACGTAGGTAGTCAATGTGCAATATACGCAGTTTTTAAACTGTACACTGTCACACTGTATGGTTGTTTTGTTGTTTTTTGGGTTGTCCTGGGTGACCTGTTGTTGTCGTATTGTTTTGTGTGCAATAAGGCTGAGAGTGCTCTTGGCACAAGCATTTCATTGTTTGTCTGTACTTGTATGGATACGCATTTGACTAATAAACCGAACCTGAACCTGAGGACAGCAAACCTTCACACAGGTAGCAAATGCTGACAAGCAAACATGTAACCAAAGTCTGTTGTACAACATGCAGACTATACTGTACCAACACACACATGTATAATGCTGACATACAACATGCCATTGTATAAGGTAAAAAAAAAACACAGACATGTGGTCAAAGGTACAATCTACTGGACAGTGACTCACAGAAACCGCTGACATAGACACCGTTGTGCATGGGCAGTGGGCACAGCCGCACACACACACAATCCACACACAATCCACTAATCATCAACGTAGATTTAACACTAAACAAGGCTCTAACTCGTTCTCTTGCTACACCATCAACATGTGGAACGCCCTTCCACAAGCCCTAAAGGAGAGCAAATCCCTAGCCTCCTTCAAAATTGGTATGAAAAGTCACCTTCAGACAGCTGCTACCCGTGACTTGTAAATAGACTAAGCCCCCATGCTCCCCCCCCCCTTTTCTCTTTTTTTGTTTTTGATGTTATGCTTTTGAAACTGATATTATCCTAGATAAAGTACTATGTTCTATCCGTCTGTCTTTCAATGTTATATGAGATACTTAAAGTGTGGTTCCTGTGGAAATAAGCCTCGGCTTTCTAGGATCTCCTTTTAGTTGACCTTGTACCAGTGATTTGTACTGTCATGAAACTGTACTTTTTTCTATTGCAAACTTCTAATAAATTCTTCAATCAATCAATCAATGCACGCACACGCGCACGCACACGCACACACACACACACACACACACACACACACACACACACACACACACACATGCGTGTTGAACGTGTTACGTTTTTTGCAACATTGCACAGCATTGCAGGTGGGCGGGGAGCTTATACTGCTCTGGTTATCAGCAGCCAAGGTGGAGTTTCGGCGTCTGTTTTCAGACTCAACATTGATAATCAGATAAAAGATACTCAGACACAACAGACAGATATGAAAATAAAGTTATTTATTTCCTTCTTCTGCTCAACTACATGAAAGCAATTGCAGTGACTATGAAATAAAGGAAAGGGGAATTGGGTTAAAACACACAGCCTTTAACGTTCCACATAAGCAAATCAGGGGGAAATGAGTGCATGGGGTTTAACTGTCATTCTACTCTTTGATTATTCTGTCATACAAATGCATTAAATCCCACGCTGGGGTTTAGAACAGTAACAGAGAGACTACTCTGTTATAGGTTGTATTTAGAGCCTGCTATAGGGATGGGATGATATGAAAATTTCATATCACGATTATTGTGACAAAAGACATCACGATTTACGATATAGCGATAATCAAAATCCATTATCCTGGGGCAGAACATTTGTCAAAAAATTGCAGATCTACAAGCTCACAACGCATCGCAACGCAACGTGAAGACATTTGATAAAGAGTGAAAAAAGACATAAATTATAAGTACCTTTTACCAACCAGTAAGACTCCCTAATCGGGAGATAAGCAACCGTCCAAAAATGTGTAAAAAAAATCGGCCTGATGGTGGCGCTATATGGGACAGATCCATGTTGATGAGATAAGTGTAGACATACTGTGTAGCAATTTGTGTGATTTTAGGGGCAAAAACTGTAGGAGCAGTGTTCAAAAATGTGTTTTAAAAAATCAGCCTGAAGGTGGCGCTATATGGGACAGATCCATGTTGAAGACATGAGTGTAGACATACCGTGTACCGGTTTGCGTGATTTTAGGGCACAAATTGTAGGATCTGTGTCCGTAAATGTGTTTTGCAAGAACCGGCATCATGGTGACACTAGAAGAGAGGCATGTGAGAAAAGAGGAGATCCATCCTTTTTGGCGGGGGTCCCTGGGGGTCCCTCGAGCTGCGGGGGTCCCTGGAAGGGTGGAGGTTGTGGATTGGAAGACAAGGAGTGTGTGTGGAAAATTTCACATGGATAGGGTTAACGATGGCGGAGATATGAGTAGGGCAAAAGTGTGACGTGACGTGGCGTGACGTGACATGACAGACAGACTGACGGACAGACAGACAGGTGGTGGAGGTTTTGATAGTTCTTTTTATAGTAATTATAGAGGCTTTAAGTTGTACCGGATATGCAGTTCGGCAAAAAGAATCTGCAAAAAAAATCTCCACGGTACGATTATCGTGAGTGATTTTTATCACGCTAAACGATAATATCGCTTATCGTCCCGTCCCTAGAGACTGCTGGCTCTAGCAGGCAACAGCAAGGTTTCCGTCAAAGTATATTCCTCAAAATCTAAATCTGTAGCCTATATTTTGCTGAGGATAGTCATATTATACTCCAAGAAGAAGAATATTCCTGAACCATGATGACAGTACACAAAGTGGGTTTCCATCCAACTGTTATTGTTCTAACCATGATGTATCACATTAAGAGGCTGAATTGAACGGACAAAAAACAACAACCTGTTAAAGTGGAAAGATTCTGCTGAATAGTGATTTGTCAGTTACAGTGTCTTTTTGCCCAATTTGTAAGCAAATCTTTCTTTTCCCCCTGTTGGTTGTGTTTTCTGACAGGGCAATGTGCCGCCACGCTCAAGCACCCTATTTGTTTGCTCCAGCCTAGCTGACAACAAAAAAATCTTAAATTGCTATGACGTCTCAGAAGTCAAACTACATCAGTTGGATGCAGGGACGTGCTGGCCATTGGGAAAAGCGGGACAACTCCCGAACGGCCGGTTCATTGCCGGCCCAGGCCGGCCATTAGGAAAAAATTCAACTGTTTGCACAAAAGTACAAATTAAACTGTTTGCACAAAAGTAGTGAAAACAGCAGATCTACAAGCACACAACGCCTCGCGGTGCGAGGCCTTGTGTGCTTGTAGATCGGCTGTTTTCACTAGTTTAAATCATTTTTTAAATGATAAATACAAAACAAACGGTTTTGGACATACAAGGTTTCCACCCGACAACGACGAAATATAACTCATGTAATTGGCCCACTGGCTTGTCACTTGTCATGATCTGAAATGGCAAATCATTGAGTAGCAGCAGCGCTATAGAGAGAGATCTCTCTCTATAGAGAGAGATCTCTCTCTATAGCGCGCAACGAGGGCCTCTCCAACTCTTTTTCCCGGGCTGAATCAGGGTCCCAGCACGTCCCTGCCTCCAAACTGCTACTGGTGTGTCCCAGCACAACATACAGGGGTTGTACGGGTTTTTCAAGCACATCAAAGTATCAGCAAAATAACATTCAAATTAAAACCAACATCTGTCTTTACAATACTACTACAGCATTAGCGTTACTAAAGATCACAATCATTTTATTTTATTTACAACAATGGTTTATATTTTAGATTGTAATTAGATAAGAGAAAAGACGAGAGTTAAAATGTTTTCATGTACTTCTTTCTATTGTTTTAGTGATTTTAATGACTTTGATTTCAGTGCATGGGGCAGCAAGAGCCGCTGATACAAACGACCTACGGCCTGGTCGCGACTTAGGCCACGACTTGGAGGTCGTAGGTCCCGGTTCTGGAGGTTTTGCGCGATCTCGGTCGTAATTCAGCGACCTGGGAAGTCCGCGATCGAAACTCTACGCTTGCTAAGGGAAGGGACGCGAGTTTAGAAACTCTACGCTTGCTAAGGGAAGGAGCGCCGCGATCGAAACTCTACGCTTGCTAAGGGAAGGGACGCGAGTTTAGAAACTCTACGCTTGCTAAGGGAAGGAGCGCTCGTTTTCAACAGCGTCGGCAGGTTAGCTACTCAGTGTCGGCAGGTTAGGGTTAGGGTTAGGGTTAGGGTTAGGGTTAGGGTTAGGGTTAGGGTTAGAGTTGGGGTTAGGGTTAAGGTTAGGGTTAGAGTTAGAGTTGGGGTTAGGGTTAAGGATAGGTTTTGGTGCACCTTGCGCGGTCCAAGTGACTACAATGGAGCGCTTCCTACCTCCGGTTCAGCCAATCACAAGCTTCAAAAGGTTGAATAGCGCTGCTGCTCTAGAATATTCTGCAAAAAGACCTTTTAAATACGACCGCGGACTTCCCAGGTCGCTGAACAACGGCCCGATCGCGCAACAACGGCCCGGGGACGACCGAGGTGGCGCAACCACGGCCGGGGGTCGCGAAACTAGACCGGCCGCGACCTAACAAGTATGTACCGCGAACTACGACCTCCAGAACCGGGACCTACGACCTCCAGGTCGTGGCCTAGGTCGCGACCAGGCCGTAGGTCGTTCGTATCAGCGGCTGTCTCTCGCATGGGGGCATGCATGCAAGTGCCTAAATGAGCTTTTTAGACACAATAAGCTGGCAATTTCATTATTACCAACACTACTAGCCCCCATACTACGTCACATCTGCCCATTAAAGATTGTGGTGCATCTTGGGAATGGGCTTATTATATCTAAAAAGACATATTTAGCCTGCACTTGCACGCATGCCCCCAACCACTGAAATCAATATAATTAAAATCGCTAAAACGATAGAAAGAAAGAAATGAAAACGTTTTAACACTCTTCTTTTCTCGAATGACAATCTAAAATATGAACATTTGTTGTAAAAAAACAAAGTTGTCCTTTAAAAATAAGCATATTCAAAGTTTTGCACCACTTGAACAAACCCTGTGTTGTTGGGTGACTTGGATTTGTGTGAGTGGGTTTTCTACAGCTAGAGTCCACTATCTGCATTTGGCTGCACAGCTTTTTACCTTTGCTTTGCCACTCTCTTAAGGTGGTATTTCATCAGAAAAACATAGTTGATTTGTTTTTGGCGTATACAACATCCAAAATACCTCCCAAAAGTAAACTGTCTTGCTCCAACTCATTATGCCTGGCGGGGTAATAGTTAGAATTTTGAGTGTTTTTTTTGTCTTGCCGTCAGACGGACACCCATTCCTTGTAGAGTTTAAATACAAAAATAAATTGCATGGCCTAAAGCCTCAATAAGTTATACTACTGGGAACAAAGCCATTCTTCTTGGTTCTTCTAGGTTGTTTATAGTTCACACAGACTTGACTTTTAGGAAGTCAAATCAAAAGAAAGCATTGCAGCCGAAATATCTAACTAGTAAGACGCCTCAGGGAAACATGCAACCTCGCCCTAAAGAGGTCGCGCCAATTCTTGGCCATCTGGCCAGTCATGTATATCGGACCAATTACCCATATATGGAGACCCCTGCACGATAGTCAACAATGTTGTCAAAACATGCCCATATATGCGCATTACCAAATATGGGCATTCCCAGATATGTCCTTAATATTGATGACATTGGGACAGGGATCTCCATATACAGATCCTTCTCGAAAAATTAGAATATTGTGTAAAAAAGCATTACAGATGCCCTAGCAGCCCAAATCATAACTGACTGGAAACTTCCCACTGAACTTCAAGCAACTCTGACTTCAGAAGGTTGACATTTCTCTATTATAAATCCTTGTTTTGAGTGGTCACGTGTAATATTGTAACATTTGAAATATGGACTTTTGATATTCATAAGCTGTATGCCATAAAAATTCAAAATTGTAACAAAAAAAGGTTTGGAATAATTCACTGAATGTCCAATGGATCTAGAATATATGAAAGTTTCAATAAATATATGAAAGTTTCAAGACAATTTACTTTTACACAATATTCTAATTTTTCGAGAAGGATCTGTATGGGCATAAAACGTATGTTAATTAGTAAAGCCAAGCAGTGCTTTGGCGAGTTAGGGCCTGGGTTTGATGCCTGGGGATCTCCATATATGGGCATAAGGGGTACCCTAACAGGGCATCCTCTGGGAATGCCCAATATCTAATGAACTACAACCATTGTTCTGAAGTAGGTAGATCAATAATACAGTGTGGCAAAATAATTACCTGTATTCTGTGTATTTCTCTACAAAATATCACACGAAACGATGACGTCAAGCGCATTCTTTCACGTTGCCATCGAGCATACGGAATGTGTACACCCCATGGCGTGAGCAATGCGATTGGCGCCGTCGTTTCGCGTAGTTCGACAAAGATTACACTGAAGGCTGGGATAAAACACGCGCGGGGTGGCTTATAGATCAAATGACCCTTTCAAAATAATGGTCTACATCAGTGGTTCTCAAAGTGGATTTCAGGGACTGAAATTGACCCTTATAAGTTTGTAACTTTGACAGTGTACAAATGGAACCAAATGGACTCTAACGGGTCCATTTGGTTCCATTTGTACACTGTCAAAGTTAAGGGGAGACTTTCACATTTTCAAAGTTTGAGAACCAGTGGTCTACATCTACAAGAGGTTTCCTATCGTGCGTGTCCCTCGCAAAACATAACAGAGCACTCCAACAACCGAAGTCAGGCCGCTCACACGCGGTATGATGCTGTCGTGGAACCCCAGGGTGCCCTGCTTCTCTAGCTCACCACACAGGTCTTAGACTTGGCCCCCTCTGGAGCGCCCCCACCTGGAGGGAACAAGGAAGGACGGGAACAAGGGAACAAACAATGTTGAGAATGACACCCATTGATCGTGTGTGTGTGTGTGTGTGTGTGTGTGTGTGTGTGTGTGTGTGTGTGTGTGTGTGTGTGTGTGTGTGTGTGTGTGTGTGTGTGTGTGTGTGTGTGTGTGTGTGTGTGTGTGTGTGTGTGTGTGTGTGTGTGTGTGTGTGTGTGTGTGTGTGTGTGTGTGTGGCGTGTGTGTGTGTGTGTGTGCGCGTGCGTGCGTGCGCGCGCAGCGCGCGTGCGTGCGCGCCAGTGTTAATCTTTTCAGCACATTTTGATTTAGTCTTTTGAATAACACACCATTTAGTCTTAGGCCTGTCTTAGTCTTCTGAAATTGTTTTAGTCTAGTCTTAGTCGACTAAATATCAAAACATTTTAGTCTTGGTCTTAGTCTTTAGGGCTTAGTCTTAGACTTTTAGTCTTCGTCTTTTAGGATGGGTTTTTTAGGCTAAATATAACAACATAATTCTGAAAAAGTCATTGTCTTCTACTGCCTGTTACTTGGTCAAAATAAACCATACATAAAAGATGTGTTTGGCTTTAATTTCATTGCAGTTACACACCAGTGTTAATTTTTACAGAAATTAAGGGGAATACACACCGGACGCGGAGGCGGCGCAGAAGTGCCGCGTCAAAACATACGGCCTCATTATTTTCAATGAAATAACCCACTCCGGCGGCGTCAGACGCGCGCAGTCGCGGGTCTGCCGCCTCGCCTGCCGCGCCGATACGCCGCTGTTCTATTTTCCCAGCGTTGCCGCGCGTTGAACATGTTCTCCCATGGTTCTCCCCACCGGGGGAAATGGATGTGCCGAGTGGCAGCGCGCCGCGTCCAGTTCTTAGTCTTAGTCTTTTGAATAACACAAATAATAGTCTGAGTCTTAGTCTTCTGAAATTGGTTTAGTCTCGTCTAGTCTTATCGACAAAATATCAAAATAGTGTAGTCTTTTAGACTTTAATAGTCAACAAAATGAACACTGGTGTGTGTGCGTGCGCATGGAGCAGGGGTGGGCAACTTTGATGATGGCGAGGGCCACTATATTTCCACCTTCACCCCAGAGGGCCACATATACATAAATATACATATATATATATATATATATATATATATATACATATTGCTACGTCGTACTTTGTCATTCTAGTATCTCATGCAAAAGAAGCAAAAATAGCTGATCTACAAGCTCAAAACGCATCGCGCTGCGATGCGTTTTGAGCTTGTAGATCGGCTATTTTTGCTTCTTTTGAATTGGAATCCTGAATAATTTTTTGTTATTTTTGAATTGGAATCCTGAAATGTAACATTTGGATTTAATTTCAAACGCATTTAGTTATACTCATGTTAGCTTTATGAACCTAAATACAAATGCATTGGATATAAAAAACCTATACTACTATACTATTCATTAAGGTACTAATATAGACTGACGGAATTAAAGCAGGTCATGTTTGGAATTGTAGCTGAAATCAATAATATATCAGTATTCCGGTATTAACCTGCGGGCCGCATTAAGTGAAGGTGGGGGCCGCATGATGGGGCCCATTAATGACATGGAGGAATGCGAGGAGATGAGGAGAGAGAGAGAAACATGGATGAAATTAAGCCTGGCAAAGTGTTGAAGGGGGAAATGAAAGCGAGCACCTTGCTTGGATGAGCAGGGTGTTCAGAACTCTCCAGTGAAAGCACTGACAAAATGTCACTGCCTATCTCACTCATCACTGCTGCCCCTTATAGGCTGTGTGTGTGTGTGTGTGTGTGTGTGTGTGTGTGTGTGTGTGTGTGTGTGTGTGTGTGTGTGTGTGTGTGTGTGTGTGTGTGTGTGTGTGTGTGTGTGTGTGTGTGTGTGTGTGTGTACTTGTGTTAATATACTTGTGAGGGCCAAATGTTCCCACAAGTATAGTACAATTTGAAAAATAGACGTGAGGACAAACTTTCCTGGTCCTTGTAAGAGAAATGGTTGTTTTATGGTAAAATATTAATTCTAACACAGCTAGTTCCATTCCTTGATTCTGATTCTCGATAGTATCGACGTCATGCGATTGATACCATTAAAAGTATCGCAGACGATACCCATGATAACCCATCCCTATTGGAGACACTTGGCTGCGCCTCGTGTCTCACCACGCCTCTCAGCCGTTATAAAATACCAGGTAACCACATGCCTCTCGTGGCTTATTGCTTAATTTTAGAGTTAAGCTTACAATTAGGAGAGTGTGTGTGTGTGTGTGTGTGTGTGTGTGTGTGTGTGTGTGTGTGTGTGTGTGTGTGTGTGTGTGTGTGTGTGTGTGTGTGTGTGTGTGTGTGTGTGTGTGTGTGTGTGTGTGTGTGTGTGTGTGTGTGTGTGTGTGTGTGTTTCGAACCTTCCTGGGGAGCCCCCGCTGCCGGGGCAGGTTCCGCGGGGGGCGCTGGGCCAGCCAGGGCCGCCACGCCGGCCTCGTACTCCTCCTTCTTGGCGTTCCACTCCTTCCTGTTGTTCAGCAGGCGCTCCAACATGGGAGTGATCTCTGGGTGGAAACGACTGAACTCCTGCAGGGAGCGGAGGAGGAATGTGAAGAGATGAGGAGAGGAAATGGATGGAAGAGGGGGCGTCACCAGGGGTAGGAAAGTGGGACTGAGTTACTAGGGCCCAAGGTGGAGGGGCCCTAGTAACTTTAGCTATTGAAAAATAGCAGATATACAAGCTCACAGCGCGGCACCGAGTGCCGCGCTGCGAGCTTGTAGATCTGCTATTTTTGAAAAGTCGTGAAAATGTGCGCAAATCTTTGAATATATGTATTTTTGAAGTGAACATTTGTAACTCAAAATTTGCTTCTGGGGGGTCCCTGGAGCTAAATATTTTGAGATGGGGGGGGGGGGGGGGGGGGGGTACTTCACATGAAAAAGTTTGAGCATCACTGACATGGAAACATAGGTTTCGTGGCACACATTTTCACAATTTTTCAAAAATAGCAGATCTACAAGCTCGCAGCGCGGCACCGAGCTTGTATATCTGCTATTTTTCAATAGTTAACATTCATGGGGGCCCCGCAGTGAATACTTGTACCCAGGGCCCAGAATTTGGTGTGACGCCCCTGGAAGAGGGGGGGGGGGGGGGGTTGGTGGGTGATGGTGGTTGAAAACGTCCCACCCAGGAATAAAACTTGGTTAAAGGACAACTTTGTTTTTTTTACAACATGGTTCATATTTTAGATTGTAATTAGAGAAAATAAATGAGTGTTAAAATGTTTTCACTTACAGCTTTCTATTGTTTTAGCGATTTTAGTATTTTGATTTCAGTGGGTGGGGGCATGCGTACAAGTGTCTAAATATGTCTTTTTAGACACAATAAGCCGGCAATGTCTTTATTACTATTTACACCATGGCCCCCATAAGTCACACCTGCCAATGAAAGATTGCGGTGCGTCTTGGGAATGGGCTTATTGTGTCTAAAAAGACAAATCTAAATCGTTAAAATCACTAAAACGGCAGAAAGAAGTAAATGAAAACATTTTAACACTCATCTTTTCTTTTCTCTAATGACTATCTAAAATACGAACCCTTGTTGTCCTTTAAGTGTGCAACTGTGTGTGTGTGTGTGTGTGTGTGTGTGTGTGTGTGTGTGTGTGTGTGTGTGTGTGTGTGTGTGTGTGTGTGTGTGTGTGTGTGTGTGTGTGTGTGTGTGTGTGTGTGTGTGTGTGTGTGTGTGTGTGTGTGTGTGTGTGTGTGTGTGTGTGTGTGCATGTGTCAGATGGTGACTGACCTTGTAGACGAAAGCGCAGACAAAGTCGATGAAACCACACTGGAGCTTAGGCAGCTCATGAGCCTTTCGCCTGTCCATCATGGGCTGCATGTAGATGAGGAGAACATAGAGTCACTTCTCTGCTGGACTATTCACTCTCTCTATTCTCTAGTTCAGTGTTTCTCAAGCTTTCAAATTTCAAGGTCTACCCTTAACCCATTTAGTGCTCCAGACATGAACGGGTTAAATGTCCAGCGTGCCTCTCGCAGGGCTCCATACTCGGCCAGTATCTTATTTTGAAGGCCAGAAGTCCATTGCGTAAACACTTCCGGGTTGACATCATGACGTCATTCAACCGAAGCTGCCTTCACCCCATGCCGTTCCTAAAATGGCCGATCGATGCATTTGTTATTATGTTATTGTAGCGAGAATCTAATGCCATCCTTGGCTTTAAAAGTATTGTTTGGAGAAAATGGACATTAAAGATGAGATTCGCCGTCGGCCTCCATGTTATGGGATTACTATTTTGTGCACGTGGATCCGTGATGATGATGAATCGGCGAGGCCGATCGTGCCAGGACCTTCCGCCGGGCTATAGGGTAGGAGAACCGGCGTTACTCTATATACAGTATTTTACGCGAGTATACTCGGGATCGGCACTCTAAATACTTGAGTATTTTTCACGAGTATACTCGGGATCGGCTAGAAATGAGTTAACTCTGATGATCTCCCGATTTAGGAGTCTTACTGGTAAATGATCAACAGATTCATCGATCATGAAAATAATTAGCTGGCACCCTTCACTGCTTTGTTGCACATTTCTGCAAAAGGAATGTCCGTCAATATCGAAATATTCAAAGACTTGCACAAATGTTCAGGATTTTTCAAAAAGCAGATACAAGCTCACAGCGCGGCACGCAAGCTTGTAGAACTGCTATTTTTCAGTAGCTAAAGCACAAAATAATGCGTAATAAATTATACGTTCCCAGTCTAAATGGGTTAAACCCCCTCCCCCCTATGAAGAACGTTCATGGGGGGGCCCGCAGTGAATCCTTGTACCCAGGGCCCAGGATTTGGTGCGACACCCCAGATGAACGCTATTAGAGCCAGAACATCGTGACGAGATAGGGAGGGAGGGAGGGAGAGAGAGAGAGAGAAACGGTGTGGGTCGGTAGAGTAGGTAGGGTGGGAGGGGCAGGTAGCGGAAGAGGGATAGAGAGGGAATAGGAAGGGAGTGATGGAGAGAGGGGGAGAGGAAGACTATGATACATATCGTCCTTGTCGGGTGGAAAACCTTGTATGTCCAAAACCGTTTGTTTGGGTATTTATCATTTTAAAAATTATTTAAACTAGTGAAAACAGCCGATCTACAAGCACACAACGCCTCGCACCGCGAGGCGTTGTGTGCTTGTAGATCGGCTGTTTTCACTAGTCTTTCACTAGTCTTTCACTAGCGACAGTCTTGTATGATGAAGCAGGTCTTTATTTTAAGAAAAAACAGCCAAATTCGAAACTTGGAGATACAAGGTGTCTGCCCGACAATGACGATATAAGGGATGGAAGAGATAGGACAGAGAGAGCTGTAGAGAAAGAGAGGAGGGGGTGAGAGACAGAGAGAGGCAGGAGGATGGATGCTCGGTGAGGTCAGGGCCACATTAGGGCCACAGTGACCTGTGTTTCTGCGCCAGTACACCACATAATGGGCTGTGTCATCACTCTACTCTGCCAGTGCCACGGGGAACCA
The DNA here is from genome assembly GCF_963921795.1 of Nannobrachium achirus. Lineage (NCBI taxonomy): Eukaryota > Metazoa > Chordata > Actinopteri > Myctophiformes > Myctophidae > Nannobrachium > Nannobrachium achirus. The sequence goes on along the minus strand of NC_137824.1, from coordinate 54,882,831 downwards.
ACTCTCTTTTTATTTCACCTTTTCCATCGCTCCCTCTCTTGCTCCCATCTCTCGTTTTTTTTTGCCCTCCCCCTCCCTTGTAGGGATGGGACGATAAGCGATATTATCGTTTATCGTGATAAAAAAACACTCACGATAATCGTATCGTGGAGATTTGATTTATCGTGATATCGTCCTCCCGTCATGCACTGGGATCAATTCACCTTTTGTTTGCCGAGCTGCATATCCGGTACCACTTAAACCAGGGGTCTCAAGCTCAATTTACCTTGGGGCCGCTGGAGGCAGAGTCTGGCTGAGGCTGGGCCGCAGCCTTAGCACACATGCACGTGAGCGCATGTGTGCGTGCACATGCACTAAATGTAGTGCATGAAATGTATTATTATACTCTGTCTCTAACAACTACTGTACCTATCTCCCCATCAAAGAAATTAAAAACAAATCCAATCTTCTCAAAGGTCTTTTTTATTTTCTAACACAAAATAAGATGAACAAGGACCCTGGTGTAAACAAGTTGTGTTTAACTTATGGAACATGTACTGTACTGTTAACTGTACTGTATTATTAACTGTTTTGAGACCCCTGACTTAAACCTTCTATAATATTGGTAAACGGTACTTAATATACCTTCACATACTTGATACAGTCTTTTTTTCCACTCTCTATCAAATGTCTTTGCCAAGAAAATAGCGAGCTTGTAGATCTGCATTTTTTTGGCAAATGTTCCGCCCCAGGATAATGGATTTTGATGATCGCGATAATATCGTAAATCGCGATTTATTTTGTCAAAATAACCGTGATATGAAATTTTCATATTGTCCCATCCCTACTCCCTTGTTCCAGAGTTTCTCTCTCTCTCTCTCTCTCTCTCTCTCTCTCTCTCTCTCTCTCTCTCTCTCTCTCTCTCTCTCTCCTCTCATCCTTTCGCTTCCACGTTGGTCTCGGTGTTCATTCAACCCTCTTCCGTTGGTTTACTAATCGCCCGTCTCCGATTCCCAAGCGGCCGCTGCACATCCTGAGCCACCGCCGCTGAACGATAGCGGCAGTCCTACATTCGTGTAAACGACCATCTTTATCCTTCCATTCCTCTCCCTATAGCGATCATTCGTCCATCCATATCTCTTCCCCTCCACCCATCTGTCATCATGCGCTCCCTTACGATGGGTTGTTGGTCCAGCACGGATCTCTCCAGGTCTCCCTGCTCCCAGAACTCTGCCGCCACAAACAGCGCCACCTAGAGCAGGATAGAAGAGAAACATGTCATTTACAGAGCAGACCAGAGAGAGAACCGAATGTCTGACATCGCTGCCACAAGAGGCCGCTATATCCCCCTGGGTCACAGAGTGTGTTTTTACCATTGAAAATACCATAGGGTCTCAATAGCATTGTGGTATAGAACAGTGGTTCTCAACCTGTGAGAACCACTCACCACTCACCCCAGGTTTTCTCACTCAACAGTAAACAAACCAACATATAGTTAAATGTATAGAGTGACAATTTAAGGACTTTTAAGACCCTTTTTAATACCTCTAAAATGACAAATTAAACATTGGCCAAACTGTCAAATATTAGTCATAAATTGTGAAAATAGTCGATCTATATATGCTCACAACACCTCGCCTTGTGTTAAACAAAATGTAATGCCTCAACTCTTCCAACTCCAAGTAGTGCTCGTCAGCAGGGATGTGCTGGGCCCCTGATTCAGCCCGGGAAAAAGAGTTGTAGAGGCCCTCATTGCGCGCTATAGAGAGAGATCTCTCTCTATAGCGCTGCTGCTACTCAAAGATTTGCCATTTCAGATCATGACAAGTGACAAGTCAGTGGGCCAATTACATGAGTTAAGCCTATATTTCGTTGTTGTCGGGTGGAAACCTTGTATGTCCAAAACCTTTTGTTTTGTATTTATCATTTAAAAAATGATTTAAACTAAAAAAAACTAAAAACAGCCGATCTACAAGCACACAACGCCTCGCGGTGCGAGGCGTTGTGTGCTTGTAGATCTGCTGTTTTCACTACTTGTGTGCAACGGCCTTGTACGATGAAGCACTCCCGGCCGTTCGGGAGTTGTCCCGCTTTTCCCAATGGCCAGCACGTCCCTGCTCGTCAGGATAGGGGGTCCCCAGTTCAAGAATGCAACGCGGTGTGTTTGAACCCTGTTTTACTCAACATAGTGGTTAAACTGAAGTGATTTAGATAAATTCCAAATAGGCCTATAAGTATTCTGCGTGCCATGTCACCCACCTTGAGAAACCCTGGTATAGAAGAATTGTGTTCCAAAAAATGTGGTGATTTTACTCATTTGGATATGAGAGAATATCTAATCTAGTGTTGCAGATTAAACCTTTTCATAGATGTCGTACAGTAGTTATTTTCATAGACTTGTTTGACAGCACTGTTAATGTGTAACGTTGTGTTGGATTCCTGTTAATGTGTATTTCCAGACAGTGAAGAAACCCTGTATTTGATCTGCTCTTTTTTTCCCCCTCTCTGCCGAAAAGATAGCTTTTAGATCTGCTATATTGGCTTATGTTCCCCTCAGAAAAGGGATGCTAGGGTTAAAAAAGACCCCCTGTTGAAGCTCTGCCCTATGGTATTTTCTTAAAAAACGGTTTTGGACATACAAGTTTTGGACGTACAAGGTTTCCACCCGACAACAGCGATATGCACAAATAAAGCAGCTGGTGTGGATTTATCCCCTTGCAGGCAGGGAGTGAATCAGAAGGGTTATTTTAACCCTGCAAGGCCCGAATTAATTTCTACTGGCCCAAAAAAATAAAAATAAAAATAAAAAATCAGATGGTGTTGTAGGAGTCCTAATCACAGGAAAATATAATGTTAAAAAATGAATAATGTTTTTGTAAGGTTTTATAGCCATAAATCATACATCATAAATCATGCTCTAATTTGCATTTTTGGGATTTTTTTTACAATAATAACATATGTACATGTTCTAGCCATTCTAATGATCACGAAAAACAATATTACAGGCATTTTACTTATGTTTTAGTGAGGAATAGCTTCCGTTAAAAAGTGAGATGTTGTTCGTCCAGACGTTGGAATTTCAACTTCTCTGGGAGGTGTGAATGTCAGTCTCTGTGGGGGGGATGTATATGCAAATATCCTGGCCAATGGCATTGTAATACTAAACAATAGGATTTAATGGTGATGTTAATGTGAAAAAAGAACAGGAAAACTAATTATAACATTTAAAAAAAAAATGATTTAAAAAATGTTGCCAAAAAGCAACGCTGGGCCTTGCAGGGTTAAAACACTACCCGCGGACACGGTTACAGTTCCTGAATGTGTGATGAGTGTGTGTGCATGTGTGCATGTGTGCATGTGTGTGTGTGTGTGTGTGTGTGTGTGTGTGTGTGTGTGTGTGTGTGTGTGTGTGTGTGTGTGTGTGTGTGTGTGTGTGTGTGTGTGTGTGTGTGTGTGTGTGTGTGTGTGTCTCTCTGGGAGAAAGAGGCTGACTCACCAGACTCAGAAATAGGTTAAAAAAAACAACTAAAAGACCTCTCAAAACCAAACGTTTTGGAGGAAAATACATTTGGGACATTACATTTGTGCAAGGACGGTTGAATGATTTAACAAGGGGCTGAGAAGAACTCGATGAGGCGCATGAAGAATTTATGTATGCAAGTATGCGGTACACACATTTTATATGTCGTCACTGTCGGGCAGAAACCTCGTATCTCCCAAGTTTCAAATGTGTATGTTTTTGAGCGGTGGTCACACCGTCTCCTATGCGTGACTGTGTGTGTATGTTACTATGTATGTTTTTATGTTTGTAACTTTGTAGTATGAGCTGCAATACCGCTGGGAGACCACTGGCAGGCCTGGGTGACCAAGTGGCGCTGTTGAGTCTCTCTCTCTCTCTCACACACACACACACACACACACACACACACACACACACACACACACACACACACACACACACACACACACACACAGGCGACCCGTGTCAAATTCTAAAACATGGTGGCAGGAATATAAGATCTACAACGGCTCACGTCGCGATGAGTTTTGAGCTTGTAGATAGTAAAAGGCTTTGTGAGGAGCCAGACAACTGGTTGTTTTATGGTTGAAATGGTTTTAGAGTTAGACTTAAATTGGAAAATATTAGGGATGCCACGATCAACCTTGATCTCCGATCACATGATTCTCAAAAGATCGGAATCGGGAAAAATATAAGCTGATAAACATAAAACCTTAAGGGACAATTTCAAGGCGTTTGTTTCTTAATACCTATTTTTTTCTGAATGCATTGCCGAAAGATTGGCTCGCGGGAAAAATCGTGTTTGTACTTGAATTACTATACGTATATACACCAAATGTCCCAAACTATTTTTATCAGGCCAATGAAGAGACGTGCAAGTAGTTTCTGCTATTTCTCGTCACTTACGCGTGGTTTTCTCATTACTTTTCCTCATTGGCTGGCTTTTCTCGTTACTTATTCCTCATTGGCTGGCCCCGTAGCCAATGAGGGCTCAATGTCCTGTCAGACAGTGGCATAGCCAGTACAAATAAGGATTTTACATTTTACGGTTTACATATGGAAATTGTATTTCAATGGCACATTATGTCTGAATGTACTACAAGTGCGACCTGATACATGTCATATGTATTGTTTGGAAATCTTGTAAACGCACGCACGCACACACACACACACACACACACACACACACACACACACACACACACACACACACACACACACACACACACACACACACACACACACACACACACACACAGGTTACCTTGCTCTGAATCTCCCATGGCTTGGCGATAGCAGACAGGTCACATGCTGTCATCATCATAGCCCTGAAACAGCACAGCACGTACAATGTGGGAAATCAATCACTAATATACCATTTCTATCAACATTTTTTAAATATGAGGAATCACAGAAAAAACTGCTATTTAGTGCATTCCTATTGCCAGTATGGGTACAGTATGTCCTTGGGTTCTGTCTCGGTCTGTGCATGCTGTCCAGAGGCATTGCGCTATTAACTATCCTAAATGATGACAATAATTTTTCTGGGATTACTTGTGATTATGAAATGGCTTGAAGCTTGAGGGATAGGATTCTGCTTACAAATAAGTTTGAATTACTTGGAAGAAAATTGTCTTTTACTTTGGATTGAAATGATTGTGTGTAGGAAATCTCATAAAAAGAAAATTCTAAAAGATTTTTTTCAGTTTTGCGCATATCACATTTTTGGAGCAAATGTAAAGCCCTTGGTCTCCTTATTACCTCTATTCCTTGAATAAGGAGAATCTCTTTCAAGCAATGGCCCGGAAAAGTGGAGAAAACTAGCGCGTCTTTACAAGGCACACATTGCAGCGGTCCAGTAGGTTTACACTCTATAACGTTCGAAGGATCGGACCCTTCCTCTCCCAGGAGTCTGCCCAGCTCCTTATCCAGGCCTCAGTTATAAAACAAATTATAGAATGGCTACTGTGACTCCCTCCTCACTGGCCTCCCGGCATGTTGCCTGGCGTTGCCAGCCTCTATCACACACTTCGTTTTGGGAAGAGAGTCTGGGATTTCAGGAAGAGTTTTCATTTCTGGGGTTTGCCCCAAACCACTTGCCCCAAGCCTACAGAAACCACGTGCCCCAAGCATACAACCCTGATTGGCCAACCCTTGAAGCTGGTTGAGGAAATAGAATCTCAATGGATCGGTGCCAGACCATACTACAACACCACTACCACCAGGGGGTGTTGTTGTGTTCGGTCTGGATTATTAACCAGGCAACCCGGCATGTGCACTTAAGCCCTTCCAAATGACCCAGAATGCCGCAGCACGCCTGGTCTTCAACCAGTCTAAATGTTCACGTCTCCTCTCCCTTCTTTTCCGCCCCCTACCTTGGCTCCCCGTTACAGAGTAGCCTACGAAACACTGATGTTTGACTCCAAAGCAACCAAAGACATGGCAAAGCCTGATCCAACCTCTCTAAAACAGTGGTTCTCAACCTTTTCAGGCTGCGATCCCCAAAAGAATCATATTTTAACTGGGGACCCCCCCACCGACGAGCACTAAGAGTTGAGGCATTAGATTTTGTATATCACGTTTCTATTGTGAAAATAGCAGATCTTGCGAGGCGTCGTGAATAGAGCATGTAGATCGGCAATTTCTGCCTCTAATATTTGACAATTTGGCCAATGTTTCATTTGTCATTTTAGAGGTATTTAAAAAGTCCTTAAATTCTTACTTTAGAAATGCAGATACCCTCTATACACTTAAACTTTAAGTTGGTTTGTTTACTGTTGAGAGTGAAAACAATGTATAATATAATAATTCTACCTTTGTTTAATTGTTTTTAATTGTTTTTATTAGTCTTAGTGTTTTTCATTCTTAATAAAGTTGTTTATTTTGTTTTGTTTTTTTGCCCCATGTAAAGCGTCTTTGGGTACTTAGAAAAGCGCTATATAAATTTGAGATATTATTAATGTTCCACATTTAGCTAATCATCATGGGGACAACCCAAAATAATTTGGGGACCCCCCTGGGGGTCCCGACCCACAGGTTGAGAACCACTGCCCTAAAACACCCATGCGGACTCTCCCTCCTGGCTCCCAAACTGTGGAACAAACGTCCCAATGCAGTTAGAACTGCAGACTGCAGAAAACTTCTAGCCTGATTTCAGACTCAGTCTGACATTGATCCCTGTCTGAACGATTTACAGGGGAGGGACTTTGACTTCCCCTAAAACCAATCAGTAGAGATCAGCGGATCCGCCTACTTGTGGCTTCATCCGTGCGAACAACATTGCTAGCCATTAGCACACACGATGGCAAAAAACATCGCGTGCGTGTGTCTGTGTGCGAGCGATCGCGCATGCGTGTGTGTGTGTCTGTGCGAGTGACTGCTTCCACACAGAACCGCGATCTGAAACATGTAATCAACAGCTTGGTGAAATCAGCGTGTGTGACTGTGTGTATGTATGTGTGTGTGTGTGTGTGCTGCCTGGAGTGAGTGTGTATGTGTGCGCTCTTCCTGAAATGTAATCGTTTCAACTGCTGCGCGGATTGGATATTCGTTAGACCCACCCCCACACCCCCTGCGCTCATTGGAGGAGCCGCCATTCTAGACGGGATAAACTGCACTTTCATATTACAACACCAGACCAGAGATACAGACATTTTTATGTTACAGCATAGAACCGGAGTCAATGGAGAATAGAGGCTCCGTGAAGCAAGCGGCCGAGTTGCATGATAGGATATGTGTTTTTGCTCACCAGCCGCTACCGCAGGTTCTGTTTACCTGGTAACCATGGTAACCAGGCTAGAGAACTTCAACCTCAAACCCTTCGCTCTCCTGCACAATGAGAGAGTGTGCGTGCGTGCATGCGTGTGTGTGTTTTATGTGTGCTCGTGTGCACCTATGTGTCCTTACATGACAATCTCTTTGCGTGTGACCTGCCCCTGCATGTACTTGGTCCATTCCTCCCAGTCCTCGTAGGTTTTGGACTGGTCCACTATCTTCTGGAACATGGTCCTCTTCCTGCATGAACACAAGGAATATTTTAAGAAGGAATGGAAACACGTGACCACCGGGCATGTGCCATGTCTGGCTATGAAGCTCACCATGGGTGCCAGAACTCGCACCGGAAGTGCGATAAAATACATGTCAGTGAAGCCACCGCAGTTTTCCCAATGACCCTGAGCGCAACAGTGGGGGCCGATGGGCAATAGCCTTCCCATACTCCCCCGCCCCCACCGTTGCGCTCAGGGTCGTTGGGAAAACCACGGTCGCGTCAGTGAATGGAGTCGGCTTGATCAGCTCATGAACAAACCTGGAACAAAAACTATTTATGAAAGACTGGGACCTTTGTCATATAATCTGTTCAGGAATATAAAAGAAGACATATCAAAGGTATTTTTACAATCACTTGCTTTTCGATGTGCATGTACATAATGAAATAATAATAATAACAGTAAATAATATCGTTTCTGTCTCTGAAGTATCGCGAGATTTGGTTCCCAGACAGGAAACGGTGGATAGTCTCGCGATACTTGGCACGTTTAGAAACATACTTTTTGCTCTTTAGATACTGCTATAAAATGACACAGTGCACACATTGAAAATCCACACAGCACAAAAAAATGTGTGACATGCTTCTTTTATTTTCTTGAGCTGAGTATGTTATAAAGGTCTCGCTTTTTCATAAATAATGTTTGTTCATGAACTTCATGAGCTGCTGGGAGGCTGCTCCACAGTCTGCCACCGAACTTCCGGCTGCAGTTTGGCACCCATGGTGCGACGAATCTGCCGGTTGGAACTGCGAGATAGCGAAAGGGGCGTGGATGTCTTTACCTCTTATTTACCTTGCATGAACACAGGAGACAACAAGTTGTGTCTGTCTGTCAGTCATTACCTGTGACCCAGCTCTCTGTCTGTCAGTCATTACCTGTGACCCAGCTCTCTGTTGGGCAAGAGACTGGGTGTCTGTCTGTCAGTCATTACCTGTGACCCAGCTCTCTGTCTGTCAGTCATTACCTGTGACCCAGCTCTCTGTTGGGCAAGAGACTGGGTGTCTGTCTGTCAGTCATTACCTGTGACCCAGCTCTCTGTCTGTCAGTCATTACCTGTGACCCAGCTCTCTGTTGGGCAAGAGACTGGGTGAAGCTGAAACTGAAACCCCCGCTGTATTAACTCATTCACTGAGAATATTTAACCAAAATAGCCCTCACTGCCAGCTATCTATAGTTTTTCCTTACTGTTTCAAGTAGTCACAGAATATTGCTCTATTTTTTTATCGATCCCCTGATCGTTCACAGACACGCTTTCTGTGCTTCTGTGAAAAAAAAGAAAGAAATCGACTTGTTTGAGCCAGTCCATAGTTATGGTCGTGCAGTGTTTTGACAGCCGATGTTCGCGTTATCCTCCCTTGGGATGGGTCTGTTATCACCCCTGTCATGCCTTGGCCAAGGCTCAGTAGTCGGACTCCCAGCTCCCATGAGCTGGAAGCTCCGTTAACGCCAACGCACATTCACAGGAATAATGTACTGGTCGCTCCCTGAGTGAGAATCGAACCCGGGCCGTCGGATTACCAGTCCCCGATCAGGCAGATGGTGGACTTTTTTGCTTGGTTTTACACATAACTCGGTAACGAGTTATGTGTAAAACCTAACCCTAGCCCTAAACCAAACCCTAACCTTAACCTCAGTAAAACTATATAAACCTAATTCTAAAAAAGAATATCGGTGCGGCGCCTCCATCTCAGTAGCGTCCTCGGTAACTAAGAACGCATGGCTTCCCAACCCTGTAGTCTTGAATCCCAGGCTGACTTCTTTTTTTCCCCTCATGTTTTGGCATTGCAGTGACAAGACCAAGGCTGATATCGGGTCTTCCCAGCTACTGGGAGCTGGTAGTCAGACTCCTGAGCCTTGGCTAAGGCATGACAGTATTGATAACAGTCCCATCCCAAGGATATGATAACGCATGTATCAGGTGGTTTTGACTAGCACAGAGCGAGAACTAGGAACGGAGAAAATGTCTGGGGAAAAAAAAACAGGAATGGAGGAATGGAAATAATCTTGTCAAATCTCCCCTGCTTTCCCTTCCCTCTCTATTATACAGTATGTCTCTGTCTTTGTTTACCCAACACAATAATAATAATATCTTGAATTTATATAGGGGAAACTTTATTGGGGGGAAATAAACACTAAGAATGGGGAGTAAAACCAATACAAACAATACAATAAGTTAGCTGGGTTAAGTAATATTGAAGAGGTGGGTTTTGAGAGCGGTTTTGAAGGTTTGGAGGGTGGGGGCATCTCTGGGGGTTTTGGGGAGTGCATTCCACAGGGTTGGGGCAGAAATAGCGAAAGATCTGTCACCCCTCAGGTAACGGTGTCTTGGGGACCTCAAGGAGGTTTGTGTCACCAGACCTGAGGGAGCGGGAGGGGACATGAGGAGATCGAAGAGGTAGGGGAGAGCAAACAGGCCTTATAGTGTCTTGGTGTCATACTGACTTGAAGTAGAGAGCCAGGTCAGTAGCGATGATAGCTATGTCCATCAGACGAAGAACAAACTCATGTTGCTGTTTGGTCAGATTGCAGAAGATGTTCAGATTCTGAAACACGAAGGCATGAAGGCTTATTACATGAAAAAATTCCAAAGTCATTAGACAAATCTGCCATTGCAAAGAAGTGCCCTTGTCTGGCCCTGCTCAGTTATTCTAATATTTCACGGCTCACAAGTCGTGAAGAACCAACCAGGGCCCCGGTATGCAAATTTATGGGCGGGCTTTAGGTCAGGTTCTTTCCCCCGCCTATGGGATGGCAACTTTCTTGGAACCTTGGTTCGTTCTTGTGAACCGGCCGCGAACCAACTTTTACAGTTCGGAACCAACTTGGTTCTCGGTGGAAAAGCTCAGCTCTGGTTCATCCCATAGGCGGGAGAAAGAACCTGAACCGGTTCTTTGCTGGTGGAAAAGGCCCCTAAGAGAGACTGATGAGGGATGACATCTGGTCCATTCTAGCTGCACAGTTACTGTATATAGGCTACCCCAGGGTTCCCCAATTAGTTTTCCCCCAGGGCCAAATTATGTCTAGGGAGCTGAGGGCCACAACATTGCAGGGGGCGACGGTGGCGTTCCCGACTTCCCGCTACTCCAGTGACAATTCAGTTATCGTCGTTGTCGGGTGAAAATCTTGTATGTCCAAAACCGGTCGTTTTGCATTCATCATTTTAAAAATGATTTAAACTAGTGAAAACAGCCGATCTGCTGTTTTCACTACTTTTGTGCGACGGCCTTGTTTGATGAAGCAGAGCTTTACTTTGCGAAAGAATGTATACACATTTTGAGATACGGGTTTTCCAGCCGACAATGACGATATACTAGCTGCTCTTATACCACCATTATTACTGGGGTTGGTGGGGGCCAGACAGTAGCCCCTTTGTGGCCCGCGGGCCGCCTATTGGGGAACCCTGGGCTACCCTAATATATTAAATAGCGTTGTTTACCTTCACAGTTAAATCCCCGGCTCCCCAAGGTTAGTGTCAAAGTGTCCTTGAGCAAGACAACTCAACCTAACTGCTCCCGATGGGCAAATTGGTAAATGGCGTGTGTGTGTGTGTGTGAAAATGGGTGAATGTAATGCACATTGTAAAACACTAATGATATACTGGTGAATGTGGTGATATACTGTACGTATAACAATTTAAACCTGGAGAAGACAATGGCATGGGAATATAGAGTCACCCACATAATTTAAAAAACAGACAAACTAACAAAAGACGACGAAACGACAGGGGCACATTTAGGGGACGGACCAACGAAACGGACCTTCCTGATTTTCTTTTCTTTTCGCTTTTTCTTCTTATTGACAATATATAATGGAGGGGAATTTCAAGCAAGCGCAGTGTCGATACAATTCCACGAGGTAGTTTTAAAATAAACTGCCGAAACCTTCTCCGGAATAGAGCTTTTGGAAATTCTAGAAAGTCTATGACCCCTTGGAAACCTGTGTGTGAGCTTGTGCGTGTGTGTGAGAGAGAGACAGCGAGAGAGATATGTAGGGCTGTCACAATTATTACATAATCGTCTAATCGCAATTATTTGAGGTAATCGCAATTATTTTGCATAATCGTCATAATCGTTTCCATGTTGAGAAATGTTAACTCATTTGTAGCCGATCACGAGTATACTCGCGAAAAATACTCGAGTATTTAGAGTGCCGATCCCGCGTATACTCGCGAAATATACTGTATATACAGTAAAGCTGGCAAGGGCTACGTACCGTCCGTTGGAAAGTGCTGGCACGGGTGGACTCGCCGATTCATCATCATCGCGCATCCACGTGCACACAATAGTGATCCCTTAACATGGAAGCCAACGGTCTTTCTCATCTTTGATGTCCATTTTCTCCAAAAAACACTTTTGATGCCAAGGATGGCATTGGATTCTCGCAAAAATAGTACAAGCTGAAAGGCATCGATCCGCCATTACTGTTACCGCATGGGACGACATCACTTCTGGGTAAATTTCTAAATGTTGTCAAGTAGGAATTGTGAGCGCGATCTACTTTCGGCCTTCAAAATAAGAGACTGGCCGCGGACGGAGCAAGCGAACGGCAGCATGGACATTTTAACCCGTTCATGTCTGGAGCACTAATAGTTTTAAACACTTTCAGAAAGTAGTGGAAATAGCAGCTCTACAAGCTCACAACAGGCTATTTCCACTATCAATGTTCTTTTTTAAGTATAAAGTTGTCAAATATATCAGTCATTCTATTTAAATAATTAGGTTATGTGTCATAATTGCCATGTGCAACTTCAAAGCCTAAAAGCCAAACAGAATGTAATGTAATTGTCAACGACAAATACACAATTAAATCGTTAATCGCAATTATCTGAGTGACAATTAATCGTCATAATCGTGATAGCCCTATGTATATGTACTGCATACACGTAGGTGCATACAGTATGTGGGCCTGTGTGTGCACATGTGTTCATATGCATTCACTCACATCTTGTCTCAGCAGAGTCTTGCCAGTGTCCAGATGGTGTCGCTCCAAGATGGAGGTGCCGTGAAGCTTTGCCAGAGGATTAGCAGACCTGCACGCACATGCACACACACACGCACACACGCACACGCACACGCACACGCGCACACACACAGCGGGAGACGACAGAGTGATGAATGGCATATTTCGACCCCAGGTGTGTTTGGCTTGCTCGTGTCCCGGGCTAATGAGGGGACGTGCGGTGGGAGGAGATGAGCCGTACAAACCTACAGTCAATAACCACTCACTGCTTCTGCTTCCATCCTCTGATTCATTGATGTTGGCGTGGGGGGACACTAGTAGTGACTGGCCCATACTTCTACTGATGGACGTGTGTGTGTGTGTGTGTGTGTGTGTGTGTGTGTGTGTGTGTGTGTGTGTGTGTGTGTGTGTGTGTGTGTGTGTGTGTGTGTGTGTGTGTGTGTGTGTGTGTGTGTGTGTGTGTGTGTGTGTGTGTGTGTGTGTGTGTGTGTGTGTGGTGTCATGGCGTTTCCCAAGGAACCTAAGCACAACGGTGGGAGCCAGTGGTGGGCAAGGAGGTAGGGAGTAGTGCATTAACGACTTGTGATTTTTGCAAGTCGACTCGGTAAAAAGTTGAGTTGAAGTCGACTTTATCGTTTGATGACGGCATCACATCAAACATGATTTTGGGGGGTCCCCAGATGATTAACTTAATGTGAAACATTGTTTTCTCACTCAGCTGTAAACAAACCAACATCAAGTTTAAGTGTATAGAGTGTATCTGCACATTTCTAAAGTGCCAATTTAAGGACTTTTTAATACCTCTAAAATGACAAATTAAACATTGTCCAAATTGTCAAATATATAGAGGCAGAAATTGTGAAAATAGCCGATCTACATGCTCACAACGCCTCGCAACGCAAGGCGTTGTGAGCATGTAGATCTGCTATTTTCACAATAGAAAGTGTATATATATATATATATATATATATTTTTTTTTTTTTTTTTCAACTTCGACTTTCGACTTTCTCAGGTGGGAGTCGACTTGTGTAATGAAGTCGACTGAGTCGACTTGTCGACTTTTTCGCTAATGCCCTAGTAGGGAGCGGTTCGCTTCACTTGGACTGCGCGGAGGGGCCGAAATTCGGGGGGGACGAAGATTTACTATTCTGTCCATAACGGCACATTACTCGGTAGCGGCTCTGAGCCGGCTCATGCGACCGTCGCAACGCTCAACACGGCGGTGTCTCACGTGGCAGTCATGGTCGCCTGTGACGGCGAGCCTCCGTCGTCATCACAGAAAACAACTGCTCCTTTCCCTTACAGCCCCCCGCGCCCCCACCGCCGCGCTTAGGGTCATTGGGAAAAACATGGACGCGTTTGTGTGCATGTGTGCGTGTGTGAGAGTATACGCACACACACACATGCATATCATAAACTTGATTGTTGGTGAATGCTTTGCTGTCGGGCAGAAAGTTTGTACCTCCATATTTCAACGTTTTCTTTTTTCCCGTAAATGAATGCCCTACTTCATCATACAAGAGTGTCACACAAAAATGAACCATAGCGTTAGTTCATGCAGGGCACAGAAGTCGCATTGCATACGCTCATGTAATCAGCTGTCCTGACGTCACAACTTTTGGAGTGACGCCACCCGGAACTCTGGTTGGTTGGGGAAATGCAAGGTTGACTCCCACTCCCTGTGCCAGGTTAGCCCATGCTTTTCTTTTAGAGACGAACCCCAATGAAAATAAAAGCCTGGGTACCGAGGCTAATTGACCCTTTGTCAAGTCCCGCCCATGGTTGTGCCTCCCCTCGCACCTATTGGTTGCCGTTTCTTCAAGGTTCAAGGTTCGGCTAGCGATTCCTTTTGCCCTGGACCGTTCTCGTCTTTGACAGTTTGTTCATGTGCACACTAAAAACTCATGGGTCATTTCTTGACCCAAATCATGGGTCATTTGTGTTAGGTCAAATTTTGGGGTCATTTCTCAGAGCCACAACCCTTCCTTGAGTTATTGGGATATTATTTTGACCCAATTCCAGGGTTGTTCGAGGTAGGTAATATTTATCTGGGGGTGACCCGTTTTGGGGGTTAGTGGTAACACATATACTTGGGTCAGTGGTCTAGCTTTGGGCCAATCAGGGGACAGGCACCATAAACCTGTTTGCAAAGCATGCTGGGAAAAGCATTTGTCTGGGTTTCCAGAGACATTTTCTAAGCTTTTGGGAGCTAAACATGCTAAATATGTCATATCCATGTGTCTGTCTCTGCAAGCTGACTGTCATATGTCTGAATTTGATTTGTCAGTATTTGAGTCTAAACCATAGCCGTAAGTGCTTGGCTGCTAGCTTAGGGTTGAGCTCCCTCCACCAGCTTGTCTGAATGAGAAGAACTCATGGTAATTTTGGGATTCTCTTGTTTATTTTCTCTAAACTATTCTGATTGTTGTATTATCAACATTATTGCATATATATATATAATTATGCACTTTTATGTTGATATTACTAAACTTTGAACAGATCGTCTGTGAAGAAACCCTGAAACATTTCTGATATTATGTTAATGTCAGATAATATTGGCATTGTCATTCTCCAGACCTACATAATAGTAGGTTGTATTCATTTAGCCCACTCAACCCAAAACTTGCGTTATATTGACTACAATCTTGGGTCATTTTAAACAAATAATTTGGTTATTTATTTGACCCAATTTATGGGTCAACATTCATAACCAAATTTCTTGCGTTAAAATAACCAAACTGGGCATCGGTCCCTATTTGACCCGTGAGTTGGATCAAAAATGACCCAAGTTGAGTTGTTTTTGACCCAGCAGTTTTTAGAGTGTGCCTGATTGTTTGTGGAAAGAAGCTTTTTTTGCAGTCTGTTGCTAGTAGCTTTGAGACTGCGTAGTCGTTTTCCTTGCGGCAACATCTTGAACAGATGTTCAAGATGTGGTCTTTGATGATTCCCTGGGCTTTTTTGACACAGCGTTCGTTGTACAAGGCTTGGATTGGGGGAAGATCGCATCCGCTGATGCGTTCGGCTCTCTTGGTTGGACAAAAATCCTTTCTCTCCATCCACTACCATTGAAATAACAGGGGGGGACTGCCTCATGGTTCGAACTCCCCTTGGTCCGAATACCGTCGGCAGGTTACTCACCAGCTTTAGCAGGTTAGCTACTCACCAGCTTTAGCAGGTTAGCTACTCACCAGCGTCAG
Source organism: Nannobrachium achirus (assembly GCF_963921795.1). Classification (NCBI taxonomy): domain Eukaryota; kingdom Metazoa; phylum Chordata; class Actinopteri; order Myctophiformes; family Myctophidae; genus Nannobrachium; species Nannobrachium achirus. The sequence continues at coordinate 54,867,130 of NC_137824.1, read as the reverse complement.
CAGGTTAGCTACTCACCAGCGTCAGCAGGTTAGCTACTCACCAGCGTCAGCAGGTTAGCTACTCACCAGCGTCAGCAGGTTAGCTACTCACCAGCGTGGGCAGGTTAGCTACTCACCAGCGTCGCTACTCACCAGCGTCGGCAGGTTAGCTACTCACCAGCGTCGGCAGGTTAGCTACTCACCAGCGTCGGCAGTTTAGCTACTCACCAGCGTCGGCAGGTTAGCTACTCACCAGCGTCGGCAGTTTAGCTACTCACCAGCGTCGGCAGTTTAGCTACTCACCAGCGTCGGCAGGTTAGCTACTCACCAGGGTCGGCAGGTTAGCTACTCACCAGCGTCGGCAGGTTAGCTACTCACCAGCGTTAGCTACTCACCAGCGTCGGCAGGTTAGCTACTCACCAGCGTCGGCAGGTTAGCTACTCACCAGCGTCGGCAGGTTAGCTACTCACCAGGGTCGGCAGGTTAGCTACTCACCAGCGTCGGCAGGTTAGCTACTCACCAGCGTCGGCAGGTTAGCTACTCACCAGCGTCGGCAGGTTAGCTACTCACCAGCGTCGGCAGGTTAGCTACTCACCAGCGTCGGCAGGTTAGCTACTCACCAGTGTCGGCAGGTTAGCTACTCACCAGCGTCGGCAGGTTAGCTACTCACCAGTGTCGGCAGGTTAGCTACTCACCAGTGTCGGCAGGTTAGCTACTCACCAGCATTAGTTTTACTGAGGTTAGGGTTAAGGTTAGGTTTAGGTGGTCGGACCAAAAGGAGTTTGAACCAAGGACATGTTGCCATAACAGGTTTTTCAGTTGCTTTGTGTTGATATTCAGTGTATTCAATTCTTATTTTAAACTTGGTCTCAGTAAAAAGCAACATCTCAGGTGCGGTATAGTGACTGAGCATATCATGTTTTCTTTTGTCCAAATTCAACATAAACTTTAGCAAATTCAACATAAACAACCGTAAAGCAGAACCAGGGCAGAAAGAGCCTGCTGGTTGGTCAGTCAGGGACCAATCAGAAGGCTGACAAAGGGTCAATTGCTTTCAATCAGCCACGCTTTTCCTACGCTTTCCTACGACTCTCCCCATTACTAACCCTCTCCCTAACCCTAACCGCACGCTTAGCCACGAGAGAATGCAACAAACTTGTAAAATGTATTTCAAGTCAAGTGTTATTGTGCCCCTCTTCCCTCTTACTTCATCTGGTAGAGGTTGTTGGTTCCTCTGTGATCAATGTCGTGACACAATCCAGCAGTGACCATGGCAAATCTCTCCAGGTCTGAAAAGTACCGCTTCAGATCACCTGTCTGCATATGCGCGCGCACACACACACACACACACACACACACACACACACACACACACACACACACACACACACACACACACACACACACACACACACACACACACACACACAGAGTAAATATGCATAGCCTACGTGAGTGGACAGGAGTATATATTTACACATACAATAGATACGCAAAGACAGGAGTGCACATGCATAATCTAAAAAACACACACAGACACAGATCAAGAATGCCCCATTAAATTACGGCAAATGAGGCATGAAAACAGAGCTGGATATGTGTGTGTGTGCACGCCGCATACACACACACACACACACACACACACACACACACACACACACACACACACACACACACACACACACACACACACACACACACACACACAACAAACTTTCTGTGCTTTGTGCAAGGATTTAGGCCAGATGTAGGCTAAGCTTTGCTGGACGTGAATAGGGCTGTCACAATTATGACATAATCGTCTAATCGCAATTATTTGAAATAATCGTGATTATTTTTCATAATCGTCATAATCGTTTCCATGTTGAAAAATTTTCATATATTTTTTTTAAAGTAAAAAAAAATGGAAATAGCAGATCTACAAGCTCACAACGCGTTGCGATGCGACACGTTGCGAGCTTGTAGATCGGCTATTTCCACTATCAGTATAAAGTTGTCAAATATGTTCTTCATTTCTTTGTATATTTAGGTTCAGGTTTATGTGTCATATTTACCATGTGCAACTTCAAAGCCTAAAAGCCAAACAGAAATGTAATTGTCAACAACAAAAACACAATTAAATCGTTAATCGCAATTATTTCAGTGACAATTAATCGTCATGTAAAATGTCATAATCGTGACAGCCCTAGACGTGAAGCTTGGCCAACATGACCCTGTTTTCACCTCCTCAGAGACGAGCAAGGAAAAAGAATTTAGTTTTTGACAGATGAACAGATTATCTATCAACAATACCCATAAACTGTATCCATCTACCTCTGTATTGTATGTATGTATGTATGTACAGTATGTATCTATGTACATATCTATACCCATCCATACATCCATCTCACCATTAGTAGAGTGAACATGGTTTGTCCCACATTGAATCCATGTCTCCAGTTATGGTAGGTGATCGCCCTGTAGCCTTTATTGAGGGAGTAACAGAACCGCACCAATTTCTGGAGAATCAGAAAACACACACACACACACACACACACACACACACACACACACACACACACACACACACACACACACACACACACACACACACACACACACACACACACACACCTTTCATGGTGAACGTGAATTTTACATCCATGTACTGTAACAAAAATAACGGACATCCCAAGTCTCTCGGATGTTGTGGGAGTCTCCCGGAAATTAGCGTATGCTCCCGGACACCCATGAGTGGCAGTAAAGCTCCCGTAAATGCCGACCACTCCCGTAAATGCCGGCCATATGCCCGAGAATAGCGGGATCCGGTCTAGAGGCACACATGGGACACACACAGTCTGACACAGACCGCCGCTGCAACCCGCGATGCAAGTTCCTTTTTCTCATTCGTCGTTGAACTGTCAATGTGGCAAATGAATGATTGTCATTCGCTGTGGGAGATGTGGGCATCTAAAAGTGACCAACCACTGGTCTCAGATGCAGAGGTTGAGAGAGAAAACAGTGCTTTAAGTGCGAAGGCTGGGGTATAATCAGCTGATTACCGGCAGGTTTTGTGCGTGATGACGGATCGTCTTGCTGAATGTGAATAATACTTTTTTTTCGCGGTACCTTTTGTTGCCTGGTTGCACACTAAACTTGTGTGTGCAGTGTCAAGCTGAGGGCAAACTCAAAAAGTGAGAGCAAAGCCTCTATCGTAGTCCAAGGTGAAGAGCTATCACCTCACCGCGGTGTAGTTTTCTTGCTATCACCTATAAATGTAACAAAGCCTAAGTGATAGCTAGAAAAAAACAATGATGCGAAAACAATGATGCGTGTGCGCGGGAAGGGGTGTACGCTCGCCCACCCCGGACGGAGCTCCAAGAAATGAAAATCCCCAGGTCGGGGTCTATACCCAAAACACATACAGCACCACCAACTAAATGTTTAACTGCTCTAGCTAACTCCTTAGCTACTTGTAGTTAGCCATAAAGCTAACGAGCTAATCTGAACACACCAACCTCCCTGGGAATGCGGAATTGATCCACCACGTTGAGCTCATAGTACATCTGGACGCCACACAACACCAGTTCCCTCTCAGTGTAATGAGCGTCAAAGAAGTGAAACTCATAAATCTCATTCTCCTTAGAATCGGGAACTAACTCCGCCTGTAAACACAGAGACATAAGAGAATGAGAGACAGACAGGCAGACAGACAGACAAGTAGAGAAGACCAAGACAGAGAGACAGAAAGACAGACAGACGGACAGATCAATTTGTTTGTTCAGCGATGGACACCATCGTGTGGACAACTATCCAAACTAGATCTGATTTCCAGACCATTTAGGAATGTTTAAAGACATTTTCCTTTAATGTATACGTATATCAGGGTGTGCGCACAACCATATTTTTTAAAGAGAAAACAATAATAAAAAATAAGCGAATATTCGACTTTGGTGAACGTCGAATAGTGACTTTGATATTCGAATATTCGAATATTTGGTGAATGCCCTGACCTGCTCAAAAGGATGTAGGACGGCGTGCACCCACGTGACACGACCGATACAACAGCAACTCACCCAGGTGTCTTTTTTTTAAAGGATGAGCGGTGGTGTAGTTTACTTTTCTGATAGAAAATAAAAACATACAGTTCTTCTGACCCATGCAGAGAAAGCACTTGCTGTTGCATCATCAGCTCACAAACACACATTTGAGTTGTTTTGTCTTACCAGAATGTCTTCAAGCTCGGCCTCGTTACACTCCGCAGGCTCCTTCCCATATCTCTCCCTGGTGTCCTGTGTACACACACGCACGCACGCACGCACGCACGCACACACACACACACACACACACGCGCGCGCGCACACACGCACACACGCACACACGTGTGACCTTGGATGTAATAGCTCAGTATCAATCAACTCACTCATGTTCTGAGACCAAATCAGTTTATTCCCCCTCTCTCTGCCTCTGTCTAGTGTCCCATATCTCTCCCTAGGCCTGTCTTTCTCAGCTCCCATCCCTCCTTCCTCTTCCTCTCTCTCGCAGTGGCGTCAGTTCAGTAAAAGCTAAGGTATGGCAACATGACTGGTGTCTTGCACGCGCGTCATGTTGCCATACCTTAGCAACAGGCATGATACATTTATTTTAAGAAGTACATTTAATGTATGGTTTCTTGGGCTGGATATGGCAGCATGGAACAGTTGTTCAAGGGCAGCTTAACTTGGCATGTTAGTGAACGTGCCACAATTAACAATAATGCATTGCACCTGTGCAGCTGACCTGCGGAACCTGGGAATATACCATTCTGTCAAGATGGGGAGAATACAATTGTGGAGAATATAATTATAATACCTTGTTAAAGTGACCATTTTGTGCCAGGGTATGGCAGCTGCATACCCCTGCCATACCCAATTGACGCCCCTGCTCTCTCTCTCTCTCTCTCTCTCTCTCTCTCTCTCTCTCTCTCTCTCTCTCTCTCTCTCTCTCTCTCTCTCTCTCCCCCTCTCCATCTATCCTTTTCATTTGACAGATCACCTCATATAAACCGTGACAGCTTGTTTCAGTTTATGAATGATGCTCACCTCCTGTTTATTTCACACCCAAACTAGTGACTGGGATCAACCTGCTGGTGGCGAGGTTAGAGGCCCCATAAACTGCAGAGGTTTGTTGTCTTGAAACCCCCAAACGACCTGGCATTTTTGTACTTCCGGAAGTTCCGGTTACCTCATCTCAAAGCCTATGAGTTGTTTCGTGGCTAAATGAGACTACAGAGATTGTTGAGGACATTAAATACCATCATGCCGAACGCAGGGTATTAGTGGTGTTAACGTTAAGGCCATGCATCCGTGCTGTAGCGGGTTTATGGCCGATTGCATCCATTATGGACGGGTACACATTAAAGTGTATTACAGTACATGTACATAGTAGCCTACAGTAATTTTTTTCAGATTTCTTTTCTATGAAAAGCCAAAGGTGTAAGCTATCAAATAGTTTTGGAATGTTGTTTCTAGATGCTACAGAGGCTGACAGTTGGTAATTTTCAAATCGGACTCAGGTCTTTAAGGCTATTTTCAAATCAGACTCAGGCCTAAATGGGTTGGCTACAGAAATCACTAGAAAAGAAAATTTCGAAGAAATTTTAAGTGTGCCTGCAGCTCGCTAAGTGTGTGCAACCTTGTATGTGTTAACATTAGCATCTTTGTTAGCATTAGCATTTGTTAGCATTAGCATGTGTTAGCATTAGCAATATGGTTTCTTGTTTTTAAGAAATAGGCTCCTCCCACAAGTTCCGCAAGGCGATTACGTTGTCCCGTCGCTCCCGAGATCGTTTGTGTTTCGTTTTGAGAGGGTCGTTCCCCCTGAAAAACACGTTTTGGCATGACACGGTTACGTTTTGCGCGTTTGTGGTGCCCCCTATGGGTCGAAGTGGAAATGCTTTTGGGTATATGTTCAGTATAGCGCCTCCCACTTGTGGTTAAAATTTGGTGTTGACTGGATGTTTCGTTTGTGATTTATGGCTACTTCTTACAAAACGGGCTCCTCCCGCTAACTTTGGAACCCTGTTACGGAAGTTTAGTTTAGTTTAGTTTAGTTTAGTTTAGTTTAGTTTAGTTTATTTCGATCCTCATCAAAAGTTTCACAAAAACATAAAACATTACAGCAATTTCTAGCTGATCGAAAAGGCATAGGCCGAAGCTCAGAGAACGGTATGGACTATCAAAATATCGTTTAAATATGTTTATCGCATGAGTCCATAGATCGTGTGTATCGATTTTTGTGACATTTGGAGAAAATATGTAGGAAAAGGAGCAAAAAGTGTGTTTTGAAGAAAATTCAAAATGGCGGAAAATCTATCCTGACGCAAATGGGCGTGGCCTATATGAGGAGATGCGTCATGACCCAAGGAATCCAGGGAAAAAGGAATTTTAATTTTCCGACCCACGGTTCAAGAGTTACAGGCCGAAAGGTAAAGTGGACTGTTATAGCGCCACCATGAGGCCAACTGACGAAATTATTTTTTATTTAATCCTTGATATCATTATAAATCTCCTCTCCAAGTTTTGAAACTGTAGCCCCTATGGTTTGCGAGAAAAAAAAATATTGAATGTGAGTTTTTGCGATTCCCATTATAAGTCAATGGGTAAAATTAATTCACTAATAAATTAATATCAATTAAACGATACAACTTTTCTCTTAGAAAAGTAATAGCACACCATTCCCGGCCGAGCCGCACGTTTTGATGTATATATTGCGGCGGTGGCGTAAATCGTGCGGCACTTATTACATGCCGAAATTTTGTGAAGTGATTATTATTATTATACTAGAAAAGAAAATTTCCAAGAA
>NC_137824.1:54607829-54855329 GCF_963921795.1 Nannobrachium achirus | reverse complement strand
TAGATTCATTTGAAATTGGAATCTTCTTTTCAGTGGCTTCTATTAGTTGCGTTTCCATAAAGCGTATTCGAAAATAGGAAGCAAATTATCAGAAATAAGTTTGCATTGAACAAATCTCCGTTTTAAGTTCTGTCGGAGGTTTGCACAACAGTCTGTAAAGAGCTACAGCTGGCACGTTGTGAAAACGGGAGGAATTTACACACAGAGTTCATAGATTAGGTTTGTTTTGTGGGCCAACGCTGGACAATATTATTGACCAGAACGTCATAATTTATTCGCTTTTATCGGCTGACCCGTTTCCATTGCACTGATGCACATTTAGTTTTTTTCGATTAGGCCTCAAAATCCACCTCCTCCAAGCGCATAAATGTTTTTGCGAATAATGAAAGAAGGAGCGACTGACAACGGCTGAGCAAGTGGGGCCGCTTGTTGAAAGAAAGACTCAACATGGCACATGGTTGGATTAACCACTATACCTACTTAACTCATTTGCTGCTATGGCCGAAAATCCCGAAAAAATCCCGTTGTACCGCCCTGCCATGCCCGTAGAACCCGGAAATTTCCCGTTTTTGAAAAAAAAAATTGACCCCAAAAAATGTAGTAGGCATGATAGCAATCGCAAAATTGCATGTTTAACCCCCATAGCAACCCCATCTTTCAAACATGGCAGCCATCTTTGTTTACATTTTAGGCAAACATAATGGCTGCTATCTCATGAATGCCTGAACGGATTTCCATTCGGATTTTTTTGTTTGAAAGCTGTGAGCAATGTGGACACACGTGGTGCATTATCTAGGCATGGGTGTGCATGATCCGTGCACTATGAATTACATGGAAGTCTATGGAGACAGGGGCATATGAGAGTACGAAGGTATTGTTAAATGGCAGCAAATGAGTTAATTGACCTGGGTCCCCCAGGGCTCTATCTTTGGCCCACTCCTTTTCTTCCGTCTCTTAAATGAAATTTCTATTTTCTGCCCTGAATATTCGCCTATTAAGACAAGCCCAGAATAGGGTCATCTTGCCTCAGAGCCGTTTGCAGGCCATTCAAAAGTCTATGTGAGGTCCCCAAAATGCCCAAATGCTCCTCTTTTTGTAGCTGCTATGAAGTTGTTTGTTTGTGGATAATACTCTGCTGCTGATAGCAGCTTTACCCAAGTCAGAGAGGAGGAAACGGAGGAAGAGGATGAGAGGGGGTGAGAGATGATTGGCTAATGAAAATAATCTACTGAAGAAGACAAAAAGACAAGCATAAAGGATGAGAGGAGAAGAGATGAGATGTAAGGAGAGGGAGAGAGGGAGGTGGGGAGGAGGTTCAGAGAGAGAGACGGATGGATGGTGACAGTGATCGTGTTCGGTGGTATGGAAAAGCACGGCGAGATTCATCACAATGCCCAGAGAAATTGCAATTATCCATCATCGCGGTGTGAGATGACGCACATTTCATTTCCACTACAGCGTGCACACTGACAACTGTATAATCAAACCCTAATGACATTCTGCTTGTGTGAATGCACACAATTTATGAAGATGTTGAGAGAAATACGGATCGTTTAAAGTTTAAATGTGTTGGAATAGTCATCCTCGGCGCAAAAAGGCTGCAACTTAGCAGTGAGGAAGTGAACTGCATTTGATCTGACCAGTCATTGGTTATTCTGCTCTCCTTTATGCATTGATTTGATGCCATGTGTGCTTCCTGGGTCTCATTTTCTGATGATAATCAGAGGCAACACCTCGCTTAGACTCCTACTGAACAGGATCTCCTATACTGTATATCGTCACTGTCGGGCAGAAACCTTGTATCTCCAAGTTTCAAATTTGTACATTTTTTCGCAAAGTAAAGCCCTGCTTCATCCATACAAGGCCGTCGCACAAACATAGTGAAAACAGCAGATCTACAAGCACACAACGCCTCGCGGTGCGAGGCGTTGTGTGCTTGCAGATCGGCTGTTTTCACCAGTTTAAATCATTTTTAAAATGATAAATAGTACAAAACAAACAAGGTTTCCACCCGACAACGACGATATACTCCAACCCAGAGAAATTATCAAATGGGCCAGTGGAGTGAAGTTCACTCATAGGCCAAAACAATGGGTAATATAAAGATGAATAGATTTCCATTGAATAGAATTTGAAACTATGGTGGCAAGTTGTCCCAACTAAGCCAACTAGCGTATGTTAAAAATATATATACCGTATTATATTCTATAGCTCACAGTTTACCTTTAATTCAAGAAAGAGGATGGGAACTACATGGAAACGCCAAGTGCACACTCGCTTCAAATACAGTAGTAATACTAGTAGCAGAACAGAAAAGGCGACTAACCAGTCCAGTCTCTGCTACATAAGTGGGCAGACCGCTGACCAGACACCAATGGTCGGCTGGAGGGTTCCTGTGAAACAAATAACGTTGTTGGAGCATTGTTTCATGGCATACAATTTGCTAATGATTTATAAGAAACCAATAAAGGTTTGCTTACGAACAAAGTGCAACATTACCATAAACAACATAAAAAAAAAAAAAAAAAAAAAAAAACGTGAAGACCACATGCATGCATTACTGGGCTAAGTTAATGAATTGGTTTATTTTACAATTTACAATTTTGAATCATAACCTTAACATCCAATTGTTTTTTTTTTCTTCTTTTTTTTTATGTAATTCAGCAAATAATTTTGTCTGGTTATCTAAATGTTCAATTACTATTATTTTTTTTTAGTGTATACACTGCGGAAACTTAAGATAAAACATGTATTCGTTCAAGGAAGACCTGGCTGAGAGATGTCAGCATAAGGGAACAACATACACAGTCAGATGTTTGGTGTTCAACTCCGAGCGTACAACATTTGTACACTCTCAGAAATTGAAATTGAACAAGATGGCGTCTAATAACTGGATATCAGATTCATGACCCTCTTATGTAGCTAGACAGCTTGGCTCTGAAGGAGGCTAGCAGAAGATGCAGACCTTGAGCACGACTGCACTTTGATTCTTGCTAGTCGATATTGTGCACACGGAAATTTTGGATTGATCAGTCTATAGCGGTTTACGAGATTAACTCCAGGGAGACAGACAGACAGACAGACAGACAGACAGACAGACAGACAGACAGACAGTCTAGCTAGCCTCTTTCAGAGCCATGGTGTACAAATTGAAATTCTACAGGAGTGACCATACATGTCTTGAAGTCGTCTACAAAGAGATCCAGGCGGATCGAGTGGCAGACACCGGATTCATTTCTGACATATCAAATGTCAGGTAAATGTCAGGGGACAGCAAAGGAGGGATTATGTTGTTTTGTCTAACATCAGTGTGACACTGGAGCTGTGACTCACGCTATGACTTTGATCTCTTCCTTGCCGTGGAGAATGTAATCAATGACTTTGTAGAAAATAATTTCCTTGGGAGGGAAGCAGACAAGGTTTATAGAAGCGTACACATAAAGCAGATTTGACTATTGCATACGTATAGTAGGGGTGTAACCATACATTTTAACAACGATACGCATCACGATACATGGTTGACAATACGATACATGGACGATCATTCATGGCGATACGATTCGATTCAATGATTTAAAATCGATATTATAGTAACTATTTAGCGAAGAAATTAAATCTGTGTGAAACTCTATCGTACTGGATATAAATAAGTAAACACTGTGATTCTCTAGCAAATACATGGACATTATATTTCAACACATTATGGACAAACCCGCACCTTGACATGAACTCAGAGATTACACATATTTATCGATAGACCAAGAGTAGCTATATGGAATGGAAAAGTAATTAAACCCCTCTTTTTCATTTTCCTTCTTAAAATTGCTAAATACAAGGTACAAATACTTAGTTTCCATACAATCAATTATTTGCACTGCAAACGATTTGATACCGATTATCTGCGTTGTAAAACGATACCGATACGATACAAAGCCAAGATATGTGCTTTTCCATATCGATATGGTAGATCATTGCAAATTAAAATCGATTTTTCTATTCAGTTACTGTATTATGTTACACCCCTAATGTATAGCATGACAATATGTTAAATACAGTGTTTCAGACAGCATGACAATATGTTAAATACAGTGTTTCAGACAGCATGACAATATGTCATAAACAGTACAGTATGTCACACAACAGGACAATATGCTGCATGATTCTAATAGCTCACATGACATGCTGTTTAGCGGAACCTAATGGGTATGACACAATGCCCCAATGTCTTGCTTGATCTATAATCCCCCGTGGTGCAGAGTACAGACAATTGTGTAAACATATTAAGGCACAATCTTCAGGTGAAGAAAATCAAGGATTTCATCTTTTCAGCAAGGAAGACAAAATAACAAATGCGTATCGACTCTAGGCCTTTTTCATCAGAGTCTAACAAGGGGCAAATTAATCACAATTACATACAGAACCAGCCGTGGGTGGCATCATGCCACCCATCACACAGGGCTTTGCCTTAATGGGGCCTTTTCCACCGGCAAAGAACCGGTTCCAGTAACCAGTGCCGGTTCAACTTTCTTGGAACCTTGGTTTGTTCTTGCGAACCGGCTTGCGTTTCCACCAGATTGAACCAGAGGAACCAAGGATTTTGTGGTTCCCGTTCGGAACGAACTTTTACGGTTCGGAACCAACTCCGGTTCTCGGTCGGTTCATCCCATAGGCGGGAGAAAGAACCAGAACCGGTCCTTTGCCAGTGGAAAAGGCCCCATAGTCAAAGGAATAATCCAATAAAACATACTGACCAATACCAAATGAAAAATTACTCAATGAGAAACGTTAAAAACAGGAAAATAAAGAAAATATCCTAACCCAACCAAAAGCTTTGAAATGTTTGTTCAGCCAATAAACCATGCGTGTCTATTGTCTGTACCACTGGGATATTATGAATCAAGTAAGACTTTATTTCACATGCATGCATGCATGCAGGGCAATATGCATACTTTCATAGTTTAAAAAGCAGAGCTGGGTGATATAGTGGCATAATAGTCGTTATTGTGATATGAGACTAGATATTGTCTGTGATCACAATTAGGGATCATGGGACGATATGAACATTTCATATCACGATTATTGTGTCAAAAGAAATCACGATTTACGATATAACGATAATCAAAATTCATTATCTTGGGGCGGAACATTTGACAAAAAATAGTAGATCTACAAGCTCACAACGCGTCGCAAAGCGACGCGTTGTGAGCTTGTAGATTGGCTATTTGTCTTTGGCAAAGACATTTGATAAAGTGAAAAAAAAAGTACCGTTTACCAATTATAGAGGGTTTAAAGGACAACTTTAGTTTTTTACAACAAGGGTTCATATTTTAGATTGTAATTAAAGAATATAAAAGATGAGTGTTCAAATTATTTCATTGACTTCTTTCTATTGTTTTAGATATTCTTATTTCAGTGGTTGGGGCATGCGTACAAGTAGCTAAATATGTAATTTTACACGGAATAAGCCCATTCCCAAGATACAACGCAACCTTTCATGGTTGGATGTGACTTATGGGGGCTAGAAGTGTTACTGTAAATAGCAATAAAGAAACTGCTGGCTCATTGTGTCTAAAAAGACACATTTAGCCACTTGTACGCATGCCCCCATGCGTACGCATGCCCCACATTTTGGCACGGTAAACACGATAAAACAGTATGGATAACTGTATGAATATTGTATTGTGCTATTCGCCCGCCCGTATTTTTGTTTGTTTGTATTTTTCTTTTTGTTATTGTTTCCGTTTGATGTCTTTAATTTGTTTATTGCAGTTTGTATATTATGTATATTAATACTTTTCTGTCACTCATTTTCTTGTGTAAACGCAATAAAAAATTTGATTATTAAAAAAAAAAAAAACACGATAAAACAATAGAACAAAGCAAATGAAAACATTTTAACACTCACTTTTTCTTTTCTCTAATTACAATCTAAAATATGAACCCTTGTTGTTAAAAAAACAAAGTTGTCCTTTAAGTGGTACCGGATATGCAACTTGGCAAATAAAATGTGAATTGATCGCAGTGCGCGACGGAGGACAATATCACAATACATTAAATCTCCACAATACGATTATCGTGAGTGGTTTTTTATCACGATAAACGATTATATAGTGCATCGTCCCATTCCTAATCACAATATTGAGATATAGCTTAAATGTGATCTTTTCCAGGTCTCAAAGGCTGCATTACGGTAAAGTGATATATATTTTTAATCTGAACTCATTAGATCATTCTAGCTCAGTGAAATAAACAAAGAATGCCTCTACCCAAATGATCACCATATCCACATTACTCACTCAGAATGAATACTGTAAATAAATCTTCTGATAACTCAAACATATTGAGATATTTGATGATGACATTGACAATATCACTCGGCTCTATTCAACATGATGTTGTATGAGTGTCTTTTACAAGTTCTTACTCTGCCGTCGGGAGTCTTGGGTCCTGTATATGTTGGAACTTCTCCCAACAGAATTGGCCACATCTCATAAAACTCCTGCACACGCACGCACGCACGCACGCACGCACACACACACACACACACACACACACACACACACACACACACACACACACACACACACACACACACACACACACACACACACACACACACACACACACACACAGAGAGAGAGAGAGCAAGTGTATGGTAAGGAAAATAAGATTTACTTTACAGATTGTGACTGACACAATGGTGCACATAATTCCAAGATTCATCGGATTCACTTTGTCAAGCATTTCTTAGGCAGTTGAGTTTATGGCCATCATCGCCCACACCCTAGGTGGGGTTGGCGAAAGGGCCTTTCTGTGGAGTTTGCATAACTTGTTCTCCCCGTGTCTCCTAGGGTATATACCCTCACAAAAACATGCAGTAATCCTGGTCTCTAAAATGCCTTCCCCTGGCCAGCCGGGGCACCTGATGGAGGGGAAAGGAACTGGTTGGAATAACGTGTTCCTTCCACGCGCTACGTCCAAACCGGGGAAATACCCCCTGTCAGGTGAAAAGAAGCAATTTGGACTCCTCATGCACCGAAGGAAGCATGAGGTCAGTCCATTGTCTCCCCAGGCACGGCAGAGGGAGAGCAGAGCCCAGGATTACATAGGCAATTGGCACTGGGTGAAAATGGGTTGCAAAAATCGTGGGATAAAAATTGAGTTTATTGAGTTGATGGCCAGTACAGTTTGTCTGTATTTTCTATAAATTGATTATAGTCTACTGACTAAAATCTGCACAGTTTCTGGAACTGAAAACTGTGTGATTTCACGTGGGTGTGAAATTTAGTGTACTTTGAATTCTACCGTTAGTTTTCGTTCTTTGCCAGATTGTGTTTTGTACACTCTTTCCTGTTATAATGTCAGCCATCTGGGCAGGCAATCAGCATCTGCCCTATATAGCAGGTGTTACTAATCAAATTGCAAGTGCTTGTACTGTAATTATCAAGTGACAGCCAAAGCCAGCAATATATTTTATTTTAAGCTTTATTTATCTGGATGAAGTCCAGAGGTTTTCTCTCTTGCAGCAACGCCATAATTCACATAGTTTACATGCAATACATTTACACCTGGGAAGCACCCAGTAGCCTATGTTAGCCAAAGGCATCCAGGGGTGCACTGGATTGTATAGCTAGTGGAGCGCTACAATTTACAATTACAATTTAGGCATTTAGCAGATGCTTTTAATCCAAAGCGACTTACAAGCAGGTAATACATAAATATAATAAGCAAGATAATATGTCAGTACATCAACAACAATATAACAATGCATAGGAATATTAATCTAGAAAAAAATTACATAGGTAGACCACGCACCTAATCGGTAAAAAATGTTTCTAAAAGCTAAAAATGCTATCTAGCTTCATGTGTGGTCATTGAGGGAAGGGGAGTGTTACAGTAGTGCTATGGGTTTAGGTAGCCTGATTTCTTTTTCTGGTAATGACCATATATGGACTTTTATACCCTGAGAAATCTCGTAGCTTGTCTGACTGTCAGTACAGGAAGTGATGTCCTTTTTTTTTAATCCTTTTTATGCCCATATATGAGTCATTCTGTACCACATCACTGTGACTCACTGACATCACACTGACATCACTTCCTGTACGGACGTACGGACAGTCAGACAGACAAGCGACAAGGTTGTTCAGGGTATAATGCGACCTTCGGTCGCAATTAAGCATTTACCTTGCAGACATCACCTCTGCAATTTAATTAGTTCATGAATCCACAGCCACTGTTTTCAAAACCTTCTCTTTTGTTTTGACTGCAGGAAAGCCTTGACTACTGTTGGTACAGACTCAGCGAACACAGCCTTGCAATGGAGAAAGGCCGCCACAGACAGACCCTGCTCCCAAGGGAAGAAAGACAAAATGTGGTAGAAACAGAGCTACACTTTCTAACCACCTGCCCACTACCAAGACATCAGAGACACACACATCCAAAGTGAGTTTGAAAACATGACCAACGACAAAAACCTCCCATACCTACCGAGAGAAACAATACAATCACCACGTAGACCCCGTCTCTCGTTGGGTGTATAAATAGCAACCCACCTTAGTCTTATTCATGTCGATGAAGCCCACGGAGAAGCGTTCACAGTTGAGTAAGGATCGGACCGTGTACAGGGCCTTGTGGAACTGTCTCTCTATGTCCGTGAACTCCTCAAACACCATGCCGGCCGACCACAGCAGTATCTAGGGGTGGAGAGAGGAGAGGAGAAGAGGATTCCTACAAGGGGCCACACCATGCTTTTAAAAATATATATTTTATGTACATATTGGTCCATAATACGGTTTTATACAGGTTTTAGCCTATATACAACTACTCAGATATTGAAATTTCATGTTCTGTCTGTTCCAACTAATTCCAAGCCATTTCAGTATACAATAGCAGTATACATTTTCCATGTCAAGGACCTCCAGTTTGACACGCATTAGGTTACGGACCCCCATTTAATTGCATTTCCATCTCTGAACCCCAATTTATATTGTAAAATCAATGTTATTTAACTCTGAGAAGTTAGGGTCCATGTGGTTCCACTTGTACACTCTCTGAGTTCCAGACCCATAATAGTCCAGTCATTATATGAAAAAACCTAAAACAAATTGCAATAGTAGCAAACTCAACTGATTCTGTATCCTCATTATGTCCTTAGTGAGGGAAAAAAAAGTCCCAAGGAATCCCATCGGGGCAAAGTTTTGAAAACGACCTACCTACCTTCACTTACTATACTATAAAGGAAAATATGACTCCCAAAAAATCTGCTTTAAGTGGGATGTGAGGGGTCAAACTAGGGGGTTTTATTGATTCTGAATCCATTGCAAGCATTTGTTTTGCATGAAAAACATTCCTTGGGCTAAAAACGGACCCCAAAAGACTGTGAAAATTGATGACTCATCACTAAACCATCATTTTGAGGGGCCATTTTTTGCCCAAGGAATGTTTTTCGTGCAAAACAAATGCATGCGATGGATTCAGAATAATTAAAAACCCCTAGTTTGACCCCTCACATCCCATTTAAAGCAGATTCTTTTGGGAGTCATTTTTTCCTTTAATAGTGTAGTGTATAGTAAGTGAAGGTAGGTAGGTCGTTTTCAAAACTTTCCCCCGATGGGATTCCTTGGGACTTTTTTTCTCTCACTAAGGACATATTGAGGATACAAAATCAGTTGAGTTTGCTACTATTGCAATTTGTTTTAGGTTTAGCCTAATTTTGGCCTAAAATTACTGGACTATAAGGGTTCCTAACAACAGTATCTATAGTTTTCATTTAGCTGGGGACCTCCTGGAACTCCCTCACGGACCCCTGGGGGTCCCCGGACCCCACTTTAAGAACCAATGTCCTAAAAGACCTTGGTGGCTGATTTCAGCTTGCATCGCATAGATGGCAGGCTGAATGATAACTTAATTACTGTGACATTACTTTGGCAGCCATTTTAACATGTACATAATAAGATTATCAGTAATACACCAAAGAGTAGAAGGTTGAGTCATTTTACGAAGGACTACAAAACTCAACGATTCATATCTTTGTCCTTGGCGACAAGTTCAGGCAAAGTTTTAAATGATAAGATCACACAACACCTTCACACAATTTGTGCAAGGTGATATTGGGTTTTCTTTCAAGAGTCAAACTATGATGAAATGTTTTTTGGATCATTTTATATATCGTCACTGTCGGGCAGAAACCTTGTATCTCCAAGTTTCACATTTGTATGTTTTTTCGCGAAGTAAAGCCCGCTTCATCAGACAAGGCCGTCGCACAAAATAGATAGATAGATACCTTTTATTATCCCAAGGGGGAAATTCAGTTGTCCAGTTGTAGCACAGCAGTATACAGTTATTTACAAAGTTACAGAGAAGTAGGAAAAGATAGATAAGAGTAAAAAAAAAAAGTAGTAGTCACTAGTTTAGTAAAAAAGAAATATGATAAAAACGAACGGTTTTGGACATACAAGGTTTCCACCCGACAACAACGATATTATATATTCCACCATTGCTCTCTTCTAGGTGCGCTTCTTTTTTTCCCTCAACACCAAAAACATCTTTGCCGAAAAGGGGCGGTTTGCAAACTCACAACACGTCACCAACGCATTTGTGAGGCACTGTTTTCGGCGAATATTCACCCCAGAAAATTGAGCTATAGCTATCATTTGTCCTCACCAGGGACGTGCTGGCCATTGGGAAAAGCGGGACAACTCCCAAACGGCCGGTTCATTCCCGGCCGGTCCAGGCCGGCCATTAGGAAAAAAATAAAAATAAAATGTTGGCCTTCGGGGGGCTGGGCGGCCAACAAAGTATATCGTCACTGTCTGGCAGAAACCTTGTATAGTTTCAAATTTGCACATTTTTTCGCAAAGCAAAGTCCTGCTTCATCATACAAGGCCGTCACACAAAAGTAGTGAAAACAGCCGATCTACAAGCACACAACGCCTCGCGGTGCGAGGCGTTGTGTGCTTGTAGATCGGCTGTTTTCACTAGTTTAAATAATTTCTAAAATGATAAATACAACACAAATGGTTTTGGACATACAAGGTTTCCACCCGACAACGACGAAATATAACTCATGTAATTGGCCCACTGGCTTGTCACTTTTCATGATCTGAAATGGCAAATCTTTGAGTAGCAGCAGCAGCGCTATAGAGAGAACTCTCTCTATAGCGCGCAATGAGGACCTCTACAACTCTTTTTCCCGGGCTGAATCAGGGGCCCAGCACGTCCCTGGTCCTCACCTGTCCCTTCCTGGTCTCACAGTCGTGGAGGTAGCTCAGATGGAACACCCTCAGAATCAGGTTGGCAAAGTGGAGGAACCTGTTGAAGGTCTGAAAACAAAACATGACGCACACGTTGTGAGCTTCAGTAGATCGTCTAATTTAGCTATTTGACAAATTCTGACAAATTCTGACAAACGTGCCCAAAATATAGGGACACAAGGGTTAAGCCCTTTGCACACAGGCGCGTTTATCCGCACGGATAAAACAGACAATTTCATTTTTTTAAAAGAAAACAATGATTCTCTACGACCTTATGCACACCGGATCCGAATTAGCCGTGCGACGAGTGGCTGCGGCCGTGCGTTTTTTTCTCGATCGAAGTCGGACTAATGAACCTTCGGACTTATGGGCAGTCCCCCTCGATTGAACCCAGTTCGATTTGTGCGTCTTGTCGCATCTGTTGATGATGTATATGTGTGTATTACAAGACACAGAATTACAACTTAAAGCATTGCACAGAAGTGCATTTCCAAAGAATAGACTGTATTTGTATTTGTGTGTGCTGTATCTCTCTTGCTCGGGGCAGGTAGTTTCCAGAGATATACATAGAAGGTTCTGGAAAGTCATACAGACTTTGAAAAGAAAGCTAGATGGAGAAACGATAAGGGGCCAGGTCAGAGGAAGAAGCCAGGGGGAGTCAGTGTAAACAAAAGTCAGTTTTTAAGTTGCTCAGAGTCTACCAGAGTGTGTCCTTGGCTTTATGCTTCAATAAGTATTTTCAAAGTTGTCCACAAACTTAAAGAGGTGGTGCTATGTATATAGTGTTGCACTTTTTCTGGTTTTCATGTGTCTAGGAGGTTGACAGTACTTAATTAGACCCCCTGGTGTGGTTGTTATGAGCAATTATGTATTCCCTTTGTATTTGGGGTTTCTTCCTGGAGGCTGACACCTTGTGGGTCAAAAGTGCCGATCCAAAAACACAGATTTAAAGACATCATATAATCATCCCCTCCCCTTTTACCATTCACCCAACATTGTGGGTGTGGCTAACTTCAGCTGGGTCACCACCCACCATGCCAACCAGGCATACTTAATGAACTGATGGGTGTGGCCACATAAAAAAAAAAAATTTCACTCTTTCTGTACACTCTTTTGGAAAAACAATCTTCCTCCTAGTATTTTCATAATACCTGATAATCATGTTTTTTGGGGGATCATGGCACTGCATCTTTAAATTTGCACCTGAGTCAAGGATGGACATTTCCGTCCGATTAAGAAAACCAAGGCATTCTTATATGGGCAAACTTTAAAGATGCAGTGCCATGATTTCTTTTCTCCCCTAAAACATGATGATCAGGTATTATGATTATACTAGGAGGAAGATATTTTCAAAAGAATTGTACAGAAAGAGTTAAAATTGTGTTTTTATGTGGCCACACCCACCAGTTCATTAAGTATGCCTTGTTGTCAGGTGGGTTGTGACCCTCACCAGCTGAAGTTAGCCACACCCACAGTGTTAGGTGTATGGTAAAAGGGGAGGGGATGAGTTTATGATGTCATTTAATCTGTGTTTTTCGACTGGGCCTTTTGACTAAGAGGCTTTCAGCTTTCAGGATGTAAACACAAATACATGGGGAAGACGAATCTGCACATTATAACCCCACCCGGTGGCCTATTAGAATAATGTTAACTTCATAGACACATACAAAACAGAAAAAGTACAGAACTATGGTACCACCTCTTTAACAAACGGCCTTCAGTGTGGCGCAATTTTCCGTCATGCATGTGTGCTGAATCTAAATCTATGTTGCATCGGTACTGCGGATAATCCTTGCTTGGCTATCATGATAATGTAGAACCAAATGGAAATACTGCAGGCCAGGTTTCTGTAACTTGCTTGTTTCTTCTGACCAGGGGCGTCACAAGGGGTAGGAAAGTGGGACTGAGTTACTGGGGCCCAAGGTGGAGGGGCCCTAATAACTTTATCTATTGAAAAATAGCAGATATACAAGCTCACAGCGCGGCACCGAGTGCAGCGCTGCAAGCTTGTAGATCTGCTATTTTTGAAAAGTTGTGAAAATGTGTGAAAATCTTTGAATATATGTATTTTTTAAGCGAACATTTCTAACTCGAATTTTGCTTCTGGGGGGTCCCTGGAACTAAATATTTTGAGATCGGGGTCCATGGCCAAATACATATCATCTTGGGGGTCCTTGACATAGGTTTCTTGCACACATTTTCACGATTTTTCAAAAATAGCAGATCTACAAGCTCGCAGTGCGGCACTCGGTGCCGCGCTGTGAGCTTGTATATCTGCTATTTTAGTTAACTCTTATACTGCCAGATGTTTTATTTATTTATTGGGTCTTTTGCCAGCAAAAAGCGGCTTACCTTTGCGACGTTATAGTAGATAGATAGACATTTATTTATTTATTATTATTTTATTTTTTTTGATTGTGCAACATGCACTTTGGCAGACCAGGCAGCAGAGGGCGGCGTCATGCAAGAATTAATGTGAATTTGGCCGTTATGTGTTGCCATCCATTGAGACCAGTCTCTGGCCACAGAGCCACAAGGCCAGAGAAATCAACACGGAAGAGAATTGGTCTCCGTTGATGTTAACGCATAAGGGATTTTTAAGACCATCACTGCGGGCGATGTGATTACAGTACACGGCGGCGCGACCCCTCATCAGCTTACGGACATCAACAAGGTAAAAGAACGAGCGGCCGTATTGGCGCGGCGCAACACAGAGAATTGGGGCGAACGGGAACGTCCGTAGCGGTATAAGAGTTAACATTCATGGGGGGCCCGCAGTGAATCCTTGTACCCAGGGCCCAGAATTTGGTGTGACGCCCCTGCTTCTGACGGTTCCAAAGAGAGCAAAACTCTTTTACCAAACAGTGGCAGGAGTTCAGTGAGCCACGGCACAACACAACAAGCAGGACGTCAGACATCTACAATGGCTTCATCTGCCACAAGGACAGGGACGTGCTGGGCCCCTGATTCAGCCTGGGAAAAAGAGTTAATGAGGCCCTCATTGCACGCTATAGGGAGAGATCTCTCTCTTATAGCGCTGCTGCTACTCAAAGATTTGCCATTTCAGATCATGACAAGTGACAAGCCAGTGGGCCAATTACATGAGTTATATTTTGTCGTTGTTGGGTGGAAACCTTGTATGTCCAAAACCGGTTAGTTTTGTATTTATCATTTAAAAAAAAATAGTGAAAACAGCCGATCTATAAGCACACAACGCCTCGCACCGCGAGGCGTTGTGTGCTTGTAGATCTGCTGTTTTCACTACTTTAGTGCAACAGCCTTGTATGATGAAGCAGGGCTTTGCTTTGCGAAAAGAATGTACAAATTTGAAACTTGGAGATACAAGGTTTACTTTGTTGGCCGCCCAGCCCCCAAAATGGAACGAAGGACGACATTTTATTTGTATTTTTTTCCTAATGGCCGGCCTGGACCGGCCGGGAATGAACCGGCCGTTCGGGAGTTGGCCCGCTTTCCCCAATGGCCAGCACGTCCCTGCACAAGGATACCCCCATCAGCGCTCTGAAGGCAGTTTTGCTGAAACATTTAGAGTAGCCATAGCAACACTTTTACCTAGAAAGTAGCACTTTGCTGTTCTTTTATTTTCAAAAGTGAGCGTTGGTTGGAGGTGGGGGGGGTCGTGTTTTGTTTGAGGAGAAGGGAATAAAAAACAAAACAAACGCTACTGCTACCACTAGTATTTTAAGGTAAAAATGTATCTTTTTGCAGGATAATAATAGTTGTTTACCTCCTCGTCCTTGTCAGTAAAGTGTGGTTCCTTCAGTTTGTTGACGGCCATGACGATCCCCACCATGTCTTTGCCGTTCATTATGGGGACGGCCAGCACACTCTTGGTCTCATATTCACACACATAGTCCACATAGTCACTGAAATATTCACTCTGTGGGGGGAGAAATATCAAAGAGCAAACACAGAGAGTGAGGAGGGGAGGAAGGGTTTTATGATTACATCTAAAGATGCTTCTCCGTCATTCACGTTTGGTGAATGTAGCCTTGGCCAGGAAAATGTTATGTCTTCAGGCGGTACCCATCGATCATCAGGTGTTTCGACCCTTAAACCGCTACACCCTCCTGATGGCAGGGTCGACAGTGGTGGCCAAGTCACTGCCCATCTCCTCCTCCTGACCAAGGTTAAACTCCTCCCTCCGGCTCCATAAATTATTGTTTATTTTAAAGGCCATGGCTACACGGAGCTGGATTTTTCATATATCCCGGTTTTTCAGATATCCACATAGAAAAATATCTAGGTCCACACGACAAAGATATCTAGGTCTAACAAGCACACACACAGTAAAGTCTTCAGAGATATCCGGGTTCCATGTCTACACGGATCCAGTGAATCGGATATTTTTCAATGTCTTCACTTATTTATCCGGTTTAAAAAATATCCAGCTTCGCGGCTGAAATATCCAGCTTCATGTGGCTGCAAGCCCCAACAGCACAAAAAAAATGTCTAGCTTCAGAAATATCCAGCTCCGTGTAGCCATGGCCGGCTGGAGGTATTGGGTGGGTCCCTCCTGAGGTCTTGAGGTGACACCGTGACACAGGGGCCAAGAGAAAAAGTAGTACATTATGTTGACTTCACACACACACTAAAGAACTTCCACCAGTGTTGCCAGATAGTAAATGTTGAATTATCGTATTTGAAAGAAAACTATTGTACACAGCCAAAAAAAGAGAAATCACACCTAAGTAATTTCACAAAAGAATGCGTATTTAGAGTAAGAAACAACCTTGTTTGATACTCCTATATATGTGACAAAAACGCGTCACATAATATGCTGTGCCGAGGAAAGAAACTTCCTGGACCTTACACAAACAAAAGCCTGAAACTGGACTGGAAAGACACAATCTCTGTTTTTCATGCCTCCGTGTACAGATCTATAGGGTCAGATCTATAGGGTCAGATCTATAGGGTCAGATTGAATGTTTTTAATGCCTCCGTGTACAGATCTATAGGGTCAGATTGAATGATTTTAATGCCTCCGTGTACAGATCTATAGGGTCAGATTGAATGTTTTTAATGCCTCCATGTACAGATCTATAGGGTCAGATCTATAGGGTCAGATTGAATGTTTTTAATGCCTCCATGTACAGATCTATAGGGTCAGATTGAATGTTTTTAATGCCTCCATGTACAGATCTATAGGGTCAGATTGAATGTTTTTAATGCCTCCATGTAAGGAATCTATAGGGTCAGATTGAATGTTTTTAATGCCTCCGTGTACAGATCTATAGGGTCAGATTGAATGTTTTTAATGCCTCCATGTACAGATCTATAGGGTCAGATCTATAGGGTCAGATTGAATGTTTTTAATGCCTCCATGTACAGATCTATAGGGTCAGATCTATAGGGTCAGATCTATAGGGTCAGATTGAATGTTTTTAATGCCTCCATGTACAGATCTATAGGGTCAGATCTATAGGGTCAGATCTATAGGGTCAGATTGAATGTTTTTAATGCCTCCATGTACAGATCTATAGGGTCAGATTACAGATCTATAGGGTCAGATCTATAGGGTCAGATCTATAGGGTCAGATTGAATGATTTAATGCCTCCGTGTACAGATCTATAGGGTCAGATCTATAGGGTCAGATTGAATGATTTCGGGCACATTTAAATTTTGAGAAGCCAAACCGGATCCTTTACCAGGGTTGATTTCGTCGACTAAAACTATGACGGGAAATGTTTGTCACAACACGTCGCAGCGCGACACGTTGTGAGCTTGTAGATCGGCTATTTTCAGCACACAACCAAGGGTAAAATCAGTCATTACGATGCCATCAAGGCCTGCCAAAATACAGAAATCAGCTGTAGATTTAGTTGCCTAAAAACGTATGATATTTAGTCGACTAAAATTAGACTAAAACTAAAACTTTTCAGGTGACTAAATTATGACTACAATTTTATTCAAAAGACTATGACTAAAACTAAATCAGAATTTGCTGTCAAAAACAACATTGTCCTGAACCAGCATTTTTGGAATTATTGATCGTACATCGTACAGAGGGTAAACTTATCATACAAATACGATAATTATTGTACATCTGGCAACACTGACTTCCACACCCATTCATACACACGCATGCACATACGCAATTTGCCATGTGACAAGGTTTAATCTGTAAATTTGGCAGAATAAGTGAGTCAAACTTAAAGTTGCCTACAGTAATTCAAAGAGCCCCCTCTTTATGTTCGCCTAAATTGACTATTATGACATGCCAAGAATATGGGAGCTAGGGTTCATGTAAGTAGGGCAATAAGTAAGGGATAAATACTGGCTCCGCGGGGGTTGTCCATATATAACATCCCGACGGACTGATAACTCAGTTATCAGTTCGAAGGGATATTATATATGGACAACCCCCAGTATTTATCCCGCTTATTACCCGGCTACTAAATAAAATTAATAATTTGACTCAAAACTAAAAACAAAAAGTATTTCCTTGTTTACAGATGGCTGGAAGTGTTCCACAAGTGTTGCACTGGGTCGCCTTGGAAAACAAGGAAGTGCTGATTAGATAGAATCCATTTTCTGATAAATGTCGCTGGGTGGTTGTTTACATGGCTGACATGTTGGATACAGCACACGATTCACACAGTGCAGCTTGACTGCAGCAGGTGCTCTGAGTCTTTGATTAGGAAGAGGTCTGTTATAGAGCGGAGCGGTCTGCTATCCAGAAATAACAGACCGCTGATTTCAGCAACTGACCAATCAGAATCAAGCATTCTAACAAGCCGGGTAATAATTACTGCTAATTATTACTAAGAAAACCTTATACCAAATAACTGGGATAGCATTTAGACATCATCTAAATAATAATACTAACATAAAAGGTGAATGAACAGCTCCAATACACATGCATGCACATGCACGTGCACTCAATGAACTCTGCACACACACACGCACGCGTGCCCTGTACATAATTCCGCTGAGTCTGTGAAACTGGCTCGGGCCGGTGACCTCTGAGAGTAATCCTGGGTAGATCTAATTCAGGACAGATTAACATGTCTTCATCTTGCGTTATATCACGTGAATGCGCTCACGCACACGCACGCACGCACGCACGCACGCACGCACGCACGCACACACACGATTGAGCACCAGTGTGGCCAGTCGTATAAACACTCCAATGATCTAATAACCAGGAGGATAGTAATGGATAAAAAGCACTTCAATTTTAAAACGTTGCTGGGCAAATGCACATATCTGTAATAATGTTAGGTAGTTACAGTAGATAAGGGTCATATTGTTGAGAAGAAACAATGTTGTGGTATATGATGTTTTCACACACTGCTGTACAGAGAGAGAGAGACAGACAGACAGACAGACAGACAGACAGACAGACAGACAGACAGACAGACAGACAGACAGACAGACAGACAGACAGACAGACAGACAGACAGACAGACAGACAGGTTAACTGACTGGCTGGCTGGCTGGTTGACTGACTGACTGTCTGTTTAACTGACTGACTGACAGGCTGGCTGGATGACTGACTGGTTAAAGTGACTAAAGCAGTTGAATTACTTGTTTTCTTGTCTTGGTCTCGCAGGGAGGCTGACTGACAGGTTAACCGGTGGACTGTGTGAATAGCTGTCTGACTAATTGATGGATTGACTCGGTAAATCCTTGTTTACTGTATACTTAAAACGACTGTTATAAACGTGATGCTTCTGATGGGAAAATCTGTTATTTTTGGCAGGCGACACTGTCAGTACAACAAAGTATAAAATAGGCTTATCATAACATAACCAGCCACACAGTGCTCATCTGGACTGGACTGGAGATGAAATGAAGGCTTCTGCAAGTACTCCACTCTATAATATTGTTACTGCTAGTCTTTTCCTGTGTTAGCCTGAATTACTACACTCACAGCATTAGCATCATAAAGACAGCCAATTATGGCGGAATATTAGCCATTCCTTCCCAGCAACAGGACAGTCACTGGCTTAAGGCTTTTAGAGCTCAACCCAGGGACGTGCTGGGCCCCTGATTCAGCCCGGGAAAAAGAGTTGGAGAGGCCCTCATTGCGCGCTGCTGCTACTCAAAGATTTGCCATTTCAGATCATGACAAGTGATAAGCCAGTGGGCCAATTATTGTACATGAGTTATATTTCGTCGTTGTTGGGTGGAAACCTTGTATGTCCAAAACTGTTTGTTTTGTATTTATCATTTTAAAAATGATTTAAACTAGTGAAAACAGCCGATCTACAAGCACACAACGCCTCACAGTGCGAGGCGTTGTGTGCTTGTAGATCTGCTGTATTCACTACTTTTGTGCAACGGCCTTGTATGATGAAGCAGGGCTTTGCTTTGCGAAAAAATATATACATTTGAAACTTGGAGATACGAGGTTTCTGACAGACAGTGACGATTTACTTTGTTGGCCGCCCAGCCCCCAAAATGGAACGAAGGCCGACATTTTATTTTGTATTTTTTCCTAATGGCCGGCCTGGACCGGCCGGGAATGAACCGGCCGTTCGGGAGTTGGCCAACTTTTCCCAATGGCCAGCACGTCCCTGGCTCAACCGCCACTTTTCCATTTGCTTTCATGTGTTTGAACCAGGCTGTAGTGGAACTATAGTTCAATAAAGCACAATGATAATAGTATTGTTTCTGTACTGTACTTTACATTGGACAGAATTTTGACAATTGCTGGAATTTTATTTTGATAGTTAGATAGAATAGAATAGAGTTTATATGTCAACCAGAAACAAACATCAACCTGGGACCATTTTGTTTTTCTAATATCCATTGAAAACAAGTCACTGAAAATTTAAATAGAGGGACTAATATACGAATGGGATGTAACTTGGCAGTTTTTGTTGCCTCATTAACTATAAATGCCACAATAACCTTGTGTGCCAGTGGAAGCAGTAGCTGCAGGCCAGTGGCCCAAGACTACTATGACAAAGTTGTGGCATATTGGTGAACGAGTTTGCCAACCATTTGAAAATGTCAAAGGTTTTGGTTGTAATGAGATTGAGCTGGCTTTGGGGATGGATTAGTAGCAAAGTCACGTGGTGTTCTACTGCCCTCTAGTGGTTAAGCATTAGTACTACAAAACAGAGGGTTTTTCATTTGACAATGGGTTCCCAGATTGGTACTAGCTAGGCCTATCTCACAGAGATAATGGCAGGAACCAGACATGTTTTCACTTCAATGCCTTAATGGGGTAGCCAGGGTTTTGTCATTATTAAGAGAAACACATTTTGTGCATCCCCCAGGTTGTGGGATAAACTGCCTTATAAGATAACATATTTTTAAAAGAATAAGCGAACCAAAGACAATAGAAAACATTTGCTTCTGCTGTACAACTGTAGAGAGCACTGGTTCCCAAACACTGGGTCGGGACCCATTTGTGGGTCGCAGACACATTTTTATGGGTCCCTTAATTTTTTGTTTTCTACATTTTGTCAAAACATTTTCAAAAAAACATTCCCCCAAATATGAATTAAAAAATATATAATATTTTTTCTAACTAATTTAATAAATAAATAAAATGAAAATCTATGAAATTCCATAAATTAGAAAACACATGTTTAATAAGTAGTGAAAATAGCTGATCTACAAGCTCACAACGCGGCGCGAAGAGACGTGTTGTACGCTTGTAGATCTGCTGTTTTTACTAGTTACTGTAGGGTCCCTGGCAAAAACGTCTGATTTCTCTTGTGGGTCTCGACCTGAAGTGGTTTTGGAACCACTGGTACAGAGAGCCTGTCCAGCAGATATGAATATAGGTTTAGAACTAGAAATAGAAATCGTCATTAGAACACGGAGGGTTCACGAAGGGTTCCCAGTTCGATCTCTGGCTTCCCTAGAGTTAGTGTTGAAAGGTCCTTGAGCAAGACTCTGAACCCCTTGTTGCTCCCGGTGAGCAGGTTGGTGCCTTGCATGGTTTCCTCCACCATCGGTGTATGAATGTGTGTGTGAATGGGTGAATGTAATGCATAATCTATGTAAAGCGCCTTGGATAAAGGCGCTATATAAATGCACCATTTACCATTTAGGTCCATACATGCATATAGCCTCGTAAACCACCCTCTTCCGGAAACCATTTAATTTCTCCTGGATTACGGAAGTTGGTCGTTTACTAGGTTAACATGCACGCATGGATGCACTCACTCATGCACACACTTTTATATTTATGTTTGCAATCACAATGTGGTACAAATAGATAAATGGTACAAATAGATAAATGGTACAAATAGATAAACAACCACAGTGCAAAACTGTGTTTAATCAGGTGTCTAACAGTCTAAGGATTAGATTTAGGCAGCAGCGCCTCATCCAAATTTATTACCCGGCTTGGTTGAATGCTTGAGCGTATAATGACCGCTCCGCTCTATAATTCACCGCTGCCTAATCAAAGGCTCAGAGCAGCTGCTGTATTCAGGCTGCACTGCGTGGATTTCGTGCCGTATCCAACATGTCAGCCATGTAAACAAACACACAGCGACATTTACAACCAAACGTTGCTCTGAAGAATGTCTTTAAAAACATTTGAGGCGAGAAATAGACGACGCAGTAACAGAAATGGATTCTATTTGATCAGCACTTCCTTGTTTTCCAAGGCGACCGTGTTGCGCTCGGGGGGACGCACTTTCAGCCGTCTGTAAACAAGGAAACACTTTGTTTTGATTTTAGTTTTGAGTCAACTTATTCATTTTATGTATTAGCCGGGTAATAAGTGCTATAAGGTCTTGCTGCTTGGTCATTATGGCTTATATGGACACTTCGGGCTGATAATTCCCCTCGGCTCCGCCTCGGAGAATTATTACCCCGTCGTGTCCATAAGCCATAATGACCGTGCAGCAAGACCTTATCGCATACGTAACAACTGCCAAGTGCCAATAATAGCACTGAACAATACCTTGCCTTGACCTAGGGCGGGGTCGGCAAGAATGTGTTTTTCTAAGACAGTTAATTGAGTCGGCTCATGGACCCTGCCCACTGTTGTGTTGCAGTTGTAACATTTCCAAGATCAATGCGCCTCCCGGTCTTCTCTGGAAGACTATTTCAATAACTGCACCTTTTCAGGAAGTGTGTCTGTCAATAACTGTGAATCGACATCATGACTCAAGTAGCCTAGGTTATGATTTCTTTTTTGTTTTGTTTGTTTGTTTTTGGCCAGTGAATGTGGCCGCAATCCCACTCCCTCTCATGGTAAATGGCTTTTGTGTAATCAAATGTTCCGGGCGCAGATAGAAATGCGTGGGGTAACCATTTTGCGCTGGCGTCATCCTTGAATGTTGTATACCAAGGGGATATTTGGTTAATTAAAAAGTAAAAAAATAATATCTGGAGACCGAGACTCCCTTTCGAACGAACGAGATAAACATGCTCTTTCATAGTAGGAGCTCAAGGTGTCTTTTTTAGATCTGGAGATAAACTGTATGAAACAGCTGCCTGACTCTGAACATGGATAAAGGAATTCTTCAGGTGGGCGTAGATGATCTATTTGGACATTAGGGGCCCTTTTCTTTCGCATTCCTTCTACCTGGTAACCCCACGCCACCACATACAGTATATGAACATTAGCTGCATGCTGCCTAATACAGTGTAAGCACAAGCAGTCTATATTTATATCCAAGCTCTAACACAGCATGTGAGATAAGATAAACCTTTATTGATCCCCGAGGGGGAATTCAGGTGTGATTTACAGTGAGATGATGGTCTGTCTGTCTGTCATGAGTGTGGAATGCAATCAGGATATTACAGTGGACTTCACTAATGCTCTCATTAACATTTACAACATCCTGTGTACTGTAGTTACTGTAATAAACACACACACACACACACACACACACACACACACACACACCGATATATATACTGTATATTTACCATAAATCGTTGCTGTCCGGTTGAAAGCAGCTAACTAGATTTTTCATAAAGCAGTGCTATTGTTGAACACCCTTTATGTCTGTGTGTTGGTTAAATAAATATTGAGCCAATATAAAAAGTAATAAAAGCTATTTGGCCTCAAAACTCCACTTGAGCTGGATGTTTTTCTATTTTCTGAAAACTAATATTTTGGAGACGGCAGAGATTTACAGTATAACATATTCCAATATATGGCCATAATATACTGATGACAGACAGATCCCAGCCAGCACGGTCAGGACCTGGACCAATCAGTGATTGGGGCCAGATCACAGCCCATAATATGGGGATGACCTTGACGTCATTACCAGGACGTCATATGGACTTTTTTTGTTTGACAGCATTTATGTTGGCTGAAATCAGGTGATATTCTAGGCCAGATAAATATCATAACTAGTTAGATATGTCCCAGAATATAACCGTATATGCTCATATTTCAACTAACATTACAAACAATAACAATAATCCTGACAAACAAAGCATCTATATGACGTCCTGGTAATGACGTCAAGATCATCCCCATATGGGCTGTGATCGTGCTTGCTGGGATAGGTATAGGTACAACAGGTCTCGGACAAGCCCCCGATAATATAATGACTCAGACATATCTGTTGGCTCGGCGGTGCGACGTAGATGTGAGGGCTGCGAAGTGGCCTGAACCTCTAGTTCGTCAAAAATGGCAAATCTACAAGCTGAAAATGTTTTGGGATTCGAGCTTATAGATTGGTTTTTCATTTTCATCACGCTGGGTGAGACCTGCTACTGCGAGTGCCTATCCGGAACTACCAGAAGTACCACAGAGCTGTTTACATTCCCAGTGCATGAAACCGCTGGGAACGATGCTATAGTGCAACTCGTCAATGTACGATGACATAAAGAAATAAAATAAACGGTGGGTTAAGATTTTGCATACCTTGTTCACGTCAGGAACGTTCATCATCTTCTTCGAGGTTGCAACTTGACCCACGATGCCGATATCCAGAGGGTAGACGAGCTCACAGTCCGGGGACACCATGCACTCCTCCAGCTTGGCATCTTTATGAATATTAAACAATCTGGGGATGAGAAATATACATTATCCTTTTTTTGTGTGGGCAGTTGAGAACAGTGGATACAAAAGTTTGTGATAACACAAGGAGATTTAGCAATATAAATGTTTATGGAAGCAATTTGAAGCACTGTGATCCGAACTTTCGTTCTTCCTCAACCAGCATACCTGTAGCAAGCAATATGCATGTAGCTACCATGACCTGTTTGAGGTATTTTCTCCTCTGTGCCACTCGTATACTGTATGTCAGGGTTCCCCAATTAGTTTTCCCCAAGGGCCGAATTATGTCTAGGGTACCAAGCCGAGGGCCACAACATTGCTGGGGGCGACGGTGGCGTTCCCGCTACTCCAGCGACAATTTTCGTCGTCGTCGGGTGAAAATCTTGTACGTCCAAAACCGTTTGTTTTGAATTTATCATTTTAAAAATGATTTCAACTAGTGAAAACAGCCGATCTACAAGCACACAACGCCTCGCGGTGCGAGGAGTTGTGTGCTTGTAAATCTGCTGTTTTCACTACTTTTGTGCGACGGCCTTGTATGATTTGCGAAAGAACGTACAAATTTAGAGATACGAGATATCCAGACAGTAGCCCCCCGTGGGCCGCAAATGGCCCGCGGGCCGCCTATTGGCCGGGGAACCCTGCTGTATGTTATACAGGTTATACTGTATATTTAATGATTTCTTCATTGGAGGACGCGCTAGTATTGTATCTTTGAGGTTTATGGGCCTGCTGGGAGTAGGAAGCCCATTGTTTTCTGGGGTTCTCTGTGAGCCAAAGTGTTTCCCTACACACACAATGTGCTACACGTACAACTGTACAAATAATGTATGACGAAAGAACACATTTGTGGATATCCGGCAGCATGACAGCTGAAATAATTGAACACAGCCAACAACAACAAAGAAATATTTTAAAGAACCAATTGTTGGAGCAGCCTTGAGAAGGCACAGTGGGCAATTAACCCCAACACGGCCCCAGTGATGCTGCCCAGAAGGTTACCTTGAGTTCTGTGTTCTATTCGTCTGTCATTCAATGTTATATGAGATACTGTAATGGTTTCCTGTGGAAATAAGCTTAGTCTTTTCATGGATCTCCTTTTAGTAGACCTTGTACCAGTGAACTGTACCGTCATGAAACTGTACCTTTTCCTATGCAAACTTCTAATAAAGTCTTCAATCAATCAATCAATTCTGACCAAATGCTTACACTTAACTGTGTGTGTGCCTGGCAGGAATAAGTGAAGAGACAAAATGGCATTATCATTATATATTTTTGTTGGAACACATTACCAACAGAAATCAAATAAATTCCATTGTTGATACTGGATAGCTTGTAAGAGTCTAGATGTCTCACTAGGACTGAGTAGCTATTGGTTTGGTAAAGCCTATCTTGTTATGGTACAGCTCGTCCCAGAGGCCTTGGAGCCACACAGTATAACTCTAGTGTCTGACCATTCTTCTCGGCAAAACTACTTTACCACTGACCAGAGTGTTAAACTGTACTTCTGTCCATGATATCATGTTTACATAAAGCATAACCACCACCACCACCTAATACATTGTCTTTGTCTCCTCATTTTCTCATTGATTATTGATTGATCTGAATTCCACTACAGTGTTAAGGCCCACTGGGCCAGATAACAGATACAAAAAATCTCTTTCTCCAGATATTTTTCCATTCAAAGTGGATGGTAGATACAGATAAAAAAAAATATTTGCCACAGATAAAAGTATCTGTGGCAAATATCTGTGGTAGATATATTTTTTTATCTGTATCTATTTGAATGGAAAGATATCTGGAGAAAGAGATTTTTTTATCTGTTATCTGGCCCAGTGGGAATGGGCCTTTATACCCATAGTGTTTCACAACACTACTGCATTGTCCGTAAAAACATTCAAACGAAGAAAAACTCAAACATAAAAAAAACTAACCTGGTGGCAATCTCAGCCACTCCATTCCTCTGGCGGTACATCCAGAGGCTCATTCTCTCGGCCTGTATGACGAAGCTCAGATGCTTCAGCAGGTTGAAGGTTGTCTTCTCCATCTTGATCTCATCCTGGAAGTCCCTGATCAGGTCAAACATGACTTCGCTGTTCTCCACCGATGTCAGTTCATGATGTTTGCTGATGTCCAGGACTATCTTACGTTTGCCGTCCAGCAGTTCTGAGATGACCTGAGGCCGGAAGTTGGTGTCATAGTATTCCTTAGCGAATGCCGGGTTTTCGTCCAGGAACTGCTCAGCCGCCTTTGCGTCCACCATGGCTATGTTGTCCACGGGATGGTCATAGAAGATTGGATCCAGGTTTGGAGTTGGGAGAGAGAATCAATATGTAAAAAGTGGAGACACATTGGGAGATAAACATGTATTCTTAAAGTTTTTTTTTTCTTTTTCTAATAGGTTGTTTCTTTATTTTTTTGTATTGTCCTTTTCCTTTTGATTTTATGTCAATGTGGTGTTTACAGTTTATTGTTGTTCCATTACGGTTTGACCACTTTCACCACTGTCTTTTTTGGTTTGTTTTTATTGCTGATTTGTCCGTGTTTGGTTTTTGGAGAGCATTGCATTTGGCATAATGAGAGGGGGAGTGTATTGGTTTGGATTTGAGCGAAAAGATGGAAAGGTTCAAGAGACGAAAGCAAATATACAGTAGGTTGTACACTCTCAGAGTTAAACTAACACTGAGAGAATTTACAAATATATATATTATTTTTCTTTTAATGTGTAAGAAAGAAAATGAAGGCAATATATCTGGTAGGCCTAATGCACTCTTGTTTACGGTAATATTGGCAACGTGCATGTCAAGGATCAAGTTTATGAGATATGGGGGCGTAGGGAACGTTCAAGAAAATGTATATAAAACCGTAATCAAAACTTAAATGTACAGTAAGTGCAATGTTTTTTGAATGTCCATTTGTGGAAAATGGCACATGCGAGTTGTTTGTCGCAGTCATGGATGCCTACTGCCTGCCTATAGTATCTTTATCTGTCGGGAGGTGATACGGATACACAGTGGAAATTCCGCCAGTGAGATAAATAAAAATCAAACCTCGGTTCGAAGTGAAGCGGTGGACAGATAAAACCTCTATTCTGAATGTATTTGTGGCTTACTACATTTTTTAAACCCTGAAGGCCAAATTATCATGTGAAGCTTGACCAATCCTCAAAGTATCCATTCATCTAACCGGGAGGGACATCGACATTTTGCTTTTTGAAAAAACCTATTCATTCTGGACTGATATTTTACACGTACGGGACAGGAAAAACCTGTTCATTCTGGCCTGGAGTGACCATATATGGACATAAGGTAACATACTTTGTGTTTTTGAAAAACCCTGTTCATTCTGGACTGAGATCACCATATATGGTAATTAAACGGACATTCTGTGGGACAGGAAAAACCTGTTCATTCTGGCCTGGAGTGACCATATATGGACATAAGGTAACATACTTTGTGTTTTTGAAAAACCCTGTTCATTCTGGACTGAGATCACCATATATGGTAATTAAACGGACATTCTGTTTTTGAAAAAGCCTGTTCATTCTGGACTGGATTGACCATATATGGGCGTGATACACACAAAGCCATTCATTGGAAGCGGTTTTCACCGCTTCAAAAAGAGTGAAGACCAGCAATGGGGGGATTCAGCACAACACCATCACTGGTTACCCCATATATGGAGTTCCCAGATTATTAATGAATTAAGCCCATACAGGACTTAATATGGGAATGCCCATACATGGAGGCCGCATTGGCCACATGCCACACTAACAGAATCCATATATGGCCAAGACAGATGGCCAAAACAGCCCATATCTGTGTAGCTGGTTCTACAGACAGGGATCTCCATAGTCAGATGTCATAGGACATCAGAGGACTTTCACATAACGAATAACTGAGTAAGCATGTTTGTGCTCTCACAGCATATCTCCTACAGTAGTACAGTGGGTTACAACATTTAGCGTCGCCAAGTCTAAAATGACACCTAGAGGTGTCAAGAGGTGCCTAGAGGTACCTCTGTCAAACACGCCTCCAAATTCTTAGCCGCGCCCCCTAGAAATGTGATATTTTATTTCAACGTGTAGTGTGGCTGTT
This sequence comes from Nannobrachium achirus, assembly GCF_963921795.1. Taxonomy (NCBI): domain Eukaryota; kingdom Metazoa; phylum Chordata; class Actinopteri; order Myctophiformes; family Myctophidae; genus Nannobrachium; species Nannobrachium achirus. The sequence continues at coordinate 54,827,024 of NC_137824.1, read as the reverse complement.
CAGCCACGGGGTGGCGATTCTTCAATATGAGTCGACTATTCGAGTCTATTACTTGTTGGTTACTTGTTATCTCTACCTGCATTGTGAGCTTGTAAATAGTTTCTTTTCAAGTTATTTTTGCACTCAAATTGTAATTATTTGTTTAACCCATTTAGGCCTAGGATTATTGACTGCTTTAACTATTGAAAAATAGCAAATATACAAGCTCACATGTAGATCTGCTATTTTTTTTAAATCATGATTTTTTTTGCAAGTCTTTGAATATATCTACTTAAAAGCGAACATTTGTAACTCAAATATTTGCTTCTGGGGGGTCCCTGGAACAACATATTTTGAGATGGGGGGTCCGTGGCCAAATACCTGTAATTTTGGGGGTCCTTCACATGAAAAGGTTTGAGAACAGCATGATTTCGATTTTAGAGGAAGGATTTAGAAGTCGGGTCAAAGATCGGGTCAAAGATATTCAAAGACTTGCACTCATTTTCACAATTTTTCAAAAATAGCAGATCTACAAGCTCACAACACCTCACACTGCAAAGTGTTGTGAGCTTGCAGATTGGCTATTTTCGGCAAATACTTTAGGTGTGGAGGGGAAAAAAGAGCATACTAAGCAGTAAGCACAGAGGTTGAGGTACAAAAGGTTGTGGGGGTCCCTGCTTCATCTCTCTCTCAACTAAGGGGTCCTTGATCTGAAAACGTTGAAGACCCCTGTATTAGTGTATTTTTCTTATTGAACTTTTTTTCCCCACATGATTCCACAGTAGCTTAAGGTGTCTCCGGAGACTACCCTTCCCCCTCTTCACACCTCATACAGACTGGTTCTCTCTTTGCATTGACTCATTTGCTTCAGAACACAACATGCTGTCTATCTATGCTGTCTATCTGTGTCAAACAACACTGTTAAATGGCTATTTCACTTTAAAAGGCTCATGTCTCACCACAGATATCATGTTTGCTTTTAGTCTCTGAGCACATACACTTTTCTTTATAAACTTTAAGAGAACTTTCAGGTCAACCGTAGCCTATACTCCTATTTTGGTTCAGTTTTGTGAGCTTGTAGATCAGCTGTTTTCACCAGTTTGTTTCCTGGGAAAATGTCTAATTTCCAGAGACTCTGTGGGTTCATTTAGGGGGGTGGTCATTTGTACACAGTCAGAGTTAAGGGGAGAGAGACCTTGACATTTGGAAGTTTGAGAAGCACTACTGTAGAACATAGTTAATAAAAACTTAGTATACATTTTTTGTATAGCCTCCTCTTATCACTTGATTAAAGAAAACATTATTTGATAACGTTTCATTGTGCTCCTAAAATTATTTATATTCTACCAGATGTTTCATGTGCCACTTGTGAAAATACAAAGCGTCAAGACTTGCTTGTAGTCACACCAGTAAATGCAAATACTTGGTAAAACCGGTTTCACTTATGCGCGGGGGAGGGATTGTCCCAGCCTCCCCGAAGGCCAGGACAGAATTGAATCACTGCAGTAAATAGATTTGCCCTCATACCCAGTGGTGGAAAACGTAAAAGTATCAATACTGTAATGTAGCAATACTCTGTTAAAGTACATAATTCAAAATGTACTTGAGCAAAAGTATGAAAGTATTGGCTTCAAAATATACTTCTTATACCCTCTTGTGCTGATAAATACAAGATTTGTTAGAATGAACAAAAATATTTAAACATTGTTAGATTTCTTTTCTTAGAGCGAGAGGCGGAGAAGTCATCAAATGACAGAACGTTGTGACACAAACAATTACAAAATAATTGGTTCACACACTGTCCCAAAACAACATAAACGTGACATAATAATAATAAGCTAAATATAAGGAAACGAAAAAGACACAACTTTTGTTCACATGTTCAATTGAAATTGTTCTTTATTTGGAAACAAGGCAGTAGGCAACATTTTTCCAATAGCCTCATAAAGTTGTTCATAAAGATTTATTAGTTGTCCCAGACACCTGGACAAACATTTGATTGTGGTTTAATAATAATAATGTAATGCCATCATGGTCATAAATGTAGGCCTAATGCCTGTAGAAATCCTTCTCCATTCCTCCTCTTCTGGTAAATGTCAACGTCTCAGAAGAAGATGTGACAGCGAGGAGGTTTTTGAGAACCAAGCCTCTGACATGACCAATCGCTTTTGCTTTTGTGAAAGGGTCCCTTTCTAATTACAGAGTGAAAGGTCAAGTTAAAATGTCAAACTATTATTTACCACACTGTTTTTCAATACTTTTCGGTAATCATGACATTTTGTGAGAAAACATACGTTTACATTGCCAAAGCAAGTGTCAAAAAATTAAATAAAAACAGTCTATAAGGGAGAACATGGAACATATACAGTAGGACGGTTGGAGGGGGAGCAGCTGACCATATAGGCGACCCTCTAGACAAGCTAATTGCTTCCAATACACAAGTATCTGTGCCAAACATGTTGAACCAGTTCTATTGTCCGCCTGTGTTGAATTGATGGCACACGCAGGCTTCATTGGTGTACTGAGTACATTTACTCGAGTAGGCTATTTTTATTCCACTACAATCTTTTGAAAACAGTTAGATACTTTGCAAATTTCGATTATTAGGCTATATTATTAGGCCTTTCTCCCTGGCTTTTGTTTCAATGTTAATATTATAGATATAGATTCCTAGGCAACCAACCAGCAGCATTGGACAATAAAGTCTACATTACATGATAAAGTTTACACCGCTCTGACTTCTGACAGTGCCTGTCAATCAGTTCACACAGCTGCAGTATGTTAGATTGAGTAGACCTCACCACATGAAAGGCAAAGGCACGCATGGACTTTTAATAGCCTAATCATAAGCTAAATGCTCGGGTCTCTCTGAACCTCGGAAATAAACGGATTTCAGGACAATGTCACAGGTCTAAAAAAAAACAAAAAAAGAATCAGAATGGGACGGAACTGGACAAGACCATTACGGGGCCACTCGGGTTACAAAGCATGTCTCATTAAAAACAATATATATTTTATAGTTGAAGGGTAAATACACAATACTAAAGTAAAATACAAATACCTCAAAATTGAACTCAAGTAATTCTTAGAACTTAGGTAATACATCATTACACCAACACCAATTACATCAAATGCAAAGAAATAGTAGAATTAGTTGGCTAATCTAAGAAAAACATGGGTAGACACATGTTTTCAAACCAACAAGGAAACAAAGACAGACAAGCGAACAGCAGAGCTTTTCCATAATGAAACATGCTCTCTCTGAAACAGTGGAACTGTTATTAAGTGCTGGTAATAAGCTCATTGTCATGTGAACTGTTAACTTTATAATTATCCGTTTTAGTCCCATAGCCAGTTTTAAATGGACCCTTACAAATACAAATGAGACATTTAATTAACATTTAATGAAAAAGTCCTATGCCAAAATGTATTTTTACTTCATTTAAAGTATAATTACTCTCTATTATCTACAGTAGTCTCTTCTGTGGTTCATTTCAATTCATTTCAATCCCCAGCAAAATAATTAAACTAATTGCTCTGCTATGCCATCTAGTGTCACTTGACTGTATTGCAGAAGATAAGCTGAAAGGACGGCCTCCTATTTTTAGACACTCCCATCTCCAGAGAGACCGGTGGGTGGCCAGAGGTACCTACAGATACCTGAGGCGACTCAATTTTCTGTGAACCACTGTACATGGATCTCCATATACTGTACAGTATGGGTACCAGGTGTCTCCATATACAGTATGGGTAGCCGATATACATCACCGGCCTTGCTTGTCGCCCTGAGGCGTCTTACTAGTTTATGTATTTATGTAACTGCACACAGCTCAGCCATATGACCACTAAGTAGATTAAAACAAACCATAAAGGTAGTGGCAAATACCATTTGACCCAGATCTGACACCTATAGTCCTAATAGCCTGTAGAAGCAATCTGCCCTACACATGCAAACAGCACAAAGTATACAGATAAAATCCGGGCACTCAGAGTTAAAAGAGGGAGCAGCCTTTTCAGGGAGGCCATGGCCGTCGTTGCCCCTCAGTTTGGCCTTGTGCCCCTCCAAAGAATGGCAGGCCCTGAGGCCACAGTGGCCTTAATGCACCAGCCCAGCTGACTGTACCACTTTCTCCCCTGTCTCGGTCTTGTCAATATTTAGACATGACTCTTTCTTGTCATGTAGACACCAGTGTCTTGTTGAGTCCCATTTTTAAACCAATCCATTATATTTGATTTGTGCAGGGCTGAGCATCAGATTGTAAACACCCATTTATTTCACAGCAGATATTCTTAAGCCTTAAATTTAATTAATTATCTAACATATAATTTAGCGAATGTCTGTCTGAGTGTCTGAGTGTCTGAGTGTCTGTCTGTCTGTCTGTCACAGCGTTTCTCCTCAGTGGCTGGAGCAATTGATCTGAAATCGCATCACCATTAGCATACGAACACACCTGACACAACTGTGAAGCCCTTTTTTCACTTTCACAAATCGTTTAATTGATATTAATTTATTAGTGAATTAATTTTTCCCATTGACTTATAATGGGAATCGCAAAAACTCACATTCAATATTTTTTTTCTCGCAAACCATAGGGGCTATAGTTACAAAACTCTGAGAGGAGATTTATAATGATATCAAGGATTAAATAAAAAATAACTTTGTCAGTTGGCCTCATGGTGGCGCTATAACAGTCCACTTTACGTTTCGGCCTGTAACTCTTGAACCGTAGGTCGGAAAATTAAAATTATTTTTTCCCTGGATTCCGTGGGTCGAGACGCATCTCCCGATATAGGCCACGCCCATTTGCGCCAGGCTAGATTTTCCGCCATCTTGAATTTTCTCCAAAACACACTTTTTGCTCCTTTTCCTACATATTTTCTTCAAATGTCGCAAAAAGCGGTATACATGATCTATGAACCCATGCAATGAATATACTCAAGGGATATGTCGATAGTCTGTACCGTTCGTTCGTAACGGGCTTCCAAAGTTATTAGCAGGATGGGACCGCAAACAATAGCCGTAAAGCACAAACAAATTGTCGAGTCAACACTGAATTTTAACCAAGGGTCGCGGGTGGCATACTCAACGAATCCCCAAAAGCATTTCCACTCTGCCTCATGGTGGCGCTATAACGGCCTACTTGCCTTGTAACTCTTGAACCGTAGGTCGAAAAATTAAAATTCTTTTTTCCCTGGATTCCTTGGGTCAATACGCATCTCCCCATATAGGCCCCGCCCATTTGCGTCAGGATAGATTTTCCGCCATTTTGAATTTTCTCCAAAACACACTTTTTGCTCCTTTTCCTACATATTTTCTTCAAATGTCACGAAAATGGGTACACATGATCTCTGAACCCATGCAATGAACATAGTCAAGGGATATTTTGATAGTCCATACCGTTCGTTCGTAACGGGCTTCCAAAGTTAGCGGGAGGGGCCCGTTTTGCAAACAATAGCCATAAATCACAAACAAAACGTCGAGTCAACACTGAATTTCTGCCACAGGTTGCGGGTGGCTTACTCAACGAATCCCCAGAAGCATTTCCAATTCCACCCGTAGAGGGCGTCACAAACGCGCAAAACGTAACCGTTTCGTTCCAAAACGCGTTTTTCAGGCAGACCGACCCTCTCAAAAAGAAACACAGACTACTCTGCGGATGGTCTCACGGTCCAAACCGCTGCACACACACACACACACACACACACACACACACACACACACACACACACACACACACACACACACACATAGCCATTAAACGAAACGGGTATTTCTTACATTGATGCTCCTACATATTATCATGCAAGAACCAGTTAAAGTTACTTTCCATCCCTCATATACCGTGTGCACAGTGCACATCCCATAACCCACACACTGCACATCATTTCGGAGCTCATATCTTTGAACGGGTAAGGACTAGTTGCAATGGACTAACATCTTGATTTATTTGATGGCCCTGGCATTTGGCCTTTGTGCCCTCAAAAAATGGACAACCCCAAAGGACAAGTGGCCTTGCCCCTAAAATTATGAAATTCCAGGCCTGGTAGTGGGGGAGAACATAACTCAAATGTCCAACTCTCTTTAAAACTCATAGTTTTAGTTGTGTCCTATAAAACACTTAGAACATAGTGAGGCCTAATAACACTCTCACATTTCTTTCTTTCCTTTTATCAATGTTTTTGTTTCGCTAAACATTTAATCATAAGCAAATATGAGGAGCAGACGTACCTGTGATAAGGAGCTTGCGTTATCTCCAAGCCAAGTGTGTTATCTCTCTGTGTGTGTTATCTCTCTGTCCTGCCAAGTCCAGCCAATGCTGAGACCAGGGATTAGAGGGATGGTTTTAAATGGTCATGTGTGGCCATAAGCCTGCATCCAATTACACCAAAGGATAATCATACCTGCCAATGTTGATGCTGTCGCATTAATTCATACAATTTGTCTCATACCTTTCCTATGAACATCAGTGGGTAGAGCATGCACTACCAGGTCACTCAATTACTAAATCATGGCACAGGCACTGTCAATTTTGAGTCCCACTGAATATACCTTCACATAACGTCGTTGTCGAGCGGAAACCTCGTATCTCCAAGTACCAAATGTGTACGTTCTTTCGTAAAGTAAAGCCCTGCTTCATCATACAAGGCGGTCGCACAAAAGTAGTGAAAACAGACGATCTACAAGCACACAACGCCTCGCACCGCGAGGCGTTGTGTGCTTGTAGATCGTCTGTTTTCATTTTTAACATGATAAATGCAACAGTTTTGGACATACAGGGTTTTCACCCGACAACAACGATAAGTGATATTGTAGCCTATACTGACATTGTCAAACCCACACCATGTCAGGGGTGTACAGTATTATACAATATCTGAACAATATTGGACTGTGGTATATAATGTATGGCAATCAGGTTTGTCAAAGTAAATGGCGCTTTTTATCCAAAGCGCTTTACAGAGATTGTGCATTACATTCACCCATTCACACACACATTCATACACCGATGGCAGAGGAAACCATGCAAGGCTCCAACCTGCACATCGGGAGCAATTATGGGTTCAGACTTGCTCAAGGACACTTCGAGTTCGACACTAACTCTGGGGAGCCCCGGGATCGAACAGGGAACCTTGAGTTCCCATCCGGCCGCTCTAACGGCCATCTCTACCCCTGAGCTACTGGAGTTTCAAATGATGTAGGTGAAGAAAGGATTCATAAAGTTAATAGATATGGAACGTTTGAGTTCATCGACTTGAATGATAAAAATGTAAAACCATTAAATATGATCGAGAGGTCGATCGATCAATCAATATATCCACACACACACACACACACACACACACACACACACACACACACACACACACACACACACACACACACACCAAATGTATATTTATTAGTAATTACAAATTCATGTTTAAATCAAAAATCACAAAGAAATGAAAAGGGAACCGCTTGAAACCTTATCCACATCATAACACTTCAATATTTCCAGACCAAGGCTCCCGTCCCTTACCTGAGGCTGTGCCGCTTGTCTCTGGGTGCAATAATAAGCAAAACATTGTGTCAACCCCCTGTGGGTCTAATAATATTTTGTACAGTCGGCTGTGTGTTTCTCAGCTCACCCAACGCTCTGAGCGCTCCCAGATGCCCTCCACCAGATATAAAAGAATAACAAACACAAATAACTAACAGTTGCTCATCATTAGAATCTATGTATGTTTGGGCTGATATCGTAGATGGCCTATAGTTCACTGTTTCCCAAACAGTGGGTCGGCACCCATTTGTAGGTCCCTTCATTTTTTCTTTCCTATTTTTTTTTTTACATTATTATTATTATTTCAAAACCTTTTCAAAAAACATTCCCTAAAAAGCTACCTTTTTCATGAATTAAAAACAAATTCAACCCCCCCCCCATGAAGAAAGAAATGAAACATAAATGTATTCCATAAATTCGAATGATAGCGCTGTGTTGTGAGCTTGTAGATCTGCTATTTTCCCAGGCAAACGTCTAATTTCTCTTTTGGGTCTCGAGCAAAAAGGTTTGGGAACCACTGGCCTGTTCAGGAGTCTTCAAGGTTTTTCAGCCCAAGGACCCGTTGCTGAGAAAGAGATGAAGCAGGGACCCCCAATACATATTGTATAGAATTGTGTTGCAGATTCAACTTTTCATAGATCGTTTCACTGTCTTGTTTGACAGCACTATCAAAAGTGTGTGATGGATTCATGTTCATGTGTATTTCCATACATTTAACCACTTAAACCGTCAATACTTGACCTTTCACTCTGTACTTCTACAGTCTACAGTACACCAAACCTCAAAGTCGAGAATAGCCGATTTACAAGCTCACAACGCCTTTACAGCACCAGGCGTTGTGAGCTTGTAGATTTGCTACTTTTGGCTAAAGTTCATGTAAAACAATATCCTATCACACAAAGATTCACAGTAACTCACCCTGTTGACGACCCATGGCCTAGTTAGTCAGTCAGTCAGTCAGTCAGTCAGTCAGTCAGTCAGAATTGCAAATAACCCTACAAATCATACTAACACACAGTAGTACCCACCTACGCTACGCACACAGGACAACTTTAAACAGCAACATCATTAATTTCAAGCGACTCACACTCGATGACATCTCCAGTCTCCACCTTAGTTACTTACTTAACTGGAATAATAGTTGTTACTGACTCTGACCTCTAATGGGAGGGGTTCCTAGGGAGGGGTTCCTGTGCCGCTTTTGCTGTGAGCACATGACACTTCTCACACTTTTTCCACTGACCAATGGACACTTCTGTTTGGCTCTGCACTATTAGTAGCATTGATAAGTAGTAGCCTAATATACCCAGCAAGCACGTCAGGACCTGGACCAATCCGTGACGCCTGATTTGGAATCACACATGAGTTATGGGCGGAGCCGTTTGTTTTCACGTCCGTCGGCAGGTTAGTTACTCACCAGCGTTAGTTTCAGTGAGGTTAGGTTTAGGGTTAGGGTTAGGGTTAGGCATAGTTTTACTGAGGTTAAGGTTAGGGTTAGAGTTAGGGTTAGGGTTAGGTTTAAGTGGTCGCACCTCCGTGCGGTCCAAGCAAAAAAGCTCCAGTTCAGCCAATCAAAAGCTTCATTGGGCGGGGTTTGCCCAGAACTCATGTGCGATTCCAAATAACGCATCAGTGACGTCTCGATTGGGGCCAGATCACAGCCCCTATGGGGATGATCTTGACGTCATTACCAGGATGTCATATGGACTTTTTTGTTTGACAGGATTATTGTTATTGTTTGCAATGTTAGTTGACATATGAGCATATAAGGTTATATTCTGGGATTATCTAACTAGTTATGATATTCATCTGGCCTAGAATATCACCTGATTTAAACCAACATAAATCCTGTCAAACAAAAACGTCCATATGACGTCCTGGTAATGACGTCAAGATCATCCCCATATGGGCTGTGATCTGGCCCCAATCGAGACGTCACCGATTGGTCCAGGTCCTGACCGTGCTTTCTGGGTAAGTATTACTATTTGTGTTATGATGTGACACTTATGTAGCATTGACTGTTCTTGACACATTATATAAACATATTTTTGGGGGGTTTACGACTGCTCTGTTTTATTTTTATTTTTTTATTTATTTTTTTGCTTTGTTTTTTTTCCTGTACACAACAGTTTAGTGCTGTGCCGCCTCTGGGCATCTGATTTACCCTCTTGGGATAATAAAGTTATCTATGGTATCTACCTTCCATTGTAAATATCTACTGTATATATATTTTTGCACTGTTATTTTGTTTTCTATTTCTGACAATATCTAGGCCTACTGCTTAGTGCTGTGTTCTATCTGTCTGTCATTCAATGTTAAATGAGATACATAAAGGTTTCCTGTGCAAATAAGCCAAAAAGCTTACTAGGATCTCCTTTTAGTTGACCTTGTACCAGTGAACTGCCTACTGTCATGAAACTGTACCTTTTCCTATGCAAACTTCTAATAAAGTCTTCAATCAATCAATATCTATCTATCTATCTATCTTAGTTAGTCGGGGGATATCTTTAGAAATAGTGTCAAATTCTGGAATAAATTCCTTACCAAAAAATGTCTTCACCAATGTGTTTGTAAAGGTGTCTAGTAACACATCTCACAAAGACTGAAATTCAGTTTCCCTAGGAAAATCTTTGACAGCTAGGGTAATTCTGGGTCTCATTCACTCACTATACACTATACTATAGGGGAAAAAAATCACTCCCAAAAAATATGCTCTATTGTGGGATGTGAGGGGTCTAACTAGGTGTTTTTAATTAGTCTGAATCCATTGCAAGCATTTGTTTTGCACAAAAAAAACATTCATTGGGCTAAAAACAACCCATAAAATGATGGTTTAGTGATGAGTCATCACTTTTCACAGTGGTATGGGGGTCCATTTCAAGCCCAAGGAATGTTTTTGGTGCAAAAAAAATGCTTGCAATGGATTCAGAATAATTAAAAACACCTAGTTAAACCCCTCACATCCCACTTAAAGCATATTTTTTGGGAGTGATTTTTTCCCCCCTATTGCTGAAACAGCGGCCTCTTGAGTCACACAACTCGATAGGTCAGCAGTCACAATGTAACACACTCGAGGACGTACAGTTAGTTGTACGCCTGCGTCATTCAACAGGAGGAGGAGGAGGACAGCCGTGTGAAATGAAGTTGAGGTGAAATGATCAAAAGTAGCAGAACAAGACACTCAGTAACTTTATAGATCGGAATGGAAAGGAGCTCTGGTGAGTTACTTTGTGTATTATTGTCCACAGACACTGACTGAAGCGGTGTTTAGCGTAGAGCGATCTGTGACTGGACGCTTTGCTGTGATACTGTAGGCTTCTTCAACTATAAACTACCGTGTGTCCACTGTCCACGTTGACAACTTGTTTACAAAGGTCCCCATTCATTACGTCCCAGCCAGGTGTCGGTTGCTCTTTTAGAAAAACGCAAACGTGTCCAGTCAATCTAATTTCAACGTTGTTTTAATCTGCCAAAGTCACATGAAGGAAGTGATTGCGAATTCTGTGCATCACAAATAAACCGTACAAGGCTTGTACTTTTTGCATATTGCCTGCCTGTGTTCTGGTTAGAGGAAGTATGACAGGGTGAATATAGTAGTAGGCGCTCACCAACTTAAAGGAGTAGTTCACCCCCAAAATTACTTTTTTTCCTATTGATTACTCACCTGGAGACTTGAGTTCAATTATGCTTTTTTTGTATTTGTCGCATTCCTAAGGCATCAATAGGGGTACATTTACTGACCCTAAATTTACCCCCATTGATTCTGACCCAAATGCATTTGGGTCCCCATCTAGGGCCTTGTATTTGGGTCTCCACCCAGGCCTATGCATTTGGGTTCCCAACCAGAATCAATGGGGGTACTAAATGAAATTTCTGTCTTAGGAATGCGACGAATACAATATATATATATATATATATATATATATATATATATATTATTCAACTCAAGTCTCCATGGTGTGACTAATCAATAGAAAAAAAAGTCATTTTGGGGGTGAACTACTCCTTTAAGTTGGTTGAGTTAAGATACAGACTTAACAGCTGAGTTAAGCCCTTTGCACACAGGACAGTTGCGTTTTTTTCGTTTGCGGCATGAATAAAACGCATTGGATTTGGTGTGCAAGGCTGTGCGGAATCGGCGCTGGGGATCCAAAAAGGAGTCATAAAAGGAGTGATGAGTTTTTTACCGCATGCGACAAGACGCACGAATCGAACTGGTTTCGATCGAGAAAAAAACGCACGGCGGCAGCCACTCGCCGCACGGCTAATTCGGAGCCGGTGTGCATGAGGTCATAGAGAATCATTGTTTTCTTTTCAAAAAATTATATTGTCCGTTTTATCCGTGCGGTTAAACGCGCCTGTGTGCAAAGGGCTTTACTTAGTTATTACAGACACGGTCCAAAAGAAAATAGAACAGACATCAACTAGAAAAGAGTAAAGACCCATCTCCTACTGGAGGAGGTAGTGGAGGAGTCTGATATTGTTACAACCCCCTGTGGGTCTAATAACATTTTGCACTACAGTATGTGTTTCTCTCTAAATATTATTTTTGTACCAACCAGGCCCACACCCCTTGACCCTTTGTGTCAGTGTCACTATGACCACATATTGGGTGCGTTCGGAAACCCGCACCGGGTGTGTGCTCAGTGTAGTGAATGCAGTGGGCGTGACGTTGGAGAGTGCGTTCAGTGTGGCTTATTTACGAACGACCAGTTTTAACATGCAGCTGTGTGCTTTTTCACTCTGAACTCTGAAGGTAAACTTTCTGAAAAGCAGCAGTTGCTGTTGAGTATGCTAACGTAACGTTGCTATTAGGAGATGTAGGTCTAATTCACAACATTGGCATACCTACTGTTAATTTACATGTTGTTGATGTGTGTGAAACTATCAAGCCCAAACGACCAATTAAGCTGCAAGTGCTGTATTTTGCGGTTATTTCCTCCATTGTTCACAGCTGAGAAGCATGCGAGACACGGCCATGAAAACCAACCAATCAGAACACCGCACCACACCACCACACAGCCAAACCCCATCTTCTGAGTAGGGTCGGTCAGTGCGTGCACTCAACACACCAGTGCGCCGCGCACTGGATTTCCGAACGACAACGCACCAAGTGCACCGAATAAACGAACAGCAACATGGCACACCAGTGCGTTGAGTGCGCATTTCCGAACGCACCCATTGTGCGTGGGGGTAGTCAAACTTATGGGCTTCATACAAACTCCCCAGAACTTAGTAGGGCTGCAGGAAGTTGAGTGATATCAGATCAGATCACTATCACTTCTTCTCAGCCACAGAGATGTTGTGGAGTCTAGAATAACTTTAATAAATAGATATTAATACATGGGCTAACTTAACAGTGTAAAAATGTGGACTGAAATGCGAAGCCATTTGACAAGCCCTTCTTTAGTGTCCATATCTTGGCATTAGGTATGCCATAGGTTTAAAATAAAATAAAATGGCAAAACAGTGTAGTGCAAGATTCAGTAAAAGTGGGCTTCTTTCTAGCGTCCACTTACATAATGTTTCAATTTCACAAAATTATAGAGAAAAAAAAAACAAATTTTAGTCATATGAAAAACAGACAAATAAATGGTGATGGGGAGGGGGGGCTCATTTATTGAGTAGAGATGATTTTTAGAAGGATTTAAACCACACTAAGGACATGTGGACAAGGTGTAATTATAATCATTAATTTTCTATGACTGTATGTTGCAATCCAGCCTGGTTTTGGCTCGCAGCCCACTGATCAAAAAACCTAACTAATACAGAGGCACTTGCCCATACAGGTATGGGCAAACAAAGTTGACCTCATTCGCACGACCGTGCGTTTCCCAACGGGTCTGTGGCCTTAAGCTAGATGCAGAATAGACCAAAAACAAATCTTTGCTTCTGGGGGTCCCTGGAACAAAATATTTTGCGAAGGGGGTCTGTGGCCGAATACATATCATTCTGGGGGTCCTTGACATGACAAAGTTTGAGAAACAATGATAGCAACATAATTTGAGGGACAGCGAATGCATTTTCCGGCAGCGGCACCTGCCGCGGCGTCGCCAGACTTGCCGACAACAGCCGCGGCAATGATTCCTATGCCGCGGCAATTGATTCCTATGCCGTGGCATATAGGCCTGGGGCGGTATGGACATTTTGTTACCGCGATTACCGTCTTCCCATTTACCGCCGGTACTGCGGTAATTACCGCACCCCCGTATCTATTAATTAAGGTTCGGCGATAAGCCAAAATATTGCAATCATCTTCCCAAAAGGAGGGGCGACACAGCCTGACTGCCCGAGTTATACTTCTCCGTACAGCACAGCGTGTCTGGCTTTCAAAGGAGCAGATCTACAAGCTCACAACACGTCGCATCCGCGATGCGTTCTGAGCTTTTAGATCTGCACTGTCGGGTTACCATAGTAACGTAGGCAAGCTACGTAGGCTAGCTACTTGGGCTATTCAGACACAAACAGCTGAAGGAAGGGTTGTCAGATCGTGTACAGTGATTCTGTAAACTCACGTCACGTCACGTCTCAACTCTCAAATCGCAGTGATTGAGTGCTGCTATATACAGGTTTTAGTTACAAGACTTGACAGAAAAGGTTATAAAATCGCCGACGCGCCGCTGGACGGAGCACAACGTGCGACGCGGTGGAGAAATTAAAATAGTTTCATTTTCGGCTTTAGTCCACGCGGCCCGCGCTCCGCCAGTAATCCGTATGAATAAAAAAAGATATGCCACAACACAAGGTAGCCTATGTATTAACATCCTTGTGTCGAGTGGATTACAGAGAAAGAGTTGTGCTCCGTACTCTATCTATGCCCTGCGTGCAGCCGTGCACTGTGTACACTGCAGGTCTCTGTGTGTGAGTGACGTATGTGGCTTCCAACGTGTGGTACACGGCCCAGAGCAGAGCGGCATGGAGCGCATGCGGTCCTCGCTTCTCCCCCGTTTTAAAACTCGCTTGTTTTCCAATAAAAAATAGACCTTTTTTTTGTCTTTTTACCGCGGTAAGCACAATGACACCGCGGTAGACCTCGGTATACCGCGGTATGGCGGTACGGCGGTTACCGCCTCCAACCCTAGTGGCATAGCCGGACAGAGCGGCAGTCGGCCGGCATGGAGCCCACCCCCCAACACCACGACCACTGGACCACCGAACATAAATAATGTATTACAACAAGCAGTCACATCACGCTTGCTCTCTGCCGAGGACCACCGACACTGCCGGAGGCGTCGGGGACCACCGGCACCGCCGCTTCTGCTGGTACCTGCCGGCACCTGCCGGATCTGCCGGCACCTGCCGGTACCTGCCGGCATCTGCCGGTACCTGCCGGTACTTGCCGGATCTGCCGGCTCCTGCCGGTACCTGCCGGCATCTGCCGGTACCTGCCGGCACCTGCCGGTACCTGCCGGATCCGCCGCACTTGCCGTTACTACGTGTCAGCTGTTCAACACCCTAACCTTAACCCTTACCCTAAACCTAACCTCCGTGGGAACCCTAACCCTAACCTAACCCTAACCCTTACCCTTACCCTAAACCTAACCTCTGTGGGAACCCTAACCCTAACCCTGACCCTAACCCTAACCCTAACCCTAACCCTAACCCTAACCCTAACCCTTACCCTAAACCTAACCTCCGTGGGGTGAGTCGCTAACCCTCCCGACGCTCCTTTGTCGAAATGACGGTCGTTCGAAAGAACAAGATTTCCCCACATAGGTGCCAGCAGGTGCCGGCAGATCCGGCAGGTGCCGGCAGATCCGGCAGGTGCCGGCAGGTACCGGCAGGTGCCGGCAGGTACCGGCAGGTGCCGGCAGATCTGGAAGGTGCCGGCAGGTACCGGCAGGTGCAGGCAGATCCGGCAGGTGCCGGCAGAAGTGGCGGTGCTGGTGGTCCCCGGCGACTCCGGCAGTATGGCGGCAGTGTCGGTGGTCCCCGGTGGTCCCCGGCAGCTGGTCCACTGGTGGTCATCGTTGGGGGGGGGGGGGGGGGTTCAACAACAGTGGCAGAAGCCTCCGCAACAGCGGCAGACGCCGCGGATTAAGAATAATTGCTGCGGCATAGGAATCATTGCCGTGGCATAGGAATCATTGCCGTGGCTGTTGCCGGCACTTCTGGCAGTGCCGCGGCAGGTGCCGGTGCCGGAAAGTGTATTGGCTCCTTCTGCATAATTTTTTTTCTGAAAACTGTTAGGAATTAGAAGACATTTGTAGAATGTGCCTATCAGTGGTTAAGGACCCCCAAAATGTGTTTTTGGCCGCGGACCCCCATCTCAAAATATTTTGTTCCACGGATGGACCCCTATCGCAAAATATTTTGTTCCAAGGACCCCCAGAAGCAAAGATTACATTTCGGTCTATTCTGTATCTAGCTTAAGGCCACAGACTCGTGCCAAATACCTACATAGCTATGAATATGACTATGGGTTCACACAGTGAAAACAGCACATTATAGGTAGGTAAACAGTGTTCTTATTTTACATTTCACAGACCAGAAGACCGGGCGCTGTGACCACGTTCAGGTTTTTAGACAGATTTCTCATGTTGTTATGTTCATAGACAGTTGCGTCCCCTCTGAAACTAGCACTTGCCCGGTCGGGGAACCTGAAAGTAAACTCCACCTGCCCGAAAGTTTTATTTACCTGCCAGGGGCTTGTTGTCAACTGCTCCTAATGTAATATATATATATATATATTTATTCTTTTCTCACATCTCTACAGATAAGGGCTTCATCATGACTTCAGGAGAGGTCTGCTGCTCCCTAGCAGACAGCAGAACCAACAGTGACCAGTGCCGACCTCTCATCCTCGAAAGACTGCAGACAGAAGAAGAGAACTGGAAAACGCTCGCTGCCCGTAAACTTAAAAGACACTGCACGTGCACTCCGGAGAAGGCCAGGGCTAAAGTACTGGGTTTCTTCCCGATTCTAAAATGGCTGCCACGTTATCAACTCAGGGAATGGATCCTGGGGGATGTCATGTCAGGACTGATTGTCGGTGTCCTATTGGTTCCCCAGTCCATTGCCTACTCTCTATTGGCCGGCCAGGATCCCATATATGGTCTTTACACGTCCTTCTTCTCGTCCATCATTTACACCCTCCTGGGCACCTCGAGGCACATCTCCGTGGGGATATTTGGCGTGCTGTGCCTGCTGGTCGGGCAGGTTGTGGACAGGGAGCTGGCTGTAGCGGGATACCTCACAGAGAGCAGTAGCAACGGCAGCACCCTGCTGGCCGGCCAGGGGAATGGCAGCGTTGGTCCTGCGTGCGACAAGAGCTGCTATGCCATCATGGTGGGAGCTACAGTTACCTTCACTGCTGGGGTGTACCAGGTAAGGGGGTGGAGGTGGGGATCCTTGGATTAGTTTAGGACAGTGTTTCTCAAATGGGGGTACGTGTATAGGGCTGTCACAATTATTACATAATCGTCTAATCGTGATTATTTGACATTATCGCAATTATTTTGTCATAATCGTCATAATCGTGAATGTTGAAAAATTTCAGAAATAGTGGAAATAGCAGATCTACAAGCTCACAACGCGTTGCATCGCGACTCGTTATAAATGTTATTTTTTAAGTAGTAAGTTGTCAAATATGTCATTAATTTCTTTGTGTATTTAGGTTTTGTGTCATATCTGCCATGTGCAACTTCAAAGCCTAAAAGCCAAACAGAAATGTAATTGTCAATGACAAAAACACAATTAAATCGTTAGTCGCCAATTATTTGAGTGAAATGTCATATCGTGACAGCCCTATACGTATACACCTAGGGGTACGCAGGGGTACTGCAGGGGGTATGTGAGGAAAGAAAAGTGAATATGTATTTTAGTGTTATGGTCAATGATAAAACATTGACAGTCTTTGCGTGAACCTGCTCATCAACACCTTGACTAGTACAACTGTTATTGAATAGAAAGCAATGTTTGTTTGCCATTATGCTGTTTTGTTTTGAACGTATTGGCATTGGAACTGGACTTTTGATGTAGGGGAAGGGGGTACTCGGCTTCAGAAATCAGCATAAGGGGTTACTGCTGCCCAACAGGTTTGAGAACCACTGGTATAGGAAAGGAAATGGGGCATTGAAAAAGGCTGTTGCCGCCTTCACCAGTGCTGTAAATGTGCCTTGAGCAACATTGTTAAAGGTGATACACCATGCATTTAAAAAGTATTTATGTCATATTGTTTATGTCCCAAAAACGTTTTTCAAAAGGTTTGAGGCTAAATTACCACTCCTAAATAGAGAGCCTCTCTCATTTTTGAATGGCTCTCAGAGCATTTTCAGCTGCAGTACCACCTTTGGCCTGAACTGCGCCACCCCCCCAAATCCTTTTGAAGAAAAAAAAACGTTTTTTTGAAATAAATCTTTTTTGAAAAAAAAGAAAGTTGTTTTTCTTTTTTTTTGTGTGATGACGTCACAATCGGCAGATGACGTCACAATCGCAGCAAATCTGGACAGCCTGTTTTGAGAACCCGTGGGATACTTTTAACCTTCGCCTTCTCAAAACCAGAGAAAGACACAACGGTCAGAAATGGGACTTTGTGAGGATAGAAGGTGCTAGTGAGACCCCAAAAAAAGGAAAAGTGAAATTTCATGGTGTATCACCTTTAACTCCCAAATTCAAGCTCTAGTCTACAAGCTCACAACGTGACATGTTGTGAACTTGTAGATCAGCTATTTTCAATGAATGAAAAAACAGAAGGGGCCCAAGTACAGAACACTGCCCAGGTCAACAAAGTATGGCATATACTGTACGTTAAAAACAGATGCACGCAAAAGAAACAGTAAAACAAAATGCTGCAATTATTTTGATATGATATGGGAATTGGCCCTACAGGAAATGCATTGGCCGGGTTTCCTAAAGCGATTTTAGCCCTTCGTAGCTCACGCATGGTCATAAACCGTCATGTTCCCGGGTGTACATGGGTTCAGGCACAGCGACTTATTTAGCCCCCTACAACTACACCAACATTCAAATTTCACAAACAAATTGCTTAATAAAGTCTCACACCCGTCTAAATATGGTACGGCATTCTATAATTACCCATATCCTTCATGTTCTTTTATCCGGGCGATCGCTTTTTTATCTCAATGGGTTTGGTGCGCATGGGGAACGCCAGGAAATCCATGGGAAAACTAAACACGATGGGATAAAAGGCTTCGTATTAAATAACACAGAGGATACGGGTAATTATAGAATGCCGTACCCCATTTAGACAGGTGTGAAACTTATTAAGCGAAATCTGAATGTTTTTTTTTTTTTTTTAATACTATTTTTTGGCTTAGTTAGTTAGTTTTCAAACAAAATATAGAATATAGGCTAACAATAGTATTAATGATAATAGTAAATGGCCATTGATTTATTATTCACACCAGCACCAACTGTAAACTGTGTAGAGTGAAGGAGCACAGCAGAGTGGCACCTGCCTGCTACACACTCCCCTCCTGTCTCAGACACAGGTGTGATTGATTCAGGCTTGATTGTTTGGTACTTGGTGGCCATCATCAAAGAAAAGGGAAAACAGTGCCCTCTGTATTGTAAAGCATCACAGAATCTGTTCTTGAGAGATTAGGTGAACAGTACACTGGCACACTAAAAAGAAAGATGAAGAGTAGTACTTAGGCTACCAATTACCTGAAGAGCCATGTTGTACATAGGTAAATGTGCATTGAAATCCAGTAAAAAAAAAAAATTAATAAAAAAATAATAATAATAATTAATTTTCGATTTTCGAATAATATTCGAATATTGCTATAGAATAATCGATTTTGATAAAGGTCCATTTTTGACATCCCTAATGTAAACCCGGGAACATGACGGTCGTAACTTTACGACCATGCGTGAGCTACGAAGGGTTAAAATCGCTTTGGGAAACCCGGCCATTGACATTTCTCTTCAGCTCTCCTAATGCATCTCCTCATTCTCCTCTCTCTCTGTCCCCTCACAGGTGCTCATGGGTCTATTCCAGGTGGGCTTTGTCTCTGTCTACCTCTCTGACTCCCTCCTGAGTGGCTTTGCTACAGGAGCCTCCCTGACCATCCTCACCTCTCAGCTCAAGTACCTCTTGGGCCTTAACATCCCCCGGCCCCAGGGTTGGTTCACCCTGGCCAAGACCTGGTACAGCCTCCTAGCCAACCTGGGGAGCACCAACATATGTGACCTGGTCACTAGCCTGCTGTGTCTCCTGGTGCTGGTGCCAGCCAAGGAGCTCAACTATTACTTCAAGGACAAACTGAAGGTAAGGAGAACCAATTGATTTCAAAGGCAGTGCTGCAGTTCCTGCACAACACTGGACTATATGTGACTCAGCATGACTGAGGGGTAGTCATTTCGGAAGGCAGGGTTTTTCACTACTGCTAATATGATTTTTTTCTTTCTTTTTTTTTTTTCTAAAATGAAAAAAGCCACAAATGCATCTCAAAATATCTAGGCTACATTTCACTTAAACGCCAGAGCTTAACTCTGCATGTAAATAAGACTTTTTTTTAATTAATGTGAGAGATCGTCAGGTCATTTGCAGGTTAGACATTTATTTAGAACTTGAATATCTCAAAAGTAGTATTTCAGCATGGCATCATTCTATAAGCCATATCTTCAAGACTGTTGGGTCAATCTCCACAACCAATATATCATATTAGAGCTATGATCCCCAGCTTTCAAATGAAATGAAAAAATGAAAATGAGAAAAAATGCAATGACTAGCCGTCAGCTGCGCTGGGACACATAGGAAGATATAGCTAGATAACCAGTAGACCAGTGGAGGGCAGTAATACACCTTGCGGCGTCCACACTGCCGGAAACCAAAAAGAAGAAGGTGGTAAGGAGGCGGTGGATAGTGGATATACTTCATGGATTGTATGTGAAGGTTGTATTTATTTTAAAAGTATGTCTGGAGCTTTCTGCTGAGACTGTTATCCCTGCGACCGACTCCGGACAAGCGGTTGAAGATGGATGATTGGTGCTTTGTTTATAAATGTACTGAATAATCTGTGTTGATGGTGTAGCTAATTATTCTTAGGACTTCACCATTGTATTGTTTTTGTGGGCTTGACATTCTACAGGTTTTGCATTATGAAACACTTTAGAACAATTTACGGTAACCCTTTACTTTCCGGTACAGTAATTACATGGTAGTTACCACGTAATTACAAGGTAATTACTTGGTAACCACCCCGTATTTACTGAGTAATAATTAGGTAATTACAAGGTAACTACAATGTATTTTACATAGTAATTACCTGGTGTTACCTGGTAATTCCCAGATACATTCCTGAGAACTACCAGGTAATTACTAGGTAATTTAAAGCATGTACCTGGTAATTCCATAGTAACTACCTGGTAATACACTTAGTAATTACTTAGTTTATTACCCGGTAGTTCCCTGGTATTTTCTTAGATACTACAAGGTAATTATTAGGTAATTATAAGTATTTTATTATGTATTTAGCATGTAATTATACTGTAACTACCTGGTAATACACTTAGCAATTACTAGGTTTATTACCCGGTAGTTACCTGGTATTTTCTTGTATACTACAAGGTAATTATTAGGTAATTATAAGTATTTTATTATGTATTTAGCATGTAATTATAGTGTAACTACCTGGTAATACACTTAGCAATTACTAGGTTTATTACCCGGTAGTTACCTGGTATTTTCTTGTATACTACAAGGTAATTATTAGGTAATTATAAGTATTTTATTATGTATTTAGCATGTAATTATAGTGTAACTACCTGGTAATACACATAGTAATTACAAGGTATATTGCCTGGTATTTACCAGGTATTTTCTTTGATACTACCAGGAATTTATGAGTAGTTGCTTATGCAATTACTATATAATTACATGGTAACTACCATGTAATATACCTATTAATGTCTAGGTAATTCCTATGTATTTTCTTAGAAATTACTAGGTAATTACCGTTTAATTTCATGTTAACTATCATGTTATTTACCTGGTCCTTACCTTGATAGGTAACCCATTATAATCTGTGCATATACAAAGGTACTTACCTGGTATTTACCCAATAACTCCAAAAAGTATTTACAGGGAAATTACCCAGTAGTTACTGTTGGTTTGTACTGTAAAGTAAAGCGTGATCAATTCCATGACCTTACCTGGTAATTACTCAGTATTAACCCAATAACTACAAAAGGTATTTACATGGAAATTACCCAGTAGTTACTGTTGGTTTGTACTGTAAAGTAAAGCGTGATCAATTCCATGACCTTACCTGGTAATTACTCAGTATTAACCTAATAACTACAAAAAGTATTTACAGGGAAATTACCCAGTAGTTTCTGTTGGTTTGTACTGTAAAGTAAAGCGTGATCAATTCCATGACCTTACCTGGTAATTACTAAGTGTTTACCCTGTAACCAGAATAATTATGTGCCTTGCATTTAGCCAGTGTAAGTGCAACTACTGAAAAATAAGTACTTTTTTTTTGGGACCAAATGGCATCATGGCCATGGGTGGATAAAATAACCAGGCCTCAAAAATGACCAGTGTCGTTCATTTGTGTTCAGTGCATGCTTCTCCGGTGTCCGTGAGTCTGCTTCTCCCCTGGACAGCACACTGCATCTGAAATCCAGTTCCCACCCCAAGCACCAGCAAGCAACCCCACCATAACCAAGGCATGATACAACACAAATATAAATTCATTACATTAACACCTCCTCAACCACCACCAACCTTGACATAACACACAAAAAAACAGGTGAGCTGGCAAAGAGATTTCTTTATAAAATGCTGTAATGCTTTTCAATAAACAAACAAAAAAAAAACATGTTCGACAGTGCAATACTATAAAAAAGCTATTTACAAGAAGTACACAAAATGACAGTTGATTCTTCACACATTGGTTGCCAACCCCGAGTTCCCCGAGTTTATAATGGTACCCCCCAATTGCCAACCCCGAGTTCCCCGACCAAAAAAGGAAAAAAAACATTTTTGGACCTCTAGAAATGTATTAGGCATGATCGCGATTTTGCATGTTTAACCCCCATACAACCCCCATACAACTCAGGTAGCAGACCTCCAAGCTCACAACAGTGTAAAACATAATGGCTGCTATCTCATGAATGCCTGAACGGATTTCCAATCGGATTCTTTTGTTTGAAAGCTGGGAGCATTGTGCACACACATGGTGCATGATCTAGGCATGGGCGTGCATGATCCGTGCACTATGAATTACATGGAGTCTATGGAGACCTTGGCAACTTGGACCCTCAAGAGATTTTTTTTTTTTAAGGAAACAAATGTGTTCATATACATATGAGTCGAACCGCTGAGATAATTTTAACACAGTTCTTATATGAAATATATGAAAAGGGTCTAGGGGAATTCAGAATGGGGGAAGAAAATGACGAACCAGCTAGGATGGGTAAATTACGTCACGCTTTACTGTTCTAAGGTTTAAGGCGCTTATGAGACCAGATGAGACCAGATGCAAGTCACTTGAGTTGGCCGGCTCAATTTTATATTGAATGAAATATAATTAGTAGGAGTAGAAATAATAGAAAATAAAACAATGTGCACAAACATACAGTACAATAATGAATGGAGATAGGTATACCATGACTCAGTGAATCCGGTTTTCAAGATTTTCTTTTCTGAGGGTTTTAATTCCTAGGCTGCACCCAACTATACTGTATTACTGACTGAATAATACCTCTCTGCCCCTGCAGAGCAGAGAGAATGTGAGTGTGAGGGTACTAATTGAACCACTAATTGTCCAGTCCTGCACTGTTCCTCACAGGGCAGTTCTTCTGTGTGCAGTCTGTGTGTATCACCGACCAGTACTGCACTGCCAGGGCAGTTTGTGTGTGATAATTTCCTACCACGCTGGGGACACAGACTCTGGCTCACTGACTATGGCTCTGGGTCTGCCCAAGGAGAATTCTTAGATCAGGTCTGGGTCCTTCCAATCTTGGGTTGCTTGCCACTCCTTGGTTGAAAAGAGTCAGGCTGAATCAAACAGATGTGTCAAAAAAAAAAAAAAAAAAAAAAAAAACTGACCTGCATAAAGCAAGGCCAGAGGCATCTCTGTGTTAATGTCTAAAACAATATCAGTGACACAGTTGTCGTTACATAAGGTTTCACTTCAAATACTTAATACATAAATTCAACAGTTGTTCAAACAACAAAATAAAAAAGAAATCTTCCAGTACAGGTGAAGGGCTGATAGATGTTAACACAGGCCTGTATTGAGTGGTAATTCTGTAAACAGAACAAGACAATAGAATCATTACTTAAACAGTACTTAAAAAATTACATCATTGAACAGGCTTTAAATGCATTAGTATTACAGATTACAGAATGCATTACATTAGAGAAAGAAATGCTTTACAGAAATGCATTAAAGTAAATTGCATTACACCAGGGAACTAGCATTCCATATTATGATAATGGCATAGAACAATCACAGGGCCATGGAAGTACTGCTGAGGCCTTTACAATAGAATGCTCCAAACTAGCTAGTTAGGCTAGCGAAAATTAGCATATGAACTAAACAACACAATAGCAACCCAGCAATTGATAACACATTGTAATGCTCCCAGCTAGCTGGCCAGGCTAGCGAAATTAGCATATGAGCTAAGCAACACAATAGTAGTACAGAAATTCCCATTAGACACATTATGGCCAAAACGTCATGTACTACATTATACAGCATTCTCTGCACATAGAAAACAATGCAGTAAGAACTTACTCTTCACAAACACACTCTTATTGAAAGTTGCAGGATTAAGGCACTGTGTTTATGTCCTGACTTGTCCTCACTCCTCACTGACCTCTGAAACATCAGGCCCCCCAAACACTCAGTAGAAAACTGAGCTGCCCAAAAAAATGCCTGAACAAAATAAACATAATAATAATAATAATAATAATAAACTGAGGACACAAGGAGGGGAATTTATAACATAGCCCATTTTACTAATTTATTGTAAAGGGTAATTCCGTCCATTTTAACCCATTTTCTGGAACTGGGCTAAATGATCCTTCAACCAGAAGGGGCCTCCCCAAACCTGTCTGCCCTGAATGACAGCCTGCTGCCTGTGCAGGGACACCAGGTGAAACTAATGCCAATCAATCAGAGTGAGAGCAGAGATCACAGCAGAGCACAGAGCAGAAGCTGCTGAGAAGCATTCAAGTTTCAGATTAAGACTATGTATTATTTTGTCAGTTGTGTGCAGGAACGCACAACATTAATGACTTTATCTTGCTGTGAGGAGCAACACATAGTCATCTGAATAGCACTGGTGTGCTGGTGCTGAATTCATGTGCAGGCCTTGGTGAGTGACAAGCAGTGTTTTGCCTTAGCTGCTAGGTGGCTAACTTGTGCTGGTGTTTCAGAGGTCAGTGAGGACAAGTCAGGACATAAACACAGTGCCTTAATCCTGCAACTTTCAATAAGAGTGTGTTTGTGAAGAGTAAGTTCTTACTGCATTGTTTTCTATGTGCAGAGAATGCTGTATAATGTAGTACATGACGTTTTGGCCATAATGTGTCTAATGGGAATTTCTGTACTACTATTGTGTTGCTTAGCTCATATGCTAATTTCGCTAGCCTGGCCAGCTAGCTGGGTTGCTATTGTGTTGTTTAGTTCATATGCTAATTTTCGCTAGCCTAACTAGCTAGTTTGGAGCATTCTATTGTAAAGGCCTCAGCAGTACTTCCATGGCCCTGTGATTGTTCTATGCCATTATCATAATATGGAATGCTAGTTCCCTGGTGTAATGCAATTTACTTTAATGCATTTCTGTAAAGCATTTCTTTCTCTAATGTAATGCATTCTGTAATCTGTAATACTAATGCATTTAAAGCCTGTTCAATGATGTAATTTTTTAAGTACTGTTTAAGTAATGATTCTATTGTCTTGTTCTGTTTACAGAATTACCACTCAATACAGGCCTGTGTTAACATCTATCAGCCCTTCACCTGTACTGGAAGATTTATTTTTTATTTTGTTGTTTTAACAACTGTTGAATTTATGTATTAAGTATTTGAAGTGAAACATTATGTAACGACAACTGTGTCACTGATATTGTTTTAGACATTAACACAGAGATGCCTCTGGCCTTGCTTTATGCAGGTCAGTTTTTTTTTTTCTTTTTTTTTTTTTGACACATCTGTTTGATTCAGCCTGACTCTGGTCAACCAAGGAGTGGCAAGCAACCCAAGATTGGAAGGACCCAGACCTGATCTAAGAATTCTCCTTGGGCAGACCCAGAGCCATAGTCAGTGAGCCAGAGTCTGTGTCCCCAGCGTGGTAGGAAATTATCACACACAAACTGCCCTGGCAGTGCAGTACTGGTCGGTGATACACACAGACTGCACACAGAAGAACTGCCCTGTGAGAAACAGTGCAGGACTGGACAATTAGTGGTTCAATTAGTACCCTCACACTCACATTCTCTCTGCTCTGCAGGGGCAGAGAGGTATTATTCAGTCAGTAATACAGTATAGTTGGGTGCACCCTAGGAATTAAAACCCTCAGAAAAGAAAATCTTGAAAACCGGATTCACTGAGTCATGGTATACCTATCTCCATTCATTATTGTACTGTATGTTTGTGCACATTGTTTTATTTTCTATTAGTTCTACTCCTACTAATTATATTTCATTCAATATAAAATTGAGCCGGCCAACTCAAGTGACTTGCATCTGGTCTCATCTGGTCTCATAAGCGCCTTAAACCTTAGAACAGTAAAGCGTGACGTAATTTACCCATCCTAGCTGGTTCGTCATTTTCTTCCCCCATTCTGAATTCCCCTAGACCCTTTTCATATATTTCATATAAGAACTGTGTTAAAATTATCTCAGCGGTTCGACTCATATGTATATGAACACATTTGTTTCCTTAAAAAAAAAATCTCTTGAGGGTCCAAGTTGCCAAGGTCTCCATAGACTCCATGTAATTCATAGTGCACGGATCGTGCACGCCCATGCCTAGATCATGCACCATGTGTGTGCACAATGCTCCCAGCTTTCAAACAAAAGAATCCGATTGGAAATCCGTTCAGGCATTCATGAGATAGCAGCCATTATGTTTTACACTGTTGTGAGCTTGGAGGTCTGCTACCTGAGTTGTATGGGGGTTGTATGGGGGTTAAACATGCAAAATCGCGATCATGCCTAATACATTTCTAGAGGTCCAAAAATGTTTTTTTTCTTTTTTGGTCGGGGAACTCGGGGTTGGCAATTGGGGGGTACCATTATAAACTCGGGGAACTCGGGGTTGGCAACCAATGTGTGAAGAATCAACTGTCATTTTGTGTACTTCTTGTAAATAGTTTTTTTTATAGTATTGCACTGTCGAACATGTTTTTTTTTTGTTTGTTTATTGAAAAGCATTACAGCATTTTATAAAGAAATCTCTTTGCCAGCTCACCTGTTTTTTTGCGTGTTATGTCAAGGTTGGTGGTGGTTGAGGAGGTGTTAATGTAATGAATTTATATTTGTGTTGTATCATGCCTTGGTTATGGTGGGGTTGCTTGCTGGTGCTTGGGGTGGGAACTGGATTTCAGATGCAGTGTGCTGTCCAGGGGAGAAGCAGACTCACGGACACCGGAGAAGCATGCACTGAACACAAATGAACGACACTGGTCATTTTTGAGGCCTGGTTATTTTATCCACCCATGGCCATGATGCCATTTGGTCCCCCAAAAAAAGTACTTATTTTTCAGTAGTTGCACTTACACTGGCTAAATGCAAGGCACATAATTATTCTGGTTACAGGGTAAACACTTAGTAATTACCAGGTAAGGTCATGGAATTGATCACGCTTTACTTTACAGTACAAACCAACAGTAACGACTGGGTAATTTCCCTGTAAATACTTTTTGTAGTTATTGGGTTAATACTGAGTAATTACCAGGTAAGGTCATGGAATTGATCACGCTTTACTTTACAGTACAAACCAACAGTAACTACTGGGTAATTTCCATGTAAATACCTTTTGTAGTTATTGGGTTAATACTGAGTAATTACCAGGTAAGGTCATGGAATTGATCACGCTTTACTTTACAGTACAAACCAACAGTAACTACTGGGTAATTTCCCTGTAAATACTTTTTGGAGTTATTGGGTAAATACCAGGTAAGTACCTTTGTATATGCACAGATTATAATGGGTTACCTATCAAGGTAAGGACCAGGTAAATAACATGATAGTTAACATGAAATTAAACGGTAATTACCTAGTAATTTCTAAGAAAATACATAGGAATTACCTAGACATTAATAGGTATATTACATGGTAGTTACCATGTAATTATATAGTAATTGCATAAGCAACTACTCATAAATTCCTGGTAGTATCAAAGAAAATACCTGGTAAATACCAGGCAATATACCTTGTAATTACTATGTGTATTACCAGGTAGTTACACTATAATTACATGCTAAATACATAATACAATACTTATAATTACCTAATAATTACCTTGTAGTATACAAGAAAATACCAGGTAACTACCGGGTAATAAACCTAGTAATTGCTAAGTGTATTACCAGGTAGTTACAGTATAATTACATGCTAAATACATAATAAAATACTTATAGTTACCTAATAATTACCTTGTAGTATCTAAGAAAATACCGGGGAACTACCGGGTAATAAACTAAGTAATTACTAAGTGTATTACCAGGTAGTTACTATGGAATTACCAGGTACATGCTTTAAATTACCTAGTAATTACCTGGTAGTTCTCAGGAATGTATCTGGGAATTACCAGGTAACACCAGGTAATTACTATGTAAAATACATTGTAGTTACCTTGTAATTACCTAGTTATTACTCAGTAAATACGGGGTGGTTACCAAGTAATTACCTGGTAACTACCTGTAATTACGTGGTAACTACCATGTAATTACTGTACCGGAAAGTAAAGGGTTACCCAATTTACAATTTAGGCATTTAGCTTAGCAGATGCTCTTAATCCAGAGCGATTTACAGTAAGCAAGAACAGCACCAGGTAATACATCAAATGCATAGAAGTAGTCATCTTAAAAATGTAGGTAAACCAAGGACTTATTCAATAAAATCATCAAAACCAAAACATAAATAATCTGTACATCGAAGCTATACACAATCGGTCTATATATAGAAAAGCCATCTAAATTACATTTTTGCCTTAATATAATCCTGTATGGTCATAGAGGGTCATCAAGGGTAGAACCATGCTTTAGTGCTGAAAAATATACACTCTCTGTTACTAAGGGGAAACAAATTGTATTGCTGAATGCAGAGCAGAGCAAGTCTTTTTGTGCAAGTCCCAGCAAAAGTCTTTCAAAACACTTTCTTTTTTGTCCCACTCAGGCTCCCATCCCCTTCGAGCTGGTAGTGGTGATCGCTGCCACCCTGGCGTCCCACTTTGGCCACTTCAACAGCGAGTACGGCTCGGCCGTGGCCGGCCACATCCCCACGGGTTTCCTGCCTCCCCAGCTCCCCTCCTGGTCGCTCATCCCCAACGTGGCCGTCGACGCTTTCTCCATCGCCATCGTGGGCTTTGCCATCACCGTGTCTCTGTCGGAGATGTTCGCCAAGAAGCACGGCTACACGGTGGACGCCAACCAAGAGATGTACGCCATCGGGTTCTGCAACATCCTGCCCTCTTTCTTCCGCTGCTTCACCACCAGCGCGGCGCTGACCAAGACCCTGGTGAAGGAGTCCACGGGCTGCCAGACCCAGGTGTCAGGCCTGGTCACCTCACTGGTACTGCTGCTGGTACTGCTGGTCATAGCACCACTCTTCTACTCACTGCAGAAGTTAGTACATGTAGTTTTACTTTTACAAATAGTTTTCCAATTCAAATTAAAGTTTTTAGTACTTCGTTTTTTTTTTTTTACAACAAGGGTTCATATTTAAGATTGTAATTAGAGAAAAGAAAAGATGAGTGTTAAAATGTTTTCATTTACTGATTTCTATCGTTTTAGCGATTTTAGTATTTTGATTTCAGTGGGAAGGGGCATGCGTACAAGTGGCTAAATATGTCTTTTTAGAAACAATAAGCCGGCAATTTCTTTGTTACTATTTACACCAGCCCCCATAAGTCACATCTGCCCATGAGAGATAGCAGTGCATCTTGAGAATGGGCTTATTTTGTCTAAAAATACATAATTAGCCACTTGCATGCATGCCCCCAACCTGGGGGCATGCATGCAAATCAAAATCTTTAAAATCACTAAAACGATAGAAAGAATTAAATGAAAACATTTTAACACTCATCTTTTCTTTTCTCTAATGACTATCTAAAATATGAACCCTTGTTGTAAAAAAAACAAAGTTGTCCTTTAAAACTTTGTTTCAATCATTTCAACATACATTAATGTGACTATAACTACAACCCTTGGAGATCAAAGAGAGTGGGGGAAAAAACAGTTTATTGGGGAGAATGGGGAAACATTTTAAATGACCACCTGTGGGTTCCCTGGACCCACTACATTGAAGCCGGTTCAAGTACATCACTGAACGATTAACCACTTAAATGTTATTTCATACTTTGTTGCACAATAGTGTCGTTCATAAATTATAAAGATAAACAGCAGATCAATATACAAGGTTTCAGCCCGACAGCGACAATATTGTACCCTGTTTTGCAGGCTTGTATAAAGCACCTTACATGCTGGTAAAAACAGATTATGTGACAAGTGAATTGTTAAGTGTGCTGTACAACTAATGCTCTATAACCAATATAATAACCAAGCATGTGTACATTTCACAATAATATCATGGATACATTTCCAGCATCTGTGAGGCCAGTAATGTACTCTAGCCCATAAACAATGTTTTGACTGTTTTACTAGCCCCATAAACAATGTTTTATTTTGACACAACTTTATTTAGTTTGAGGCTGTAAAACATCACTGGCTGTTTAAAATAGTAAGTAGCCTCATGTGGCCCATAGGTCAGTTGCCCATCTCCCGTTTCCTTAGAGGAAGGGGCAGCTTGATGTACTGTACAAGTACTGTACTCCCTGACCCTGTGGACATGACCCTAGTATCGTAGGGACTTTACCCCAATCCAGCCCTTGATGTTGAGTGCCAAGCAGGGAGTCATCAGCTAGCCTTTTTAAATTTAGGCCTAGAATTATTGAATGCTTTAACTAATATTTTGAGATGGGGGTCCGTGGCCAAATACATCATTTTGGGGGTCCTTCACATGAAAAGGTTTGAGAACCACTGAACATGGTAGTCTCTCAAGAACAGACCAACTGAGCTCCAGTTCAAGTGAAAAGGACCTTTTCTTTGACGAAGTTTAGCCAGATTGCTGACATAGAAACATTTTTCTTTTCTTCAAAAAACCTTAGAAGGATTCAAAAGACACTTATAGAATCGGGTCAAAATTTTAATTTTCACAATTTTTCAAAAATAGCAGATCTACAAGCTTGCAGCGTGCCGTGCTGTGCTGTGAGCTTGTATATCTGCTATTTTTTAATAGTTAAAGCATAAAATAATAATACACTATAATGTGTACCCGTTCTAAATGGGTTAAAGTCTTTGGTATGACATGGCCAGGGATTGAACCCCAACCCTCCAGTCTCAGAGTGGACACTGTAACCGCAAGCCCACTGAGACAGTGGCGTCAGTTCAGCAAAAGCTAGGGTATGGCAAAGATGGGAGTCTTCATGCGCACTCCCACAGGGCGGGAAAAAAAACAGGTTTTGTCTGTTTTTTTCCCTGGGTTTCTCCGGTTTCTTGGGCTCTATGGCAACGGTTGTTCAAGTGCAGCTAAACTTGGCATGTTAGTAAAGGTGCCACAATTAACAATAATGCATTGCACCTGTGCAGCTGACCTGCGGAACCTGGGAATATACCATTTTGTCAAGATGGGGAGAATATAAGTGTGGAGAATATCATTATAATACTATTTTACTGTAATTTAACACCATAATAATCAGCACAGATAGACAAAGAGACATTCATGGATTTATATTTAAAAGTAACTTTTATTTTCCCCCTGGACTCAGGGTATGGTAATACCCAATTGCTGCCCCTGCACTGAGATGGTGTAAATGTTCTGTAAAACTAAGTTACCATAGTAACCCAGAACGCTTACATTTTACAATAACATCACTGCAGAGCATTTTCAGCATCTGCAAGCCCATAAGGTACTCAACACCATAAATACTATTTTGACTGATATCGTTACACATTTCTATTTAGTTTCAGGCTGTAAAACATCACTGGATGTCTAAACTAAGGTCCCTATGAAGCAGAAGTTTACACAAGTGCATAATCTGCTTGTCCTTTTGCCTTATCTTGTGTTCCGTGGAAACAGGTTTCAAGGTTGAAATATACATAACTCATGGATATACCGTAGCTCAGCCTCAGGGTTACACCTACCTCTGGTATTGCTGTCACTATGAAAGATGTGCTCGGTTACAGTTCCCATTCAAAGGGGGTTTAAGTGTAAGGCTGCTGTGTTCTTAACACACCTGATTATATAACCTTTACTCATAATGTTGGGCCAGGTAATCTACCACGGTGCATTTCTCCTGTGTGTGGCCTATATTTAGTACTACAATCATCTCTTGAATGTGACCCATTTGAACATTATTCCTCCTAGGCATGGAGCCAAAGTGTAGTAGTTAAGTAAAATGTACTTAGTGTGATGGCTGAGAAAAATGTTGCAATAGCAATCAAGATGAAGTACTTGCCATTCAGGTGAGTGAGCCCATAGAACTAAAATCCCAGAGAACGGAAAACCCAGCTGTATCATCAGACACTACAAGTAACACAAAGAAATTAAATGATCAGTTTTGACTAGACTTAATTTCAATCTCTTTTTTTCTCTTTTGAAGGGAGGGTGTTATTCTTCCAATCCCTCACCATCGTCTTGTGTTCCCCTATCCAGGTGTGTGCTGGCAGTGATAATCGTGGTCAACCTCCGCGGCGCCCTGCGCAGGTTCACGGACGTGCCGCGCATGTGGCACGCCAACCGCGTCGACGCCGCCGTCTGGCTGGTCACCATGGCGAGCTCGGCGCTGGTCAACACGGAGCTGGGCCTCCTGGTGGGCGTGTTGGTGTCTGCGTTCGCCGTCCTGGGCCGCACCCAGCGAGCCCGCGCCGTGGAGCTGGGCCAGGCTGGAGGAGGAGGAGCCTGCGAGGACAGCAGGGAGGTGTACGAGGACCTCGAGACGTACCGCGGACTGCGCAGGCAGCCGGGCGTCGCCCTTTTCCGCTACGAGGCGCCGATCTACTACGCCAACCAGACGCTCTTCAAAGCGGCGCTTTACCGGCGCCTGGGGCTCGACCCTGTGAAAGAGAAAGCCTGGCGGAGGAAGTTGGAGAAGAGGAAGAAGAAACGGGAGAAACTCGGAGAGGCGGCGACAGCGGGGAGGGCGGAGGAGACGGGGGACAAAGAGATCAACTCTGAGGCGGGGGTGACCTTAAACCTCGTGCACCAGAAGGAAGCGTCCGGAGGCTTTCACAGCGTGGTGATCGACTGCGGCCCCGTGCTGTTCCTCGACACCGCGGGCGTCAACGCCCTGAAAGAAGTCCGCAAGGACTACAAAGAAGTCGGCGTCCGCGTCCTGCTGGCCCGGTGCAGTAGCTCCGTACTGGACTCACTGGAGAGGGGCGGGTACCTCCCTGAGGCAAGAGGAGCCGGGGAAGAAAAGAAAGAAACGAGGGAAAGGAGAATGGTGTTCTTCACCATCACGGATGCCGTTCGCTATGCCCAGAGCCTCTCTTCTGCCAACGGAGAGTGTGATACGTTCTGTTGATGTTTACATTATAGGTAGAGCAGGGGTCTTCAACAGGGGGGTCCGGGACCCCTAGGGGGTCCTCAGAGTTACTACAGGGGGTCCTCCAAATATTTGTGTGATAGAAACCTTTTTCTTTTTTCTCCTTTTTATATGAACCACTTGAACCCCTATAGCGTCCATATTCTGAGAACTTAAGCCAAAAATAGCAGATCTACAGTACAAGCTCAAAATGCCTCGCAGCGCATGTAGATGGGGAAAAAGAGCAGACTAAGTATAGAGTGAAAGGTCAAGTTTTTTAAGTATTGACGGTTCAAGTGGTTAAATATCTGAAAACACAAATTGACATGATTCCAAACAATGAAACGATATGGAATCTATGAAGAGGTTGTGGGGGTCCCTGCTTCATCTCTCAACTAAGGGGTCCTTGGCCTGAAAACGTTGAAGACCCGTGAGGTAGAGTGTATCTCACAGATTCCAAACACGTCCAGTCTTGTTTAAAGTGCCTTATAATGACCCTGGTGGAACATTTTCACCTGTTAAAACGGAGTAAGGACTCCGAAGGCTAACTGTTACTCAGTATTTAGCTTTATGTTGGTTGTGAGCGACTGACTGTGAATCTTCGGAGCAGCTATGTACAAAAAACGATAGTGAAATGGTTACACCGTACTGGAATGTTACTTTAAATGGTAATGTTGCTCAATTTATGAATGGCCCAGGAAGAGCATTCAGCACTTCTAAACAATCAAACCTTCAGCTAACAGATAAAATATTGGGAGAAATTATTAATTTCGGATATGATAAGCTTGAATGTGTCCCATTAAATAGCACATTCTTTAGGGATTGAGTGCCAGAAAGAATGAAAACCTTAACACTACTACAGGTCAGGAAGTTGTGGGCTCTGGAATAGGACTTCCCCTTTTTAAAATGTCTTACCGTACTAACCAACTTGTCCAAAATGCAGTGCCTTCACTAATGGGGTCCCATCCTCTTTTACAGTACACTTTAAGACATAAGACAGAATAAAGCCATAATAAGAAATAATGTGTTGGTAATTAGAGCTAATATATTTGATTAGACAGAAACAAAGACAGAATAGTAGAAAGAGCGAATACATTCTCTGGCACCGTCACCTGCCGCGGAACTGCAGCGGCAGTCACTGCCGCACGACCGCCAGTTCGACCAGCAGTTGCACTGCATCGCCGGTGATAGGACCAGCAGTCCCGCCAGTAGGACCGGCGGCCGCCGCACGGACCGGCAGGTCCCGTAGCGGTAAACTGCCCGTCCATGCGGTGGTGGCTGCCGCGGCAGTTACCAGAGATGCCGGATGCCGGCACCGGCATCTCTGGTAACTGCCGCGTACGGAAAATTCCGGTCGGCTAATTTGAGTAAGTACGGTTTAATCCGGTTTTAATATTAAGTGGCTCCACGTGGCTGAGAAAGAGTTAATAACCTATTGTAGCGTGTAAAATAGC
This sequence comes from Nannobrachium achirus, assembly GCF_963921795.1. NCBI lineage: Eukaryota > Metazoa > Chordata > Actinopteri > Myctophiformes > Myctophidae > Nannobrachium > Nannobrachium achirus. The sequence goes on along the minus strand of NC_137824.1, from coordinate 54,792,324 downwards.
CCTTAGAAAAAGGCAAATTATAATTATAATAAATAAAATAAATCGAAAAAGTTATCGTATCGATTCAAAGGTGAACGATACCCACCCGGGATCATCATGACTTAATTTGAATATACAGCACATTTTCTCAGTAGTACAATGAAGTGTAAAGTAATCTTAATAATGTAATAATAATAATTAATAATTTAACAGTTGCTGATGTGCCGTTACTGTATCTACTGTAACGTTACACCATCATCTGGTTTAGGATAGATAGTTGCAACGTTTGAAAGTAAGTCTCTGTTTTATCTAGTGAGATGACATCAAAACATACAATATTCTGCTGCATTTCGTCATTGTCGGGTGGAAACCTTATATGTCCAAAACCGTTGGTTTTGTATTTATCATTTTTAAAATGATTAGTGAAAACAGCCAATCTACAAGCACACAACGCCTCGCGGTGCGAGGCGTTGTGTGCTTGTAGATCAGCTGTTTTCACTTCTTTTGTGTGATGGCCATATGATGAAGCAGTGCGAAAAAATGTACTAATTTGAAATTTGGAGATACGAGGTTTCTGCCCGACAGTGATGATTTGTGACTTCACGTTGAGTGGTATGAATCAGACCTCATAGCATATTTCTGGCACGGTCGTACCCCTCCCTTGCTCCTTCCTTTTCTGTGGAATGAATGTCTGACCTTGGACAGTTTTTTTCAATTGCTTACAATCAAAAGTACATCGTCTACCTCATAGAACGTGACTTTTATTTTAAAGCTATTTCATCATAGTACATTGCAAATTTGCATCATAGTCAGGGTGCCTTCAACTTAACCGTTTAGGAATCAGGAGGAGCTGTTCCACAGTTTCAGTCGGGGACTGCTCGATTACATTCTACAAATGCCTTCAAAACACTTGCCTTCTAAAGGTTTTCAAAAATGTACAATTTAGGCATTTAATCCAGAACGACTTGCAATATTCAAGGATAACATACTAATACATCAAATGCATAGAAGTGGTCACCTAGGATCACAATATACGAAGAGCTGTAAATGCATTCCTGGCCGCTTCTGCAGAAGATCTCTTGCATATACTTCTGCATGTTGTGGAGGAATTCCGATCAATCAATCAATGAGAAAATGAGGAGACAAGACAATGTCGGGGACTGCTCATTAGTCCGAAGGTTCATTAGTCCGAATTTAGTTAGGGTTACTGAGGTTAAGGTTATGGTTAGGGTTAGAGTTAGGCATAGTATTCTTAACAAATTCGGACTAATGAACCTTCGGACCAATGCCATGGCACCGTTTCAGTCCACCAAAGCAGCTTTTTTTCCTCAATTTCTTTTTTTTGACAACTGGGTCACGCTGCTCTCTACTCCCCAGCCCCCAATCTCTCCCAGTGGAAGAAGTTTTATTATGACCTAATGTGGGCTGCATGCATGCCATAGTGAGTCTTCATGCAATAGTGAGTCTTCATGCCATAGTGAGTCTTCATGCCATAGTGAGTCTTCACTTCAAAGCCCCTTCAAGTCATGTTTTGCCAATGAGAAAGAAAACTTCAAACTGTCACCTCTGATCATGCGAAACAAAGTTACAAAGTAAGAGTTACTGACGTGAAGTGAGGATAATCTCATGACTGATGGAGGTCTATCATGGATGTATTATTATTATTATTATTATCTATATTATCATTATTGTTGTTGTTTGTCAATATGTAGCTACTGTACATTTTCAATTTATTATTGGGATTCAAGAGGTTTACTTGGGAAATGGCAGTACTTGGCCTTTTCCCAAAAGCAGTCTAGATATATTATTTATATATATTATATATATTTATCCTACATAAGTAGCCTGTTAGTATGTTAGTTTTTTAAATTACAGTGGCCTTTTCTGTTACCTATAGCTTTTCCTGAAACCAAACTTTATGCACAAAAAAATCCATAATGCAGACAATCATAGCTTCATTATTAGACATGTGGGGTAACCGTATACATTTTGTTCCCTTTTATTATAATTTATGTGAATGTCAGACTTTTTTTTTTCTTTTTTTACAATTTTATTTATACATTTTCAAGTTTAAAGACAAGACATACAGTACAATACAATCACACACATACGGTATACCAATGCCAGATATTTCTGTTGTGTGTGTGTGAGAGAGAGAGAGAGAATTAATTTACTAGAGTAGTTCTGCCCTACTAGCCTGCCAAGCAGGGAGAATGTAAAAGAGGCAACATCCGTCCAGCTGAGTGAAGGTGGCATAGACAAGGTGATGTAATGAATGTGCTGCATCGGACCGGCAACTTAATACTTGGAAAAAGCCTCCACAATCAGTTAAAGACCTTGTTCTGACCTTGTTGCCTTCCTAGACTGCTGCTCAGGGATGCTTATACAGTAGAGTCCATCACTCTGAAATTAAACAAAGTTTATTTAATTTTTCTCAGTGGATACTATAGTAGTGATTATAGGTTTTTATGGGTTCAAGTTTCCGTCCTTGCTTTACAGCCGTCACTCAGCCAGTTTAATCATTCCAGGGAGAAAGTAGCACTTTTCACCCAGCATTAATGATGGCCTTTGTTTAGCTTCTTATAGTAAACTGAAGTAGGCTAGACTATCAACTTCTGTCCTGTGGAACCTCTCGACTGCTTATATACAGTGTACCTACTGGATATAACTGCATCCGCTTCGGTGTCCCATCTCTAAATGGCCCGCCTTAGCAGACAGAATGACAATCATTAGTTTACAATCAAACATAGTTTCATAGCCGTTAAAGTATTCTTCTCTGTAGCTTGATTAATACAGTACCTTGGTTTGTGAGCATATTTACATTTAGCAATGTTATTTTGCGCAGCTCCTGGAAACCTTTGCAGATTTCCTTGCATCCTAGCACTTGTTCGCAACTAGGCCTACACGGGGACCACGCAAGTCAGGAGCAGTGCAGTTTGGGAATGCATGCCTCGCCCATTTAGGTTCCACCTGATTTTCAGGCCACTTAGCCGCCTGAAAACCTCCATGATACGTTTGTGACGCCCAATGTCCACACATAAGACAATTTTAATATAAGATAATGTGTGAGAATCATGAAAACTGGAGATGCTCGGTCATGCCTTTTCTTTTGTTTTCATCTGTTTATACATGAACTAATTTGCTTTGTTTTTATTGCAGTACAATCTCCACATACATACAATAGCTGTCTCTACAGATGCTGCTGTTCAGGTCCTAAAACATAATCAAATGCTGTGAGGTTCCGTAGTGCCATCTTGGCATCTTTTGGAACAGTGTGACGTTGTGAAATGCTTTAGGAATAGATCGTATCAGTGATTGAATATCATGGATCTGTGCCTCACAGTTATGTGTGTTTATGACTACATAAATAAATGTATTGTACTTTAATGCTATCTCCTCTGCATTTTATGTCTTGTGCTCATCCTCTATTGGGGCGGTGTACTGTATGAGCCAATTCTACAAATGCCTTCTAAACACTTTTGCCTTCTGCAATATGCAAGGACGACACATAATGCATAGAAGTGGTCACCTACAGTAGGATCACAATATGGCAAAAATAGCAGAAGTACAAGCTCAGTGCACTGTGCATCACAACGTGCTGTAAATGCATTCCTGGTCACTTCTGCAGAAGATCTCCGGTATCTTATACTTCTGCACGTTGTGGAGGAATTCAGATCAATCAATCAATGAGAAAATGAGAAGACAAGACAATGTATTAGGTGGTGGTTGTTATGCTTTATGTAACATGATATCATGGACAGAAGTACAGTTTAACACTCTGGTCAGTGGTAAAGTAGTTCTGCTGAGAAGAATGGTCAGACACTAGAGTTATACTGTGTGGCTCCAAGGCCTCTGGGACGAGCTGTACCATAACAAGATAGGCTTTACCAAAACAATAGTTACTGAGGCCTACTGAAGGCCTCTCGACTCCTAACTATCAAGTATTAGCATCATAATAAAGACCTAGATATTAATATAATCAATCAACACATGATCTACTCTAATAACGTTTCACATTATCAATCACGATAATATAGAATCTACTGCAACGTCCTATCCAACTAAACTATCACATTCCACTCCTGAAGGCCCAAAGGCCAATCAGAGTGGAATGTGATATCTGAATATGAGTTTTATTACTACTTTTCACTTCTCTTTATGCTTGATGGGTGCTTCAAGGAAAACCACAACATTTGAATTCTCTGTCTGTACAGTACTCCATTTAGTACTACTTAGTCTCTTTGTAAAGGTGTAGAGAAGATAACTATGACCGGGCTGTTAAGTATGACATCATTTTGTAGGCAGAGGAGAATTTCTGCCCCCAGTTTCCGTGAATCTTTTTACTATTTTTTACTATTTACACATTTTTCTTCTCTTTGTTGTTGAAAGGAAAGTGTTAGACTTATACTTTAGTCGTTATTTTTGTCTCTGATCTGTTGAAATAGCGAGGGACAGAAAATGCTCTGGGGGCAGAGTTCTCTGCCTACAAAATGATGTCACGGCTTAAAAGCCCCATAGTCTATGATACTCCATCCCTCCTCATCCTTTGCTAATCTCTCAAAACAACAAAAGATCAGCATGTTCTCACCTCACAGCAGGGCTGTTCCAGATTTGATTGTGTGTATGTGTGTATGCACTCCGTCCCCTGATTTCTAGCATGAATCCAAACGTAAGTTTCTCTGCAGATGTTCATCCTAAACCAACAGCCTGTTTCTTCGCATGCATGTGTTGTATATTGTATCGGACAGTTCAAATAAATAAAGCCTGGTGTGTAGACTATACACAGCAAAAAACTCAATATTGATATAACTCTGAGGGCCAGATTTACATAAGCCAACATCAAAGCCACTGCAAATTGCCCTGCGCCTTAAGTTTAATTTGCTGGTAATGTGCATGGAATTAACATCTGATTGACTAAAGTAGAATTTAATAATTTCATTATTGGTAAATGGAATGGCCTGCCAGCCACATTCTGCAAAGGTATTTGGACTTGTTGAATTTTGCAGCCTTCAACCAGCTTAAAAACAAACTAACAGGAAAAACTAAAATCAGTGATGCTGAACTTGATGAAGTATACCAGTAAGACTCCCTAATTGGGAGATAAGCAACTGTCACGTCGCATACACAAACTTTAGAAGGCAATCGTAGCCAATCAGGAGGGGAAATGGGATAGAGCCATGTTGATGACATGACTTTAGAGATACTGTGTACCGCTTTGCGTGATTTTAGGCCAAAATCTGTAGGAGCAGTGTCCAAAAATGTGTTTTGCGGCCTGATGGTGGCGCTAGAAGAGGGCCATGTGAGAAATCAGGGGCGGAGGTTGTGATTCTCCATCCAAAGAGTGTGTGTGCAAAGTTTGACATCAATAGGGCCGACGGTGGCAGAGATAAGAGTACGGCCAAAAGTGTGACGTGACGTGACGTGACTGACAGACGGACAGACAGACAGCCAGTGGAGCTTTTCATAGTAACTTGCGACCTGGCGGTAGCAATCAGAACACAGAGCTATTTGGGAGGAACACAATGCAACTCAGGCTGAGAGAAATCCACTGTAGTCGACTATTGCTCATGAAATAAAGGCGTGGGAGAGAACTTTATGAGTGAGTGAGTGAGTGTTTGACCCCTCCTTGAGGTAAGGGGTGCTGGAATAAGAAGGGTCAGTGAAACCCTTATAGGTGGGGCCTGTGTGACATCCAGGGGTCATGCCATGCCGACTTGTGGACAGAAAATAAATGTACCAGAGACACATAAAGTAAAACTCTAGCCTTACATGACCTTTACAGCTCTATCTCTGCGAGTGCACAAATGGATACGGGTCCTTTTGGTTCCATTTGTGCACTCTCAGTTATGGGGGTCTTTGAAAATAAAATAGAATAGAGAACTTTCTATTGCCATACATAATGTCATTGTAAATCAGTGTCAGACTGACACTCAGTAATTGGGTCTTATGATAAAAATTACATTATAATGTTATGTAAAAAATAAATAAAAAAAACGTTAAAAGATGTGCCACGGACAAGGCCAAGTCTTGTCCGTGTACGACACATTGATGACCCCTGGGCAGGGGCGTCACAAGTGGTAGGAAAGTGGGACTGAGTTACTAGGGCCCAAGGTGGAGGGGCCCTAGTAACTTTAGCTGTTGAAAAATAGCAGATATACAAGCTCACAGCGTGGCACCGAGTGCCGCGCTGCGAGCTTGTAGATCTGCTATTTTTGAAAAGTCGTGAAAATGTGCGCAAATCTTTGAATATATGTATTTCTCAAGTGAACATTTGTAACTCAAAGTTTGCTTACAGTTTACAGTTTACAGTTTAGGCATTTAGCAGACGCTTTTAATCCAAAGCGACTTACAATAAGCAGATACAACATCACAATAGGGGGTCCCTGGAACTAAATATTTTGAGATGGGGGGGGGGGGTCCTTCACGTGAAAAAGTTTGAGCATCACTGACATGGAAACATAGGTTTCTTGGCACACATTTTCAAGATTTTTCAAAAATAGCAGATCTACAAGCTCGCAGCGCGGCACCGAGTGCCGCGCTGTGAGCTTGTATATCTGCTATTTTTCAATAGTTAACATTCATGGGGGGCCCGCAGTGAATCCTTGTACCCAGGGCCCAGAATATGGTGTGACGCCCCTGCCCCTGGGCCAGCATCCCAGCTCGTTAGTTGGCTTAGGAGGGATTTCCTGATCTCGCAGCATGCCTCAGGGTGAATCTTTATCCGTTATTGCTTGTGTTATTTGCCATGGTGACAATAAAGTATCAGGGATTACTGTATGCGTGATTGTGAATTAATCCTGTTTTGTTCATGATGTAGCCATTTATTTTAGATATGATGGAATGTTTGTAATTAATGATGGCAACCTCTGGCCGACCCCAGCTTCAGCTCCAACCCAGCCCCCCCTTTAGTACTGCATGGCACAAGCACTGGGCCAAACACAGATCCTTAGTACTGCATGGCACATGCACAAGCACTGGGCCAAACACAGATCCTTAGTACTGCATGGCACATGCACAAGCACTGGGCCAAACACAGATCCAGAGCCCTATCATAGTAGAGCAACTGGTGTGCACCACATCACATCCTGCACAGTGGTTCTGTAGGCTCATGGTGGGACCAGAGGGAAGTGGATGTCCAGACCAAGATCAGCATGTTCTTACCTCACAGCAGGGCTGTTCCAGATTCATGTTTGCACGTTCTCTCTCTCTCGCGCACACACACACACACACACACACACACACACACACACACACACACACACACACACACACACACACACACACACACACACACACACACACACACACACACACACACACACACACACACGTGTATGTGCGAGAGCCGAGAGAGAGAGGGAGAGAATGGGAACGATGGACCTCTAGACGAGAGGTGTTCAGTTGTGTATACTTATCTTGTGAGTGTGCGTGCGTGCGTGTGCATGCACACTCTCTCTCTCTCTCTCTCTCACACACACACACACACACACACACACACACACACACACACACACACACACACACACACATTGTCCAGAGTTTTTTGTTTGTTTATTGTGCCACGAAGAACTGATGTATTGTGAATGATCTCCCTCTGGTCGCAATCCTTAAAACATCTAAGTCCAAAAGCTGCCGTCCAGTCTACTCATATAGGCCTATACAACAAAATGTAGGCCTATAGCCTACTCTAAAATCCTCTTAGACAAATTTGAATAACTAGAACGTTAGAAAGATGTAAATAGGGAATGAATGCCCTGCCCTTTAATGCAAACCCCATTATACCTGTTGTCATATAGGACCCGTTTTGACCATCTGTTTGCCTGTGTCCATATGCCCATATCTGTATCTGTATGTCTGCGTCCATTTTATGCCCATATATGGAGATCTCTGTATCTGTCTGTCGGGCGGTCGAGCATCTAGTCGGAGATCTCTGTAAGTCCGTATCTGTCTGTGCCTCTGACCGTGTTGCAGACACCGTGCCGGTTCCGGAAAACCCTGATGTCAGACTTCAGCTCCGCCTACGGAGATTCCGAACCTTTCGCGCCCGTTCCGGAAAACCGCGTATCGGGTCAGGTCGAGGCCGGGCACTGCACTCCACACTGTGGCGAGGAACGCGTGTGCCGAATTTGAAGCCGGTGGGACGAACGGTTCTCGAGATGCACTGCGCACGTACTCAGAGATTTCTTGCATTTATTTTAAGATATTGACAATAAGATTATTATCATTAAGTGCTCAACAAAAGGATGAATGTTAAATACAAATGTTAAAGGTGATACACCATGAAATTTCACTTTTCCTATTTTAAAACCTTTTTTTGGGGTCCCACTAGCACCTTCTATCCTCACAAAGTCCCATTTCTGACCGTTGTGTCTTTCTCTGGTTTTGAGAAGGCGAAGGTTAAAAGTATCCCACGGGTTCTCAAAACAGGCTGTCTAGATTTGCTGCAGATTGTGACGTCATCTGCCGATTGTGACGTCATCACAAACAAAAAAAAACTAAAAAAAAAAAAATCTAAAGGATTTGGGGGGGGGGGGGGCGCAGTTCAGGCCAAAGGTGGTACTGCAGCTGAAATGCTCTGAGAGCCATTCAAAAATGAGAGAGGCTCTCTATTCAGGAGTGGTAATTTAGCCTCAAACCTTTTGAAAAACGTTTTTGGGACATAAACAATATGACATAAATACTTTTTAAATGCATGGTGTATCACCTTTAAGGAAGAAGAGGTGGGCACATGAATGAATTAATGCATGAATTAATTTATTAGCACACACAAAATCAAGTTGAAAAGAAAATGCCAATCCCCAATGTCAATTTGCTGTTGCATCAGGGACCAGGGTGCAGTGGCCCTTTGTTACCACTAGAGAGCAGTGTTGACCACAGAATTCGGGTGTATTATGTGTTCTGCTCTGTTAGAGAAATAACTGAAAGGCTTTATTGCTGCTAAAGTGTAGCCTAATACATAAAGGTTTCAACATGTAATATTACTAACTATGCAAGTCAAAGATTTCTAGGAAAGTCTGCCCGTACCCACAGTAAAACCAGTCAAAACAATGACCATTGACCAACCACAATTCTCATTATTAGCCCATTGTAAAATATGATGTAAATAAACACAGCAGCTCACAGCTTGTCACTGCGGACTAAGCAGCACAACCATAAAGTGCAAGGCGCCGAGGACAAGGGGTCAGGAGTCGTAAACTTTACGACCAGACTGGTCTGGGATTGGGAATAATGTTGTGGTTTGAGGCTGTTCTCATCTGTTTGCATGGGACTGACTGGTTGGATGATGAGAGGTAAAGTGGGAATATTAGGTTAAAGAAGGGATGATTTTGAGGAGGGATTAAGGCAGGAAGAAGAGAGGGTGGTAGAGAAAGGAAGTAGGCTACTTATGGGGGGGGGGGGGGGGTTAGGCTAAATGAGAAGGGCTGCAGGATGAAATGACTGAGGGGGCAGCTGAAAATGGTGAGGGGGCACATCTCATTTTTATATATTAAAACAATATATATTTTGTTGTTGAGTGGAAACCTATGTCCAATACCGTTTTGTATTTATCATTTTAAAAATGATTTAAAATAGTGAAAATAGCCGATCTACAAGCACACAACGCCTCGCATCGCGAGGCGTTGTGTGCTTGTAGATCGGCTATTTTCACTAGTTTTGTGCTATATAGTCTTGGAAGATAAAGCAGGGCTTTACTTTACGATAAAACGTCGAAATTTGAAACTCGAGAGATACAAGGTTTCTGCCTGACAGTGACGATATAAAACTTAAACTGAGGGGGCACCCCCATGGCGCCGGGCCTGGGGAAATAGCCTGGAAACCAGATGAATCTGCCAGGCTGGAGGGGAAAGGCAAGTCTGATTTCTACTGCGATTTTGTAATTTGGCCCATATGAACCATGCAAGTAAGCGGGAGCGTGTCGCTGTTACTACATGTCATCTTTTCGACACCCGCCTCTAACCCTCACCCTAACCTTAACCTCAGTGGAGTGAGTCGCTAACCCTCCGGTCGAAATGATGGGCTTTCGCAAAAGCGAGATTTCCCCCAAATAAGCTCCCATAATGATTCTCTCCACCATGCATAGCACGCAGCAACATCAGCAAGCAGTATCCTGCTGTTGCTGGCTATTCAACAGCTACAGCTACACAGTAAATCCCTAAAAGAGTTCATTTAACGCTGAGTGTAAAGATGTACACAGGAGGGAGGATTGAGGGATTCTTCTGTGTGTTGCCAGGTGGGACTTGTTCCTGTCCCGAGCCAACCCTTCTCCTCATGTAGGCTGCTGTGAGTGGAGTGGACAGGGGCGTCACAAGGGGTAGGAAAGTGGGACTGAGTTACCAGGGCCCAAGGTGGAGGGGCCCTAGTAACTTTAGCTATTGAAAAATAGCAGATATACAAGCTCACAGCGCGGCACCGAGTGCCGCGCTGCGAGCTTGTAGATCTGCTATTTTTGAAAAGTCGTGAAAATGTGCGCAAATCTTTGAATATATGTATTTTTTAAGTGAACATTTGTAACTCAAAGTTTGCTTCTGGGGGGGTCCCTGGAACTAAATATTTTGAGATGGGGGGTCCTTTGAGCATCACTGACATGGAAACATAGGTTTCTTGGCACACATTTTCAAGATTTTTCAAAAATAGCAGATCTACAAACTCGCAGCGCGGCACTCGGTGCCACGCTGTGAGCTTGTATATCTGCTATTTTTCAATAGTTAACATTCATGGGGGGCCCGCAGTGAATCCTTGTACCCAGGGCCCAGAATTTGGTGTGACGCCCCTGGGAGTGGACCCCCCTTCCTCACTCTGTATGCAAATCTATAATTGGCCTCATAATCAGCCTTGATGGGGGCTACTGGCTCAATCAACTTCCTACAGGGAGAAGAGAAAGCAGAGAGCGTAGCGACACATAGCTTTCCATAAATTACATTAAACTCTCGCATGCCACCACCACTGCTGATATTCAGAAAGCGAAAGAAACTCCCATGCAGGACCCAGATACATTTGCTAATTCCCTAGTGGGGTTGGGAATTGGGGGGGGGGGTGTCAACATTCCTCGTGAAAAAGCATTTGTTTTGCTTACTCATTCTAAAGTGATGTAAGTGCAGTGACTGTGAAAGGCCATGATCAGTGAAACAAAATCACACACAATCAATCAAAGTAGTCTCAAAAGACAACAGTGTCACATATCCAATCAATTACATTAATATTTAGTTCTTAAAAAGAAACCTATGCAGCATTTAATCATGAATGAAACAATCAATGAATATGTAACAGGTGCAACACATTTCCTAGTCTAAACTAAAGTTGCTTTAGTACGAGAATAAATACAGTAGTTCTGCAAAACTGCACACTTAGAATATGATTGCATAAAGAGGTGATGATGACCTCCTATTCTATCCACCAGGACACTTGGATGGTGTGTCAGCAAGTGAGGGTGACGCCATTGGCTGCTTAGAGGCAAGCATGGCTCACTCAGGCTCACTCCTTATTAGCTTTGGTCCAGAGCTGACAGGCGGCTGGCTAAAAGACTAGACCAGTATTTTTCTACCCCTACGAGGGCTCAACTTCAGTCAAAATAAGTCAGTCTAACTACTTTGCTACTCTCCTAACCAAAGGCAGTTTTGCGTTGTTGAAAGTCTATTCTCTGCGGTGGGAAACCTCTCAGCATCCCACCCACTCTGTAAAGTACATTATTTTTGCCATGAAATAAAACGCATCCAACTCGACCGCCACTTATTTCCAGGTTGTGTCTGCGGTGGCTCGCTCCCGGCTCGAGGTGGGTGTATTTTATTTCATGACAAAAATAATGTGTTTTACAGAGTGGGTGGGGTGCTGAGAGGTTTCCCACCGTGGGGAATAGACTTTGAACAACGCAAACCTAGCTTTGGTTAGGTGGGCAGCGAAGTAGTTTTGTTTATTTTGACTGAAGTTAATAGTCCGCTTGCCAGCCCATTGAGCCCCATTGTGAACCCGGACATATTGAGTACAGTAAGGTTTTATGTTAGAAATGTTGAGTATGGGTCCCCAGCATATAAAAACCACCGGATGCTAACTTGTATATGTTGAGCAATTTTCATAATCAGCCACTAAAGTTGGTGTCCCATTAACTTTACATTACAGGAAAAATAAGCAAAAAAATAATCTGCTTTAAGTAGCATATGAGGGGTCTAACTAGGGGTATTTCATGATTCTGAATCCATTGCAAGCATCCGTTTTGCACGAAAATCATTCCTTGGCGAAATATCGGCCTTGGTTTAGTGATTAAAAGTGCCGAATCATCACTTTTCACATGTTTCTGGGGTCCGTTTTAGCCCAAGGAATGTTTTTCATGCAAAACGGATGCTTGCAATGGATTCAGAATCATGAAATACCCCTAGTTAGACCCCTCATATGCTACTTAAAGCAGATTATTTTTTTGCTTATTTTTCCTGTAATGTAAAGTTAATGGGACACCAACTTTAGCGGCTGATTATGAAAATTGCTCAACATATACAAGTTAGCATCCGGCAGTTTCTACATGCTGGGGACCCATACTCAACATTTCTAACATAAAACCTTACTGTACTCAATATGTCCGGGTTCACATTCTGGCTAGTAGACTATAAGCCCCAGTAGGGGTAGAGAAATCCTGGTTTAGTCTTAAACTTAACCTCAGTAAAACTATGCTCCCAACCCATTCAGGCCGGGAACACATTTTAGTGTAGTACAGTACATGTACAGTATACAAGCAAAATATTCGTTTTTGTAATTTTTGAATAATATTTTACTTTTTTCAGAAAACTTAGGTCAGGCCTAAATGTGTTTAAACCTTAAGCCTGACCTGACCTCACAAACACTATGCCTTTTGCCTAACCCTAACAGCCTAAATTCTGCCTAAACCTAACCTCAAAACCACGCCCACATCTGCCAAACACCTGGGAAAGAGGGAATCTCCAATACAATGCGTTGTACAAGAGCTTGTCGATCGGCTACTTTGGTCTAAAACATGGACACCTTGTAAGGACACAGAGGTAATGCAGCATGTCTCACAGTGGGAGTGTAGATAGGTACAAAGTCAGAGAAAAACATGAACATTTCTAAAAATGGACCCGGAGGAAGGCTTGCAGAAGAACAACGATTAATTGGATCCTCTCCCTATAGCGCTACACTCCTGGTGAGTTGTTTTCCTTATATAGGCCTACTCTGCAGACTGCACCCTTCCAATTCTAATCAACCAACCACAGTACAATAGCAATCCCATAAAAGGATCTTCAACATTTGAATATGAATGTGTATTGCTGAACCTAGAGAAATGTAGGACCTAGGCCTAATCTGTAAGAGGCTGCTCTGTGACAGAAAAACCTCCATTTAGTTCCCATAGCCAGGTCAGAACTGATTGAGCTTTTCTCCCTTAATTTTACTAGAGGGATGAACTGTGGTGATTTGTCACATTTCCCCAAACAGCAATAGCTGACATATTGTGACCACTTGAAGCACTTAGTGCTATCATTATGTTAAGTGCATTTTCACCAGGTGCAAATGGTCATGTCACCATGTCAGAAATCACTTAGGGGTAAAGAGCATTTTCATTTATCAGGGGGAAGTAGTTTTTTTATGCAGGGCAGCAGAGAGATGGCAAACTGAGGGCAGAGAGAGCGAAGGTCAAGAAGCACAGCAGTTTTCTAGACGAACCAGAAATGTTGCGATTATGTGGTTGACCGTTACCTTTGTGGAGCAAAGGGTGCTTTCCTCTTTCCTGAAAAGTGAACACAACAGAGGTTAATTTGTCAGCAGAGACCATTTGTTTCTTCGGGCAATGGAACTCCTTTGCATTGAATAATACTATTTCCTTTTCTGCTATTACTTGATACGGGCTGCTCCTTGGGGAAATCTCGCTCTTTCAACAAGTCATCCTTTCGATTATGAGCGTCGGCAGGTTAGCTACTCACCTGCATCACGGTTACTGAGGTCAGGGTTTGGGTTAGGTTTAGGCATAGAGGTTAACATTCACCCGCGTCGGAAGGTTAGCATTTCACCAGGTTAACGTTCACCCGTGTCGAAAGATGCAGATGCTATGTCACAATATCGACACGCTCCCCGGCTCCTTGACTCTTACCAGGCACGTGCACACATAGACATCAAAGGGGGGCTTGAGCCCCTGCCCTTTTACCTGTCTGTAAAAAGTGCCCTCTCCAGACCATGAATGCAGTTTTTTTTCACTATGGTGAAAGAAACGCAGATGCCCTCTTTCCATGCCATACTGTACCTGAAGGCAGCATTCAAGAGAATAGTCCAAACTCTCCTGAACTTGAATGCAGCATCTTATGTTGAAAGAATTGCCCTCACTGTGTAGAAATCCATGCCATACGCCACATCTCCAGTATTGCCTTTTTTAAGCTTAATGTGTGGTATCAAGCACCGAAAATAGCCGACCGTTGCAGCGCGACGAGTTGTGAGCTTGGAGGTCTGCTATTTTCTATATTTTCACCAAAAAGCCCTTTTAGAGATGTCAGCCCCTGCCCCTCTAAAGCCTGTATCATAGTCGGGTCCGTGGTGGAAGTCTTTACACCGCGGTGTAGTCTTTTCGAGTCTTTTTGAGTCATGAAACTACAACGTTACATCATTCCTCACGGTGGAGAGCTTTCCACCGTGAGTCCCAACACATCTCTCTGTTTTTACTATCAGACAGGCAGGCTCAACACCCCGTTCACTGATTGGTCGACCTGAACCGGTCTAGACGGGGTAAAGGACTTCACCGTGGGCCGTGACTATGATGAATTTGCGGTGGATAGGTCTCCACCGTAGACTCTGATACGGGTTTAACAGTCTCTGTTTGGGTCCACCCACCTCATCTGCTGTCACTCCCTCTCAATCCCTAATCACACCTGCCCTCACTAACTCCTCGTTAGTGGCCTGCTGCTGCCTGTCCCCTCAGTTCTGTTTAGCAGCAACTCCACATGAGAGCCCTCTGTCCTGGAGTCAGAGTCAATGCGTGGATGAAGTGAGTTCAGTTCACTGTATCATGATTGCTCATGTTATGCTCCTTCTTGTATGTTGGATTTTATTGGTTATTGTGATAAATGTTAGAACTCACCTGTTTGCTTTGAAACTTTATAGAAAAGATGGTGTTTGCACATCATTGATTTATTCAGACAAATGCAGAATTTAACCTTTAATTTAAGACAATTACGATTTAAATAGGGAATGAATGCCCCTTCCTTTAATGCAAACCCCATTATACCTGTTGGCTAAATAGGACCCGTTTTGACCATCTGTTTGCCCGTGTGCATTTATGCCCCATATATGGAGATCTCAGTAGAACCAACCATGTGCTGTGAGACCTCTTTCATGCGATTCGGGGCCCCTCTGCTTCATTTTTAATGTGTTTAGTCAGTGGTACAGTAGCTACCCATCCACTAGAGAGCAAATCTTTGTCTATTAGGCCTAATTATTATGTTTAATGTGATGTTCATTGTTGAATTGGATTTAAATAGTTTGTCTCTTATAGTAAAAAACATAACCATCTCCTCTGTCATTGCTCATGAGAGCACAAGAATAACAAGTCTTAAACGGAACCATCAGTAGCCATACATGATGTACCATGGTGATGTTGAATATCCTGTGAAACAGTCCCAATACTAGAACTCTTTCTTCCAAATGTAGTATAAATGATCTTAGTCGCTCATGTTGGATCACACAATGATGAAGGCTACAGTAACGCCAAGACAGATTGCAGCCCGTCTTGAAATGGAAGAATTTGTAACTTTTCAAAAGAGTGAATATTTTCTCAAGTAAATAATTATCATTTTCAAAGAACAAATAAAATTGGCACATCCGCTGGACAGCAGGTGCTCAACCAACAATGGATCAAGGCAGGATACAGCCTTGATTGAGAGCTTTTGAAAAGTCTCAATGTGCATTCTTCTACATTTTCAAAGAACACCATCAATATCTAACTCATATTTCACCACCCACAGCGCTCCTTTGCCCTCTCGCCTCAGAATATCTATTTTATCTCAAGTCAAACAGTCTATCGATGCCACAGTGGTATACTGTATGATGCAATTTATATCATTGTTTCATGATGAAATTCTATTCTGTTCCCTTACTCATAGTACTCAATAACCCCATTGTACCTAATCCACTTGAACACTACCCCATCATCCATATTCTGGGGGGAACATTTAATAGCCAAAAATAGCAGATCTACAAGTTCACAACACGTCGCTCGCAACGTGACCGCTGTGAGCTTGTGCATTAATTGGCTATTTTTGAGAAATTCGGTGGAAACGACAGTCCAAGAAGAACAGTTGCAACTCGGGTCTGTTTTACTAAAGGGCTGTCCATACTGTCTCTGACCACCGAACGTTTCGTCGGAAAGGTCCGACTTTCTGAAGTGTAGCTTTCCGAACTCTTAATTCGGGGTAATGCTTTTCAGATGTTGTGAGTGACGTCATTTTGTAGTTGAACCGGACCTTCCAGACGAAATGTTCGGTGGTCTGAAACAGTATGGAGAGCCCTTAACACCCATGGAGCCAAACTCGTTCAGTAACGAGATACGGCCACTGGAGGTCGCTGTGCCAAAAATCAGTTGTCTCGTTCAGGAACGAGACAAAGGGTTAACTGTGCAGCGTGCAGCTGCGCGCATGTGTTCTCTGTGAAAGACCCATACGTCATAACGTGGCTCGCACAGAAACAAAATGGAGCATCTAGGCTGCATACACTTCCATTATGCTGAAACATAAAAAGTGCTTTATCTCTGAATAAGGTGCAAAGAACGCCAGGGAAGCAGATATTTGATTGTTTTCACGGCGACACTTTACCGCAATGGTCGGCCCCGGTTTGGATTTTAGTTTCGCGAGCGTTTGTAAACAAATGGATTATCCTCCTCAATCGTCAGCGGACACTCACGTGCACACGCACGAAGCTTCCGAGGCTCTTCAAAATAAAGCATAAGTGAACGGCGGCACCAGCAACAGCTAGAAATGTTAGAAACCTTGGCTTCCATTGTGTTAAGACTAAGATAAGAAGAGGCCTGTCACTCCTCATGTACTGAAAGAAGCATGAGCTCAGCTCAGGGCTCTCCCCAGGTTGGCAGAGGGAGAGTAGCGCCCAGGATTACAGCTTTATAGGAAAAAGAAAGATGCATTGCATACCAATACTGTTACATTTTTCTTTAGCACATTAAAACATTATGAAAGGGGCCTGGGCCGTGGTCCAGCGGACCAGGCACATAAGCAGCCTGACAGTCCATCACAGGTTCTATAAATAATTAATAACTATAAATAAAGGCAGAAAAGACCCCAAAATGTCGTTAAAAACAATACATTTCGATACAAAACAATGTTCAGCATCTAGAGGTGCCTGCTGTCAACCATGAACAATATAGCTCAGCTTTAAATCCTATCATACACACAAGGTGATATAACAAACCTTTGCCACTAGTTTTCTCTTGAGTCTCAAGACTTAGCCTTTTTGCTTGTCAACACAGATTGTATTCACTCACTCACTCACTCACTCACTCACTCACTCACTCACTCACTCACTCACTCACTCACTCACTCACTCACTCAGACACTCACTCACTCACTCACTCACTCACTCACTCACTCACTCACTCACTCACTCACACACACACACTAACTCTGTATGCCTACATTATAGTCTACTTGCCAGCCCATAGAGCCCCATTGTGAACCCGGACATGTTGAGTACACAATGTTTTATGTTAGAAATGTTGAGTAAGGGTCACCAGCATTTAGAAACTGCCGGATGCTAACTTGCATATTTGCATAATTAGCATAATTAGCTTTAATTAGCATAATCACCTATATGGATGATATTTCAAAAACTGATTGGACGATTTGAACAATATTGGAGTGGTTTTGGGGGTTATTGAGGATGCTGAATCCATTTCTGACATTTTCTAATTTCAAAACGGCCGTTTTAAACCGGAAATGGCCATATACAAACTTAAATTGGGATGATTTTGATACTTTTTTGTTGATTTTGATTGTGAATTAAATTATAAATGTGGTTATTTATATGCTTATACATTATCTGCATTTCAAAAGCCAAATATAGACAATCCACACTAATTATTAGAACAATGACTGCCACAATAGCCTATCAAAAATAGTCACTTCATCATTTGGAAAATCAACAAAAAAGTATAAAAATCATCCCAATTTAAGTTAGTATATGGCCATTTCCGGTGTAAAACGGCCATTTTGAATTTAGAAAATTTCAGAAATGGATTCAGCATCCTCAATAACCCCCAAAACCACTCCAATATTGTTCAAATCGGCCAATCAGTTTTTGACATATTTTCCATTATTATAGGTGATTTTATGCTAATTAAAGCAAATTATGAAAATTGCTCAACATAAGCAAGTTAGCATCCGGCAGTTTCTACATGCTAGGGACCCATACTCAACATTTCTAACATAAAACCTTGGTGTACTCAATATGCCAGGGTTCACATTCTGGCAAGTGGACTATTAATCACAAATTCCCTCAACAAATTCCCCATGGCAAATGATGGCACAATAACAGAACAATATCGGACACAAATGCACCCTGAGGCATTCTGGGAACCCCCCCAGAATTTTTTTCCCAGGGCTTGGAGGCTCTGGTGTCCCTGGGGAAGACACATCTGTATGGAGGGGCTTTCTGCCAGATCCGTAAGGTGCTAGCCGGTTCCATGACCACCACTATGACCACCTTATGGCCATACCAGCTGCACTCTGTAGCCCAGTGCAGGGACGTGCAGAGAATATTAGAGAGGCAGGGGCTGAGATTTCTAAAAGGGCCTATTGGTGAAAATATCGAGCTTGGAGGTCGGCTATTTTCAGTACTTCAAGTTCAAGAGAGTTTGGACAAGGCAATTCTCTTGAACGCTGCCTTCAGGTATGGCATGGAAAGAGGTCATTCGCATTTCTTTCACCATAGTAAAAACTGCATTCATGGTCTGGAGAGGGCACTTTTTACAGACGGATAAAAGGGCAGGGGCTCAAGCCCCCTTTGATGTCTATGTGTGCACGTGCCTGGACCAGTGGTTCCCAAACCTTTTACTTTTGTTAACCCATAGAGAAACCTTCCAGAGACAAACTAGTGAAAATAGCAGATCTATAGATAGATCTATAGATCTATAGATAGATCTAGGAGGATGAGGGAGAGGGAGGCTACCGGGTCAATCAGAACTGGGCATCGGAGCTGGGCTTGTCCTTAAGCCCGGGGCAGAGTACATGGAGGGTTGAATGTAGGAGTCTCATAAGTAATGTTGGTGTGACTGTTGGGCAGAACTTTATGCCCATATATGGTGTTCTATGTTGGGCAGATCTTTATGCCCATTTATGGTGTTCTATGTTGGGCAGATCTTTATGCCCATATATGGTGTTCCATGTTGGGAAGATCTTTATGCCCATATATGGTGTTCCGTGTTGGGGTGCCAGTTGGGAAGATCTTTATGCCCATATATGGTGTTCTATGTTCTCTCTAGGTCGTCCTCAGACGAGCCTTCCATCGTCGCTTCCAGTCATCCCGGTTCTCCATACATCTGGCCAGCTCGTTAATAATAATAATAATAATAATGAATTGCATTTTTATAGCGCTTTTCTAAGTGGGTGGTTCCCACAGCACCAGTTTGCTGGCAGGAAGCTCCTGATGTCTTTGGCAGTGTCCTGCTAGTCTCATTCTTCTAGCAGCAATTTTCTCGCTAACCCTTGGTATTCCCTCATACAGGCTCTATGGTGTTTCATGTTGGGCAGATCTTTATGCCCATATATGGTGTTCCATGTTGGGCAGATCTTTATGCCCATATATGGTGTTCTATGTTGGGCAGATCTTTATGCCCATATATGGTGTTCCATGTTGGGCAGATCTTTATGCCCATATATGGTGTTCTATGTTGGGCAGATCTTTATGCCCATATATGGTGTTCTATGTTGGGCAGATCTTTATGCCCATATATGGTGTTCCGTGTCGGGGTGCCAGTTGGGAAGATCTTTATGCTCATATATGGTGTTCCGTGTTGGGGTGCCAGTTGGGAAGATCTTTATGCCCATATATGATGTTCCATGTTGATCAGATCTTTATGCCCATACTGTATGGCAGGGTTCCCCAATTAGTTTTCCCCAAGGGCCGAATTATGTCTAGGGTACCAAGCCGAGGGCCACAACATTGCAGGGGGCGACGGCGGCGTTCCTGCTACTCCAGCGACAGTTCAGATATCGTTGTTGTTGGGTGAAAATCTGTCCAAAACCGTTCATTTTGAATTTATCATTTAAAAATGATTTAAACTAGTGAAAACTGTTTTCACTACTTTGGTGCGACGGCCTTGTATGATTTGCGAAAGAACGTACAAACTTGGAGATACGAGATTTCCACCCGACAACGACGATATACTAGTGTCGTTGCTGCTCTTATACCACCATTATTACTGGGGTTGGTGTGGGCCAGACACTAGCCCCCCGCGGGCCACAAATGGCCCGCGGGCCGCCCATTGGGGAACCCTGCTGTATGGTGTTCAGTGTCCAGGCCAGTCTGTGATGTCAGTATGACGTCAGAGTATGACGTCAGAGTATCTCCAAATGTGGGCACTGTTTAGTATCAGTGATGTCAGCATGCAGACAGACGGCAGACAGACGTTCGCTAAATTAATAAGGCATAAATACCTCCCACTCTTGTTTACAGATCAATGAGCCAATGATCTTGCTGCATCTACACAGACCTCTTGTGACTCAATGAAATGTGGAATCGGAGACCACTCAGTGTTAAGTGTTTTTTAATCTGGTTTATTTATTATTATTTTTTTTTTCATTCATCCACTGCCGTCTATCTACATTATGACTACATACAGGCAGGGGCGTCACACCAAATTCTGGGCCCTGGGTACAAGGATTCACTGCGGGCCCCCCATGAATGTTGACTATTGAAAAATAGCAGATATACAAGCTCACAGTGCGGCACCGAGTGCCGCGCTGCAAGCTTGTAGATCTGCTATTTTTAAAAAATTGTGAAAATGTGTGCAAGAAACCAATGTTTCCATGTCAGTGATGCTCAAACTTTTTCATGTGAAGGACCCCCAAAATGATATGAATTTGGCCACGGACCCCCATCTCAAAATATTTAGTTCCAGGGACTACCCCGGAAGCAAAATTTGAGTTACAAATGTTCGCTTAAAAAATACATATTCAAAGATTTGCACACATTTTCACGACATTTTCAAAAATAGCAGAACTACAAGCTCGCAGTGCGGCACTCGGTGCCGCGCTGTGAGCTTGTATATCTGCTATTTTTCAATAGCTAAAGTTACTAGGGCCCCTCCACCTTGGGCCCTAGTAACTCAGTCCCACTTTCCTACCCCTTGTGACGCCCCTGCATACAGTACACCAGGGTTCCCCAACTAGTTTTCCCCACCCACCTTCCCTCTGCAGGGCTCTGTGTCCGTCTCATTTCTCTCCAAAAGCCCTTGAATATGATTGAAAATGATTAAGGATTACTGTGAATAATATGGTGAGTTTACGTTTCATATCGCACTCACCATACCTGTAACTTTCACTGGTCCCCCAAAATATATATATTTTTAAATTGACTGGGGTTGGTGGGGGCCGGACATCTGTATATGTGAATGACAAATAACCCTTCATGTATCTTGAATCTGCTACTATTTCAAAGCAGATGTTTGTTGTTTGCTGCTATTTTCTTGTTTTAATTCATATCTTTGTATTTATTATTATTGAGACTGAGGAAGAGAAATGGCCAAATGGAGTATACAATACTGTAATGATGGACTGTAGAGGGGGAGAGAGTTAATGTAATCAGAGAGATGATAGACCGAACTAAAATGCTGTGAGAACAATAAGATACGGCGAGTGAGTGGGAATGGATGAAAGAGAAACGTAAAAACATAATGAGAGGAAGAGAAAAATCGATAGGATGCAAGAAGAAATATAGGAAATTCAATTCAATTCAATAAGAGTAATGGGATGAGAGAGAGAGAGAGAGAGAGGGTGAGAAAGAAAATGAGAAAGAATGTTTGAAGTGAGTGGTAAAGAGAGGAAAAATAAAACCCAGCATTTGAGCTTGTATGGTGTGCCAGAGTGTTGTGGTGAGCACATTTCAGATCAGCATCAGGTAACTTGTGAGTGAAAACAGTGCACCAAATTGCCCTTCCAAAAACATGTGTGCAGTACTTGCTTTGAGCCTCTGCTTTTTCATCCGAATTGTCCTTTGTATGCATTGGACAAACCCCATCTATGCAGCACAAATACTATTACTGTAAAATGTTAGTTACAGACCGGTGACGAGTGAAATAGAAAAATGATAAAGTGTCTTTTTAAGGCAGTGGTTCTCAACCAGTGGTCCGGAGACCACCAGTGGTCCTTGAGGCTGTTCCAGGTGGTCCCCAGCTAAATGATGGAGAGTTGGTAACCTAATGGACCCGACCCTTATAAATATTTAACTCTTGAGAAAAACAATAGAAAGCAGTAAATGAAAACATTTTAACACTCATCTTTTCTTTTCTCTAATTACAATCTAAAATATGAACCCTTGTTGTAAAAAAAACAAAGTGGTCCTTTGGTGTTTGGACACCAAAGGACCACTGGCAGAGCAGTTTCAGTGCTCCTCTGCAGATGACTGTCCTGGAGGCATGGGGCACCGTTCTGCCAAAAGATATTCCCCTCGCTAGGGGTTTTGACGATGGCTGTTGGGAGTGCTGTCTCACACGTCAGTCCAAGGGCTGGGCGATATGGAAAAATACAATATCACAATATTTTTTCCAAACTGTATCACGATACACGATCTAATCACGATCCTTTTTCATCTTGGTTTTATGGTAATTTTTCAAGTTACTTAACAGTACAACCACCTACAAGGTAACACAAACTAAAAGAAAAAGGAGTAACAGACCATTTAGACCAGTGGTCCTCAAAGAGTGGGGTCCAGGGACTCTCTGGGTTCCTTTTGGGAGGTCTAAATTGACCCTTTCAAGTATGTAACTCTGACAGTATACAAATGGACCCTTGGTTTCATTCGTATACTTTCAGAGTAAAGGGGAGACCTTGACAAGTTTGACAACTACTGATTTAGACCAAAATGCATGTTTAAATGAATTCGGCAATGAATCTCTGTATTAGCAATTCAACAGGATCTTTTATAAGGCTCCTTCGTTGTATCAAGATATATACCATATCTCTGAAAAGGCATATCGTGGAGACATTGTATCGTCTCAACGATATTTATCACCATATCGCCCACCCCTACAGTAGTCCAAGTATTTCATTTGCATAGCATAGTGCATGGCATATGACTCACATCATTTTCATGCTCATCAAACAATTCAGTGACACCTCTTGCCCTGCTGTGGATCCATGCAGGGCATGGTCATCCTGGAAGAGAGCACTTCCGTCAGGATGGAAATGTTTCATCAGCATAATGGCGATCACTCTGAATAACTTGGCTTTGATTTGCATTCACCCTTACCTATAAGCAGGGGACAAGTGGACCCAATAGCCATGCCTGGGAAATGCCCTCCACAGCATAATCGCTGGACCCCGTCACTGATCAAACATTAAGGCCTACACATGCTCTCGTTCCACTTGAATCTGTTGAATAATGACTCATCCGACCATGCATTATCACTTTTTTCCACCGGTGCCTATGGTTTTTGCACCGCTGAACTCTCAAATGAGCATGTCTTGGTAATGACAGGTTTATGCACCGTAACCCATAACCTCCCTCTCTATGTAGTTGTGGATGGACTGTTCTGGCCGACGGTCTCATCTCTTACTTCATTGACATTCTGAGTCACCTGAGTCTTATTAAGACTGGGAATGCATCTGTGTCACATAACCACTTTAACCACATTTTTTTATGCTTTGGCTTTTCAAAAATAGCAGATATACAAGCTCATAGCACGGGATTGAGTGCCGCGCTATGAGCTTGTAGATCTGCTATTTTTCTTAATGGGTTGAATATCACAGATCACACTAATGCACGAGCGTCACTGTCATTGAATGTGTGCTTAATTCTACAACAGGGATCTTCAACTGGGGGTCCGGGACCCCTAGGGGGTCCTCAGAGTTACTACAGGGGGTCCTCCAAATCTTTGAGTGATAGAATGTTTTTTTTTCTCCTTCCATATTCTGAGAACTTTATAGCTATTTTCGACAAAGAGCTTTGGTGTAGAGGGGAAAATGAGCAGACTAAGTACAGAGTTGAAAGGTCAAGTTTATTAAGTATTGATGGTTCAAGACTTCAAGTGGTTAAATATCTGAAAACACAAATTGACATGAATCCAAAATACACTGACGATTGTGCTTTCAAACGATGAAACTATAATGGAATCTATGATAAGGTTGTGGGGGTCCCTGCTTCATCTCTAAGGGGTCTTAAGGGGTCCTTGGCCTGAAAACGTTGAAGACCCCTGTCCTACAACCAGTCCCAAACCCGATGCCATGTCTGTCCCATGCAGAGGCCACTTTAGTCCCTGTTCCTAATTGAACGTCTTTGTCCTGCCATCTGTGCCCCAGTAATGAACCCCTCTTTCATAGTCGTTTAGATCGTTCTCTCTTTGCCATGTTGATCCAAAAGAATTGAGGTCAACTTGTGCCTGCTCAGCTTTTGTATACATGCCATAGTACATGATAGGATGTTAATCTGCTCTGGCAGACGCGTTGAACTCATTCTATGCACGGTTCGAGGCTAACAATCGCAACAAACGCTAGCCTTTAGCGGCCGGTGCGGTTAGCCTAAATGGACTGTTTGTGCCGCTGCGGTCAGCCAAACTCCTGCACTGCCACAGGAACACCACAGAGAGACTTACAATTTAGGCATTTAGCAGACGTTTTATCCAGAGCAGCACACTTGAAAGCAGTGATGGAAAGTAACTACTGTACAGTACATGTACTCAAGTATTGTAAGAGGTGGTGCCATAGTTTTGTACTTTTTCTGTTTTGTATGTGTCTATGATAGCCGGGGAGCCACGAGCCCAACATTTTAGAGGACCTTTGATGTCATAACATACTTTTTATTTTAGTTTTTTCTATTAATTTGGTCAATAAGGTACACAGAATGAGAGGCCTGCTCTGCTGGAAACATTGCGGGAAAAAAAGTCCCATCGATGTCACTATACAGGAAAATAATTCAAAAATAAATCTGCTTTAAGTAGCATGTGAGGGGTCAAACTAGGGGTTCTTCATGATTCTGTTTCCATTGCAAGCATTTGTTTTGCATGAAAAACATTCCTTAGGCTAGCTTTCAGCCCCACAAAACGGTGAAAAGTGATGAGTCAACAAAAATCACAGTTTTGGAAGGAATGTTTTTCATGCAAAACAAATTCTGTGTACCTTAATGACCAAATGAATAGAAAAAACTAAAATTCAAAGTTTGTCATGACGTCACAGGTAAAACCCTATCTTTGAGCTTTTGGGCCTGTGGCTCCCCGACTATGAAGTTAACATTACTCTAATAGATCATGGGGTGGGGTTATAATGTGCACATTTGCCTTCCCTGTGTATTGTTGGTTACTTCCTGAAAGCTGAAAGCCTCTGAGTCAAAAGGCCCAACTGAAAAACACTGATTTAATGACATCATAAACTCATCCCCTCCCCCTTAACCATACACTCAGTGACTCAATACTGTGGGTGTGGGTGTGGCTAACTTCAGCTGAGTCACCACCCACCTGACAACCAGGCATACTTAATGAACTGGTGGGTGTGGCCACATAAAAACATCATTTTAACACTTTATGTACACTTTTTTTGGAAAACATCTTCCTAGTATAATCATAATACCTGATCATCATGTTTTGGGTCGGGGGAGTACAAATGTGAGGTAGCTTGTTTACTTTACTGGAGTATTTCCAATTCTCAATACTTTAACTTTGTAGATTTTGATCATTATTAACATACATTATAACCGCTTTAGCCTTATGTACAGTATTTACTTTGGCCATTTAAAAATAGCTCATCTATAAGCTCACAACGCGCCTTGATGTGCCTGTTATTTTCAAAAGACTTCTATACAGATTGAACTTGTGGAATTGGACATTTTGCATAAGAAGTACTTTTACTTTTGGTACAAGTATGTTTTTATATACCTTTGCACTTTTACTGAAGTCAATTTGAAATACCGGACTTTTACTTGTAACTGAGTATTTCTAGATTGATGCTTTTCCTTAAGTAAAACATGTGAGTATACTCCCACGACAGCTTGAAAGATCTTTCCCTGAGGCTATCAGAGCTCATTACACTGACCCAACTGCCAGGTCAACAAGATACAGTATTTTTGTAGAATCTGTACAGCGTACTGCAAAATTGTTATAGTTCTACACATATATTGCCACTGTCGGGGAGAAACCTTGTATTTCCATATTACAACTTTCTATTTGAATTAAAAAATATAATACATTTTATAGAGTACACATATCTGAGTACTCAATGTCAACTTCACCGTACAAGAGTGTCACATAAAAGTAGTGAAAATAGCAGATCTACAAGCTCACAACGCGTCACATTAAAATAATACCTATATGTACTACTGTATATTCTTGTTTTGGCTGCGACATTTATATGTATCTACATCAGTAACCCTGGGAAGGTTCTAAATTGCATGCATTATATCCTATATTTAGTCTATGGTCATTCTGTGGTAGGGATGGGACAATATGTGATATTATCGTTTATCGTGATAAAAAACCCTCACGATAATCGTATCGTGGAGATTTAATTTATCGTGATATCGTCCTTGGTCATGCACTGGGATCAATTCACCTTTTATTTGCCGAGCTGCATATCCGGTACCACTTAAACCCTCTATAATTGGTAAAAGGTACTTATAATATACGTACTCATTACAGTCTTTTTTTCACTCTATCAAATGTCTTTGCCAAAAAATAGCCGATCCACAAGCTCACAACGCGCCGCAACGATATGACATTTTCATATCGTCCCATCCCTATTCTGTGGAAGCTGTTTTTGCACACTTCTTAGGTTTACTGTACATACACTTAATTGTCTCCTCCAGGTCCATTGTCTCGCCCCGTCCATCCATCAGCCCACCCGTTCGTCTGTGAGAAGCTCATCTCCGGCTCCGTTGGACCGATCAGCATGGAACTGCACACACACTCCCTGGAGATCAAGTAAAAACTACTAAAAATATTGTCCAAATATTATTGGCACACATTATCTCTATAGTCATGTGATTAACCCTGCAAGACCCAAATTAATTTCTACTTGCCAAAAAAAAAAAAAAAAAAATCAGATGGTGTTGTAGGAGTCCTAATCAGAGGAAAATGTAATGTTTAAAAAATAATAATGTTTTTGTAAGGTTTTATAGACATAAATCATAAATCATGCTCTAATTTGCATTTTGGGGATATTTTTCACAATAATAACATATACATGTTCTAATCTAGACATTCTAATGATCACCAAAAAAAAATATTACAGGCATTTTACTTATATTTTCTTGAGGAATAGCTGCAGTTAAAAAGTGAGATGTTGTTCGTCCAGACACTGGAGTGTCAACTTCTCTGGGAGGTGTGAATGTCAGCCCCTGCCGGGGGTATTTATATGCAAATATTGTGGCCAATGGCATTGTAATACTATACAATAGGATTTAATGCTGATGTTAATGTGAAAAAAGAACAGGAAAACTAATTTTAACATTTTTTTTTTATTATTTAAAAAAATGTTGCCAAAAAGCATCGCTGGGCCTTGCAGGGTTAAGACTCATATCTCAGATTTTTCCCACAGCGGAATCTTGCCCTCTCTCAAGATTGGCATCAAATGTTTGCAGGAGCGTCCCATTTTGAACAAAATGCCTGAAATCCTGAATGTGAAACCTCTCTTGGCGAACATCACATGCTCCCACTAGGCCAAGGAAAACATTTTCTCCAAAAGGGTACACCTTTTATGACTAATCCCTCAACATCAGACTCCATAGCCCTGTATTATGACTTGACTACACTCCAAACATTGCTGGCCCACAATAACCTTACAGGCCTGGTGGAGCACATTAACCCATTTAGGCCTAGAATTATTGACTGCTTTAACTGTTGAAAAATAGCAGATATACAAGCTCACAGCGCGGCACCGAGTGCCGCGCTGCGAGCTTGTAGATCTTCTATTTTTGAAAAAAAGTCGTGAAATGTGTGCAAATCTTTGAATATATGTATTTTTAGAGCGAACGTTTGTAACTTCTAATTTTGCTTCTGGGTGGTCCCTGGAACTAGATATTTTGAGATGCGGGTCCTTGGCCAAATTAATATCAGTTTGGGGGTCCTTCACATGAAAAGGTTTGAGAACCACTGACATAGTAGTCTCTCAAGAACAGACTAACTGAGCTCCAGTTAAGTGAAAAGGACCTTTTCTTTGACGATGGCTGGCCAGATTGCTGACATAGAATCATAGGGTTTTCAAAAAATCTTAGAAGGATTCAAAAGACACTTATAGAATCGGGTCAAAACTCTAATTTTCATGATTTTTCAAAAATAGCAGATCTACAAGCGCGGTGCCGCGCTGTGAGCTTGTATATCTGCTATTTTTCAAAGCATAAAATAATGATACACAAAATGTGTACCCATTCTAAATGGGTTAATCTACTTGAAGTCGCTTACTTGTATTATATAACTTATTTTATTACCTCGATGTTCTAGAAAAGATTATGCCATGCATTATATATGTTGGACATTATTATTGCAGTCTGTTGCACCAAGACCTCCATATGTTCATATTTCAACTTTTTTGTAAATTATCATACAAGAGTGTTGCACAAAAGTAGTGAAAATAGCCAATAACAAGCTTAAATTGTGAGCTTGTAGATCAGCCATTTTCACTTGGGTTTTCTTAACAATAATAAGACTCCCTAATTGGGAGATAAGCGACCGTCACGTCGCATACACAAACTTTAGAAGGCAGTCGTAGCCAATCAGGAAGGAATATGGGAAATGGGACAGATCCATGTTGATGACATGACTTTAGACATACTGTGTACCGCTTTACGTGATTTTAGGGCAAAATATGTAGGAGTAGTGTCCAAAAAATGTGTTTGAAAAAATCGGCCTGATGGTGGCGCTAAATGGGACAGATCCATGTTGGTGACATGACTCTAGACTGTGTACCGCTTTGTGTGATTTTAGGGCAAAATCTGTAGGAGCAGTGTCCAAAAGTGTGTTTTGCAAGAATCAGCCTCATGGTGGTGCTATAGAAGAGGGCCATGTGAGAAATGAGGGGTGGAGGTTGTGGTTTGGCAGCCAAGGAGTGTGTGTGCAAAGTTTGGCATGGATAGGGGCAACGGTGGCGGAGATACCGTATGAGTAGGGGAAAAGTGTGACGTGACGTGACCTGACCTGACCTGACCTGACCTGACAGACTGACGGCCGGTGGAGGTTTTGATAGTAACTGTGACCTGACGGTCACAATCAGTTTAACAGATGAATTAGTGCAGTGCTGCACATTGCTAAGACCCTGCTGAAGTCCCTGCACTGTTTTTTTTATCCTGCGCCACGGACAGACGGGCAGCATGAGTGGTCCACGGGGAGCAGGAGATGATGTATAGTAGCATGCTGGGTAGACACGAGCAGACCAGAGGGCATCACACAGACACACGCACACGCACTTGGTCAAGCACTCGGTCACAGATGCATTATGCATGTGTATACAAATGCAGGCAATCAGGGGCACACACTCACGCAACGAGGACCCTACTCACCTCGCCGTCACAGCACAGAACAAGCTGCTTCTTTGCTGCTGACTGAAAATGTGTGGATTAACATGGATCTCTCACTCTCTGAGTCTTTCTCTCTCTCGCACGCACGCACACACACCAGAAGTTAAGCTCACACACATCACCCAAAGCATGCCTTCGGTAGATCGGTCACACTGAGTTCAACATGAGCACTGTTGATGCCTCTAGGCTTGGAGTGACGATGACGAAAACCTCTTTCTCGTCTGCCACTGTGCATACATAAGCTCTCTTGACAGTGCATGTGTTAAGTTCATGGTACATCTGCAGAGATGTCATTGCGCGGTACTGTCAATTTAAGAAAAGATAAAACCATGCCAAAAAATACTGCCATCAAGTAGGCTAAGTGAGTATTTGCAGAAGACATACAAAATGCTGTAGATCATTTTACAAATGCACAAAATCTCTCAAATGTAAAAGACA
This sequence comes from Nannobrachium achirus, assembly GCF_963921795.1. Lineage (NCBI taxonomy): Eukaryota > Metazoa > Chordata > Actinopteri > Myctophiformes > Myctophidae > Nannobrachium > Nannobrachium achirus. The sequence goes on along the minus strand of NC_137824.1, from coordinate 54,762,198 downwards.
AAAAACCTGAAGAATGCAGTTGGCCAGGGTGGGGCAGTCATACTTATGATGATTATGGATGATGGTTGTGAAAATGATTCACAATGCATCTGCACTTTTACAAGACGTGTATTTTTTTGCTAACGCCAACATTGTCCGGAATGTTTGTTTATCCAAGGCTGTTGCGTTGTATTTACCTACAGTAACTAACTTGTGACACGTTGGGCTTAAAACTGAAATACGTGAGCATTGAAACGCAGCACTTTTTATTACTTGATTTTGTACATGAGTCTAGGATTGTATCTGACCCCCCCCCCCCCCCCCCCCCCCCCACACACACACACACACACACACACACACACACACACACACACACACACACACACACACACACACACACACACACACACACACACACACACTAGTGTTGATTTTAACAGCAAATGTTGGTTTAGTTTTGGCCATAGTCTTTTGAATAAACATTTATTTAGTTTTAGTCACATTTTGTAGATACGCTTGTAGATTTGCTATTTTCAAAATATTTTTTATACATTAGATAACTTGAAAAGGAACATTCTGCACAATGAGTACTGTACTTTTGGTACTTTTAGTACATTTTGATACCAATACCTTTGTACTTTTACTCAAGTATGTTGAATACCAGACTTAAACTTGTAACGGAGTACATCTACATTGCAGTATTGATACTTTTACTTAAAGGACCACCTCACCTCTGGGACAACCAGATCTTATTTTATTGTTGTTTGGAACAATAAAAAAACAAAGCATCATATGACCAGTTGTAGCATGCTGAAATACTAAAATATCTAAAAACACAGATTGAACACAAAAAAGAACTCAGGATTGTGTTGATCGTGTCCCAAACAACAATAAAATAAGATAGGGTTGTCCCAGAGGTGAAGTGGCCCTTTAAGTAAAGAATATAAGTACTTTTTACACCACTGCCCAGTGCCCCCCCACACACACAGACGTTTGATTCAAGTGTTTTGTGCTTTATTGTCTTGTACAGTATCTGTGTCTTGCTGCAAAACCAATTTCCCTCCACCACTCGGGACAAATAAAAGTGACAGAAGGGGCTGCTGCTGGAGAATCAATACTAAGTGTTTTGTTTTTAAGTCTTTTTGGGAGACGTGAAAGAATGGCCCTCTGAAACTATTAGGTCTGGGAGACGTGAATGACCCTCTGAAACTATTAGGTCTGGGAGACGTGAATGACCCTCTGAAACTATTAGGTCTCCGGAGACATAATGGTCTCTTAGTTTTCTAATGAGCTACTGTCCTCTAATAAGCATCATGTGGGGTATCATGAGGCTCATTTGCTATTCATAATTCTTCTTTAATGGGGTAAAGAGATAAGGCATGATTAAAAACAAACCCCAGGAAGTCCCTCTTTTCGGGCGGTCAGCAAAGTTGAGCCCTCCTTTTATACCATCGTTGCATTTGTGTCCAGGGGCGTCACACCAAATTCTGGGCCCTGGGTACAAGGATTCACTGCGGGCCCCCCATGAATGTTAACTATTGAAAAATAGCAGATATACAAGCTCGCAGCGCGGCACCGAGTGCCGCGCTGCGAGCTTGTAGATCTGCTATTTTTGAAAAAAAATGTGTGCCAAGAAACCTATGTTTTCATGTCAGTGATGCTCAAACTTTTTCACGTGAAGGACCCCCCCCATCTCAAAATATTTAGTTCCAGGGACCCCCCAGAAGCTAAATTTGATTTACAAATGTTCACTTAAAAAATACCTATATTCAAAGATTTGCGCACATTTTCACGACTTTTCAAAAATAGCAGATCTACAAGCTCGCAGCGCCGCGCTGTGAGCTTGTATATCTGCTATTTTTCAATAGCTAAAGTTACTCGGGCCCCCTCCACCTTGGGCCCTGGTAACTCAGTCCCACTTTCCTACCCCTTGTGACGCCCCTGTTTGTGTCTGTATGTGTTGGCAAGTCTGGCTTCTCTGTCAGTACATTTACTTTACCTACCTGCCGCAGTGTTTCACAAACTATGGGTCGGGGCCCATGTATGGGTTGTGAGTAGTCCCCTGCTTTACATTTACTATATTGTTTTTAAATATGTCATGTACGTGTACATATTCTTTATACATGGCTCATTAATTCATAATGTAATTTTGAAACGGTCCCGTTTAGGTCACCAAATGTATCTTCTGGGTCTCGAGCTGAAAGGTTTAGAGTCAGGGACCCACAAGCATTGACCCCACTACACAGAAACAAAAAAATATTTAAAAAATAATAAAATCCACTTTAAGTAGCACGTGAGGGTTCAAACTAGGGGTTCTTCATGATTCTGAATCCATTGCAAGCATTTGTTTTGCATGAAAAGTATTCCTTGGGCAAAAGTTCGACTGATGACTCATCACTTTTCACAGTTTTCTCGGGCAGAAATTTAACCCAAGGAATGTTTTTCATGCAAAACAAATGCTTGCAATGGATTCAGAATCATGAAGAACTCCTAGTTTGACCCCTCACATGCTACTTAAAGCAGATTTCTTTTCTTTTTTTAATATTTTCTGTTCCTGTGTAGTAGAGTCAATGGGACAGTGAATATACAAATGACCATAACTTTTTTTGCGATGTTTCCGGCAGAGCAGACCTCTCATTCTGTGGACCTTAATGACCAGACTAATAGATAAAACTGAAATAAAAAGTACGGCAAGACATCACAGGTCATCTCATTCTGCGTGAGTTGTCCCTGGCTATTAGGAACCACTGCTGTACAGTATAGTGTGTGGACTCTAGCCTCTCTCACCAATAGCCTGCTGGTCTATTTGCCTGCCGTACTAATGTATTTGTGTCTGCCCTCTCACCACTAATTTATCTTCTTGCCTGTCTTCTATTGTTATAGAACCACATGGTTGATTTGGAATTAAGTGTCATAATTACAGTAACTGCTATTGAAGTCAGTCCAGGTCTGCAGTGGGTGGTATTCTTCCTTTGTATCCATATTGCTCTAATGTGTGTCCACATGGCCTTTAGCTAATATCTGCTGACCAGAGTAGAGGAGTTTGCCATCCGTAAAATGTTAAGTGTTCCCCATTCCCTGCTCACTCCTTGTGTGCAGGGAGTACTGTGTATCGCCAATAAAGTGTGTGTGTGTGTGTGTGTGTGTGTGTGTGTGTGTGTGTGTGTGTGTGTGTGTGTCGTGTGCGGCGGGACAATGGGTCATCGACATTTCAGAGTACATTACAAAGAAATAGGCCTACTTTATTACAGTTCATAGGTTTGTAATTTGCAGTGAGCCCCCATTCCATTACAATTTACACTGGCCCGGGGCGTAGTCTGAAGAAAGAAAAAGAAATAGAAAAGAGAAAAACATAGGACAAGACAAAAAAGAGAGGAAAAGAACAACAAGACTTCAGTTGCACTGTCATTCAGTCACAACAGGAAGAAGTAGAAATGGCACGCAAACACACAGATCCTCAACTTCAGAGGATCTGTTCCACAACATAGTACTGTTCTGCAGGGACGTGCTGGCCATTGGGAAAAGCGGGACAACTCCCGAACGGCCGGTTCATTCCCGGCCTGTCCAGGCCGGCCATTAGGAAAAAAATATAAAAATAAAATGTCGGCCTTCGTTCCATTTTGAGGGCTGGGCGGCCATTCCGGCCAACAAAGTAAATTGTCATTGTCGGACAGAAACCTCATATCTCCAAGTTTCAAATGTATAAATGTTTTCGCAAAGTAAAGCCCTGCTTCATCATACAAGGCCGTTGCACAAAAGTAGTGAAAACAGCAGATCTACACAGCATCTACACAGCAGATCTAGATCGGCTGTTTTCACTAGTTTAAATCATTTTTTAAATGATAAATACAAAACAAACGGTTTTGGACATACAAGGTTTCCACCTGACAACGACGAAATGTAACTCATGTACAATAATTGGCCCACTGGCTTGTCACTTGTCATGATCTGAAATGGCAAATCTTTGAGTAGCAGCAGCGCTATAGAGAGAGATCTCTCTCTATAGCGCGCAATGAGGGTCTCTCCAACTCTTTTTCCCGGGCTGAATCAGGGGCCCAGCACGTCCCTGCTGTTCTGTGTCATTTATTCTGTTTTGCACTATACTGTTGTACGGTCTATTACTTTCCTGTGTAGTCCTCTTGCTCTTGCAATAATAATCCACTACCATCTCTGGCATTGAGCCGGAGGCAGTTCACCTCGCCTCACCTCACAAAGTCCCTCGTGTCATCGTGCTCCCTTGTGTTGTCACCTGTGATCATTAGGTTGATGCAGCCGCTAAAACATTTCTGACAGCAGGCTAGCCGTCAGAAGCAGACTTGTGAGGAGAGGCCTGTGGCTGTGAGGCACCTCCGTGCAAGCTGTTTAAGCAGAAGAGTGGCGGTGCCAAGCAACGCAAAATCTGCTTCTGTGACTCTGCGCCGTTCAAGATGCATTCCCATGCTTTTTCTTTCTACGTTTATTAATAACTTTATTAATCAATATTGTATTTACAAATACATGCATACACAAGGAATCTTATGAAATATAATGTTATATATATATATATATATATATATATATATATATATATATATATATAATTATTTATATATCTCTGCTGTCGGGCCGAAAACTCCAAAATGTTTTTTTTCTGGAAAATGAGCTCAAGTGAACTTTTCATTGGTTCAATATTATTTTAACCAACACTCAGATGTAAAGGGTGTTCAATAGCCCTGATTTATGCCTAAAAGAAATTAGGTTTTGGCCAGACAGTGACGAATAATAATTTAATAATAATAGTTGCATTCCCATGGGGAGAGAATGGTAAATCATCATGGGGCATCTGGTCAAATCTGTCCCAGCTCATCACACAACAGGTATAGAATATGTTATTTTTGTGGCCTCTTGGTTGCTGTCCACCCTAATGCTGGGTTCACTGCCTATTTTTCTAAAGGTCCACATGTTATGTTTGTGGCGTCCACCTACACCTACTGGTTCTCAACCTGTGGATCTGGAGGGTCCCCAAATTATTTGGGGGGGGGGGGGATGTGCACCAAACCAACATAAAGTTCAAGTGTATAGACGGTATGCACATTTCGAAAGCAACAATTTAAGGGCTTTTTAATGCCTCTAAAATGACAAATTAAACATTGGCCAAATTGTTAAATATTAGAGGCAGAAATTGTGAAAATCTACATTGCGAGGCGTTGTGAGCATGCAGATCTGCTATTTTCACAATAGAACTGTGTTATACTGTACAAAATGTAATACCTCAACTCTTAGTGCTCGTCAGGATGGGGTCACCAGTTAAAATATGATTATATTGGAGGTCGCGGCCTGAAAGGGTTGAGAACCACTGACCTACAGTACCATCCACCCACTCACCCACCCACCCACTCATGAATTCCTTATGTCCATAACAACCACCACATGGGGGCGATACAGCATATGACCAATGTACACTGGTCAATGTGGTCATGGTTAATACAGCATGATACAGTACACTGTAAAGAGTTCAGACACCTTTATATTCTACATGAAACATGGCCTACCCATGAAACATGTTTGTGGCTGTAATTTCTGTCCCTCATGCTGTGTGAGCAACTAGTCCTAGACAATGATCCCACTGACCCAATGCTGTTGGCTATTTCATACTCCATTGTTTTTTTTTTTAAATAAACTTTATTCCACAAATTTCTCACAGTTAATAATTTACATACCATGCATGCTTTACATTGTACCTTCGACATTGGCAATAAATTACATTGAGCAAATAAGTATGTTCATTTCTTAAAAATCTTGAGTTGACCTTACAATAAGGTTGGTGCTTTCTTTGTGGTTTTTCTTTTTTTTCCCCCCTTTTCCCAGCTACTCTATACCCCTACCCCCCGAAGCTAGAGAAAGAAAGAGAGATAGAGGAGAGTTGAGAACAAAAGAGAAAAGAGTTGAGAGATTAGAGAGAGGAAAGGGAATAAAGAAACCAGCATGTTAGCTCAACCTCGAGTGGCGCTTTGTGTGTTGAGATCCAAAAAAAATAAAAATAACAATAAGTAGTTCACACCTTTGGTTCAAGTGGGATGACAGTAAAAAATTATTAATCATTTTCCATTGTTAGGCTTTAGCAAATCTCGTTCTCTCGTTCTCTCTCTGAATAATTGCGAATAGAACTACCATATTCCCTATAGCCAGTCCACTGTGAGTGCAGATTAGGCCTATATTGATTTATTAGTAATGTACTGTGCTTGGCGCTCCGTTATTGTGCTCAAATATAGTATTTTTCATAATATTCACAAATAAAAACATTCCGTGCTTCACTGAAAATGTCCGACTTGAAATAAAATGCTGCTTGTCTGACAGATGTGAGATGCATATAACACAGCATAACATCTAGACACGTCTGAACCGCTCTGTGTACATATAACACAGCATAACATCTAGACGCGTCTGAACCGCTCTGTGTACATATAACACAGCATAACATCTAGACACGTCTGAACCGCTCTGTGTACATATAACACAGCATAACATCTAGACACGTCTGAACCGCTCTGTGTACATATAACACAGCATAACATCTAGACACGTCTGAACCGCTCTGTGTACATATAACACAGCATAACATCTAGACACGTCTGAACCGCTCTCAGTGTACATATAACACAGCATAACATCTAGACACGTCTGAACCGCTCTGTGTACATATAACACAGCATAACATCTAGACACGTCTGAACCGCTCTGTGTACATATAACACAGCATAACATCTAGACACGTCTGAACCGCTCTGTGTACATATAACACAGCATAACATCTAGACACGTCTGAACCGCTCTGTGTACATATAACACAGCATAACATCTAGACGCGTCTGAACCGCTCTGTGTACATATAACACAGCATAACATCTAGACACGTCTGAACCGCTCTGTGTACATATAACACAGCATAACATCTAGACGCGTCTGAACCGCTCTCAGTGTACATATAACACAGCATAACATCTAGACACGTCTGAACCGCTCTCAGTGTACATAGGCCATAAGGATTTCACACTAGGAACTCTTTTAAAGGTGATACACCATGAAAATTAACATTTCCTATTTTAAAACCTTTTTTGGGGGTCCCACTAGCACCTTCTATCCTCACAAAGTCCCATTTCAGACCGTTGTGTCTTTCTCTGGTTTTGGGAAGGTGGAGGTTAAAAGCATCCCAGATTTGCTGCCGTTTGTGACGTCATAAATGACCGTTTTTGAAGAAAAAGAATATTATTTTGAAAAAAGATTTTTTTTTTCAAAAAGATATTTTTTCTTTTTTTTAAAGATTTTGTGGGGGGGGGGGGGGTTCAGGCCAAAGGTGGTACTGCAGCTGAAAATGCTCTGAGAGCCATTCAAGAATGAGAGGCTCTCTGTTCAGGAGTGGTAATTTAGCCTCAAACCTTTTGAAAAACGTTTTTGGGACATAAACAATATGACATAAATACTTTTTAAATGCATGGTGTATCACCTTTAAGAGTACCTGTAACATTGTGACGGTTCCCCCAATGTACTGGAACTAAATAGATGAGAAAGGTAGGGGGGACAAGACAAAACATACAATCTAAGATCTCCACCTACCCGTACCCGATCTCTGATCGTCTGGCTCAATGAGACTGACAAACGTGTTGCATAAAAATCATAATAAGGCTGCATCGATGGAAGACGATAAGCAATTTTAGAAATCTCAGAGGATAACTAAAAAGAAGGACAGCATGTTTATATCCAATACATCTAACAGTCAACAGACTAATTCCAAATGACTTGCCTGCTCCTGTGATTGTAATTTGATTTGGTTTCTGTCAAAGACCTTTTCATGGAAGTGTCCTAGCTCTCTATTTAGTGCAATTATGTAGCTTCCTTGAGTCGTTATTGATCTTGTATCAATTGTCAGCGACTCCAGACTGCAGTCATTGATCTCCCAGAGGAACAAGCCAGCATGTCAGAGACAGAGAAAGGTAAACGGAGAGGGGACTGGTTCCACGTCAGCGCTGCAGGGAGGAGACACTGTCCCAGAAAAGAGATGGCATTACCAGAAAGACCTGCAGCCAAAATAATCATCCTCTATCCAAACTGACCATGTACACAGTCGGACAGACAGATCTCTGAATGTATAGATACAATCTAAGTCATAACATTCTATCTCTCCTGACCTTTACATCAGGCGATCTGACATCACGCTCTGGCTTGATGTCCCTTTTATGCCCATATATTAATTAGCAAGTGTGACTCGTGATTACATTAGCGATAATGTCATCATGAGTCACACTTGCAAATTAATTACGTCCTTGTCCGTTTTATGCCCATAGGCCTATATGGAGATCCCTGTCCTGATGTTTATTTGTTTATTTGAAAAGGATCCCCATTAGCTGATGCCGTAGCAAATTTGACATATTACAAATACATTTTTAAAAAGCAATAAAAAAATAAAACAACAACAACACAATAAAACTACAACAGCATTAAATTACATTAATTCACATTAGTACATCATGATATAGATTAAATAAATAGTAGCAGATGTCATCAATACGGACATGTTACTGTACACCGTATGTGTTCTCAAACAGAATAAGTTGCAGTCATGTTCTTCATGCTGTTTCATTTGCTGATTAATTGGCGTCTGGTTTTCTGTCCCAATTATTCTCAAAGAGGCTGGATTGCCTTTTGTGTGCTACAGTATAATGTGTCATAATTGCATTTTTCTATTTATAAAAGGAGGCAATTTAGTCTTTGATGATTATGTCAGTAAATACCGTTGTAAGGCAACAGTGGTTCATACACCACATTTTAAATGTCCTCATGTTGGCTACTGTAAGTCAACAGTAGTTTGATGTCTGCTGAGTAGCACGCACACACCATTTCCCTGTTTTAACTATACTTAAACCCCTATACACTTAGTTGACCGAGGTCTCCCAGGGGTCTATACTTGGCCCCCTCCTTTTCCATATACACCATACATGAGCAACTGGCGGCCCGGGGACCACATGCGGCCCCCACCTTCATTTAATGCGGCCCACAGGTTGATATTGGAATACTGATAGATTATAGATTACAATTCCAAACATGAAAACATAACCTGCTTTAAATTGCTTCAGTCTATATTAGTAGCTTAATGACTAGTCTTTTTGTAATGTCTAATGTATTTGTATTTAAGTTCATAAAGTTAACATAAGAACATATAAATGCATTTGACATTAAATACAAATTTTACTTTTCAGGATTCCGATTCAAAAATAGCAGATCTACAAGCTTTTTGAGCGTTTTGAGCTTGTAGATCGGCTATTTTTGACTGTATATCGTCACTGTCTGGCCAAAACCTCTTAACTCCATTTTTGAGGTTTTTGATTTTTTGGCATAAATCAGGGCTATTGAACACCCTTTACATCTGAGTGTTGGTTAAAATAATATTGAACCAATGGAAAGTAGTAAAAAGAGCTTAACCTTCTAACTCCACACTTTCTGCCAAACCAGCAAACTCCACCTGATTGGCCCTCTGTTTTTGAGCGGTGGTCACAACGCTCCTATACGTGGCCGTGTGTGTGGGTATGCGTGTCTGTAGCCTGCAGTAACCTTTTCTGACCACACATGTTAAGGGAGGGGCGCTGTTGTTCAGACTCACATTCACACACACACACGCACACGCACACGCACACACACACACACAGCCTCCACCGCTCAGTTCACACGAGTGTGATTTTTTCATAAATATGTGCTATTGAACACCCTTTATGTCTGTGTGTTGGTTAAAATAATATTGAACCAATGAAAAGTAGTAAAAAGCACTTCGGTCAAAACCTCCTAACTCCACTTGAGCTAATTTTCCCGAAAATGAACATTTTGGAGATAGGAGGTTTCGGCCCGACAGCAGAGATATGCATTGTGGCCCTCTGGAGTGCGGGTGAAAATATAGTGGCCCTCTCCATCATCAAAGTTGCCCACCCCTGCTACAGTATATACCAAATCTCTTTGCCGGAAATAGCTTTGTAGAGTGGCCATTTCACCTACTGTATTATGACGTGCCCAGAATAAGGACGCTATACTGTAGGCTACATGTGGTTCATTCATTGTCTCCACCAGCCGAAGGCTGAGGGAGAGTATGTTTTCCCCTCCGTCCGTCCGTCCGTCCGTCCGTCCGTCCGTCCGTGCGTGCGTCCGTCCGTCCGTCCGTGCGTGCGTACGTCCGTGCGTCCTCGCAGTTTGTGAGCAGCTAATCTCAGTCACCGTTGGCCCGATCGCTGCCAAACTGAGCACACACACTCCCTGGATGCCAATCTAGAACCTCTGCCCCACATTTTTCAAATCAGCCTCATGGTGGCGCTATAACAGGCCGATTTGTGTGGCCTGGTTGTTACCAGCTAATCTCCGGCGCCGTTGGCCCGATCACTGCCAAACTGAGCACACACACTCCCTGGATGCTAATTCAGAACCTCTGCCCCACATTTTTTAAATCAGCCTCATGGTGGCGCTATAACAGGCCGATTTGTGTGGCCTGGTGGAGACCTGTGCTCGGAAGAGCACTGCTTCTAGTTTACACTGACTTCCAGGACGAGCGACTTAATATTCCCGTGACACAACAGAGGCTGTAGTCAGCTACATGAGTGGGTCAGAGAGGGGAAATGAGGAGAGAGAGAACACCATCCGTCTTGTCTTGCAGCCTTTCAGACCAACATGTCAACGTGCTGATGTGGTATACAGCAGGATAGGCCTATAGGGGGTTACGGGAGAGGCAAAACAACAGACAGAACGGTATGGACAGAAATAAACCACAACACTGCTTGGATGCTGGGGCGTCACAAGGGGGGGGGGGGGGTGGGACTGAGTTACCAGGGCCCAAGGTGGAGGGGCCTTCATTATTTTATACTTTAGCTATTGAAACATTTTCGAAAAGTTGTGAAAATGTGTGCAAATCTTTCTTTTTTAAACGAAACATTTGTAACTAAATTTTTGCTTCTGGGGGGTCCCTGGAACTAAATATTTTGAGATGGGGGTCCGTGGGCCAAATACAAATCATTTTGGGAGTCCTTCACATGAAAACGTTTGAGCACCACTGACAAAGAAAATCAAGATTTTTCGAAAATCTTCATATCTACAAGCTCGCAGGGCGGCACTCTGTGCAGCGCTGTGAGCTTGTATATCTGCTATTTTTCAATAGTTAAAGGACAAAATAATGCGTACTAATGCGTCCCGACTCCCCAGTCTAAATGGGTTAAACCCCTCCCCTCTATGAAGAACATTCATGGGGGGCCCGCAGTGAATCCTTGTACCCAGGGCCCAGAATTTGGCGCGACACCCTTGCTGCTTGGATGGAGAGCAGTGGGACAGTAACCTCGCATCACCAGGCTTTCCGCTGGGGGAAAGCCTGGTCTTCGTTTACTAAACGGGCCGTTTGATCCGGTCGGGAGCGGAAGATCTCCTACGTTTTTCTGTAGTCCAAAACGGACTACACTTTGGCCGGAAACAACGACCGGAAACAGTTTCAACCCAGTTAGCGCATGCGCAAGTCGTTAGCCATGTAGTTAGCGCATGCGCAAGTACGGGTTAAAACTGTTTCCGGTCGTTGTTTCCAGCCAAAGTGTAGTCCGTTTTGGACTACAGAAAAACGTAGGAGATCTTCCGCTCCCGACCGGATCAAAAGCCCGAAATTGGAAGCCAGCCCAGGCTAGTGGGACAGTAACTGAGACACATGACCAAATTAAGACCGAGAGTTGTTGTGGACAAAGGCAGTTAAAGTGGAGAGGAGGTGAAATAATAATAATGATTACCTACTCATCCCGCGAGGGAAATTCAGATATCGCAGCCCAACCCAGCTGCTTTTTTTCTCGAGCTTAACCCAGCTGAACCCGGTGCTGCCCACAAGGAGCGCGGGGGAGAGGGGAGCAGTGATAGCTGGAGCGGGGGATCGTACCTGCGACCTCTGGGGCCTCCGGAGTCCTAGGTGTGGACACTAACCACTCAGCTATCACTGCTCTAAAGGTGAAAGGACAGAGCAGTGGAATGCATAATGGAGGAATGGAGAGGAGAGGAAAAGAAGATTATTAGAGAGGAGAAAATGAGTGGACAGGAGTGGAGAAGAGAGGTGAGATGAGGTGAGGAGAGGAGAGGAGAGGAGAGGAGAGGAGAGGAGAGGAGAAAGGGAGGGGAGTGGGTCGATATTTCGACATTCCCCGAAAGGGAGAACGGATAAAGCAAACACTGACAGACTAGGGGTGTAACGATACATTTTAATAGCGATTCGATACATATCACGATACATGGTTGACGATACGATACATGGACGATATTGGTTCATTCATGGCGATACGATACGATTCGATTAAATGATTTAAAATCGATATAGTAACTATCTAGCAAAGACATTAAATCTGTGTGAAAGGTGTTTTTCTTCTTAAAAATGCTATATACAATGCACAAGTAGGTAGTATCGATACAATCGATTCTTTGCATTGCCGATTCGATACGATTCAAAATAAAACGATACGATTCGATTTTAGCTGTTTTCATTTCGATCTACTTCGATTTTTCAAGTTAAAAACGATATTTCGATGCAGTTACTATATATTGTTACACCCCTATGACAGACCTTTCTTTACTATTAAAGCAAGTTCAGAAGATTTCCACTCGGACACCCTCCTGCATGTCTGTCTTTCTTTCTCGTCTCTCCCTCTGTCTTTCCTTATTTCCTCTTCTCTGTAAAGATGTTGTCGACCCGTCACATCTTCTACCAGCTCAGCTATCTCTCGGAAAAGCAACTTTACCAGACGTTGCTGTAAGACCAAATTATATTTTACGAGCACAGAGGCTCGATTCCAAACCTCTGAGCACATCGCACGTCTTTCGGGAAAACTCACCGTCGTTCGTCCAACGTGGGAGGATTTTCAATCGGGCAGGATCAGGGCCGGATCTACAATATGGGCACTTTGGGCACGTGCCCAGGGGCCCTTGGCACCAGGGGGCCCTCCAGAAAAAAAAGAAAAAAGAAAAAAAAAAAAAAAAAAATTTTAGAGGAAAAAAAAAGAAAGAAACCCCCAGCCATTTAGTTGTTAGTCTAATCCAAATGAAATGAATTAAATTATGCCCCCAAGACCCCCAATTTGGTGGTCACAAATGGTATTTTGTCATTTTTTGGGGGAAGGATATGTCCTGTTTTGACCATATATTAGTACTATAATAGTACATTGTTATTATTTTTTTTCATTGTCAGTGGCCACACTGCCACTGTTTCTTACCTCAGACTGTTATTGTCTTAAGTGTGTTCACTGGCTGCAGATATCGTTAAGTTACTTTTTAAAATATTGAAAGCGGTTAGTCTGGAGCCCTGTAGCGCGTACGCAGAGGGGGGCCCTTGGAGCTTCAGTGCCCAGGGGCCCTCAGAGGTGGTAATCCTGGCCTGGGCAGGATGGTCAGACGATGAATGAGTCAACGTCAAGTGTTTGGTGGAGTGTTTGGTGTTTTTCAATCTCACTCATCTGACAGGCCTGACAGTTTTATAGCAACTTCTTGCTCACTTTTCCACATTTCCTTTTCCCTTTTTTCTTTTTTGGAGAGCAAAGCAAGTCATCTGTTGAATTTACTTCACTGAGATAGAAGGAGTCAACAGTGAAGGCAGGGGAGAGAATTAGACTATCATGGTGGGATACTGTCTGCCCTCTACTGTGTTACATAAGTTCGGGCATGAAGTAGTGGTTTTCAAACTCAATGCCCACCTGCATTCATAGTGAAAATGGCCAATCTACAAGCTTGCAATGCGTCACAATGCATCGTGTTGTGGGCTTGTAGAGCTGCTATTTTCACTCATTTTTATTTTTTATTTTTTTTATTTAGTTTATTTGATTTTCAATTTAAGCATTTAAAGCTATACTGTGTAAGTTGCTCAACTTGTGGTCAGTAGCTCTATAGCAAACCTCGGTCGCATCCGCGTCTTTCGGCCGTTTTTCGGTTCTCACACCCCCGCGTCTGCCTCCACCTCGCCGAGATCTATCTTTTGGAGGGGTCCCTGGTTCCTGTGCGTTCAGCCATTCTGGAGATACACTCCTTCACCCATGCTTCACCGTGCACCCGAGTATAGAGACACACGGGAGACTACAAATATGGCCGCCCTAGCGACCCCACTCCAAGATGCGCTGTGATTGGCCGGCAGTGTATAACCCTCGCTGTGATTGGCCGGTAGTGTGATGACGTAATTTTGCCGCGAAAACCGGGGCCCGGTCAGGATCATAGAAAACATATAAAGAGAAGGCTTTAGAAGCTGAAAATAACGGAGTGGGTGTTCTAAAACTTTAGCGATTTAACAGTTAGGACAATTTTAAGATTTGTTTTATAAAAAAAGTTACATGGTATAACTTTAAGGCAATAAAGTGGAACAATAATATGAATAGCAGCTTCTTTTGTACATGAATCAAATATACAGTAGTGATACAAGGATTGCATTTTCCATTCATTTTGAAAAGTTGTGAAATATTCGATTAAATTGTTCCCTTATGACCCGCCCGATATAGGAATGCCAGGATGAAAGCGGTTCAAATATATATATTTTTTTAGGGTATAGAATGTGCCCCTGTATTGGGAAATTATTACTTAGAAAGCACTGATATGATATTAGCAGGCATATATCAAACTAATTAATAACCTTTAGTATCGTTCTAAACATGCAATAATATGTGATTCCCCAAAAAAAAAATCCCAAAGCACACCTGGATTTGTCTCACACCAGTGTGCCTTGGCACGCCGTTTGGGAACAGGGACGTGCTGGCCATTGGGAAAAGCGGGACAACTCCCGAACGGCCGGTTCATTCCCGGCCGGTCCAGGCCGGCCATTAGGAAAAAGTTAAAAATAAAATGTCGGCCTTTGTTCCATTTTGGGGGCTGTGCGGGCAACAAAGTAAATCCTCACTGTCGGGCAGAAACCTCGTATCTCCAAGTTTCAAATGTATACATTTTTTCGTAAAAGCAAAGCCCTGCTTCATCATACAAGGCCGTTGCACAAAAGTAGTGAAAACAGCAGATCTACAAGCACACAACGCCTCGCGGTGCGAGGCGTTGTGTGCTTGTAGATCGGCTGTTTTCACTAGTTTAAATCATTTTTAAAATGATAAATACAAAACAAATGGTTTTGGACATACAAGGTTTCCACCCGACAACGACGAAATATAACTTAATAGGGCCTCTCCAACTCTTTTTCCCGGGCTGAATCAGGGGCCCAGCACGTCCCTGTTTGGGAACCACAGAACTGGAACGGGAAATCCAAAACTGCAGACCAATGAGGCCAAATAGAAAACTTTCATCTCCAAGGGGAAATGGGTCGCAATAATAGAGACTAATAGGACATAGTCCACGGCTCAATAGAAGGTAGTGGAGTTGGCAACATAATTTGAAGTAATTTGAAGTAGTCTGTAACTAAAAGAGAAAAAGCTGAAACTGCATTTCAAGAAAAGAAGTCAAGACCATGGGGTTTGGGAAGACCAAATAAAGAAGCACAAAGTGTGGAAGAGCGGTTGTGTAACTTTGTTTTCACCGAGGCGTTGTTCTGTCAGGATTTATTGGCCTATTTTTTTGTCATGTCATTATCACAAATCACTGTAACAGCAGTTGAATGGAGGGCCCAATGATTCAGAAAAGCCTCATTTTCAGTAATCTCTAAAACGGTGTGAAATTGCTTTTTTCTGCCTCTTGGGCTTTAAAGTGGACATCGGTGTAGACAAATGACACATTCGCCATCGCCAAACACAGCTTTCTGCCTGTGTTTTGGAAAGAAGCTTTGAGGTGAACCCGCTGCGCTCATGATAGCACATCAAATGGAAACAGTCGTTTTGCTTTTCTCGGGACTGGCATACATATGCAGCAGCCCAGTGTAAGCTGGTTAGGTTATACTGTACACATGTACTTTCACTGCAGTGAAGATTAGTTTTACTGTGACAGGATGACAGGTGTTTCCCCTACTTTTGCCTACTATTATATTATTACATACTGTAGCACTAGCCATTTACATGCTCATTAATAAACAGGCCTTTAGTCCAATTATTAATTTACTATTGTCAGTTGCAAATATTATGTAAATATGTTATTTATTCAGAATAAGAATAGTTATTACAGTGTGGCTCCTGCATGGTAGGCGAGCTGTCTAGGGCAGGTCTGTCTGTCTGTCTGCATTTCTTTTGGTCAAAGTTGATCCCATGCCAAAGCGCCAGCACTCGCCCAGCAGTCTGCCATCACCCAAGCAGATGCGTGTACGACTGTACGTACGCGCCCATGTGCGTGAAGTACTAGCTACTGTAGGTAACCAGATCTCTTGCCCAATTTCACACTCGCCTTAATGTTTTTCTTGTATTTGTTTTACTGAGGTTAGAAATAACTTTAGGGTTAGGCATAGTTTTACTGAGGTTAACTCATTGACTGCCACGTGATGAGTTTGACGAGTTATAGTGTTTTGACACTGGATGGTGCTGTTCGCTAGCCTATGGGTCACCAACTATGTTCTGATTCCGGGGTACGTCGTCCAATGATGTTATGATGTAACCTGAACCAAAAAAACCTTTCCCTTTTTTGGGGGGAAAAAAAAGAAAAGAAAAACCTCATAACGTATGTGTGTGTGTATGTGGAGAGGGGCTGGGCGCATGAATGCTCCCGGGCGACTCAGGATATTCAGTGATTTTATTTTCATGGCAGTACACGTGTCTATCACCACTAGAGTGTGTAGACGCACGCACGCACGCACGCACGCACGCACGCACGCACGCACGCACGCACGCACGCACGCACGCACGCACGCACGCACGCACGCACGCACGCACGCACGCACGCACACACACACACACACACACACACACACACACACACACACACACACACACACACACACACACACACACACACACACACTGCATTATGTACTTACTGTAGGTACTGCAGGCAGCCAGGTCTCCCTCTGTGCTGCCAGAGTGGCAATGTACCCTGCAGGGGCGTGCTGGGCCCCTGATTCAGCCCGGGAAAAAGAGTTGGAGAGACCCTCATTGCGCGCTATAGAGAGAGATCTCTCTCTATAGCGCTGCTGCTACTCAAAGATTTGCCATTTCAGATCATGACAAGTGACAAGCCAGTGGGCCAATTACATGAGTTATATTTCGTCATTGTCGGGTGGAAACCTTGTACGTTCAAAACCGTTTCTTTTGTATTTATCATTGTAAAAATGATTTAAACTAGTGAAAACAGCCGATCTACAAGCACACAACGCCTCGCACCGTGAGGCGTTGTGTGCTTGTAGATCTGCTGTTTTAACTACTTTTGTGCAACGGCCTTGTATGATGAAGCAGGGCTTTGCTTTGCGAAAAAATGTATACATTTGAAACTTCGAGATACGAGGTTTCTGCCGGACAGTGACGATTTACTTTGTTGGCCGCCCAGCCCCCAAAATGGAACGAAGGCCGACATTTTATTTGAAATTTTTTCCGGCCTGGACCGGCTGCTAATGAACCGGCCGTTCGGGAGTTGTCCCGCTTTTCCCAATGGCCAGCACGTCCCTGGTACCCTGTACTCCTCTAGAGATGTAAAGAGAACTGCACTCTGCAATTACCTGCATCATATATGCCTCCCTGCTGAGATGTCCTATTCTTTTTATCATCAAAGGTCAGTCGTACGCACTGCAGCCACAACATGAAAGAAACAGGAACATTACAGTTACATTTTTATCAGCAGTAAGATAATCACCATGAACTCATTTATAACACCGGCATGCTCACAGCAAGTCAAGTACACATGTGTGCGCGCACATGCCGCGCAGGTATACGTATGCGGTATCGTTCACCTTTGAATCGATACGATACCTTTTTGATACCTGGGAATCGATACGATACCCTTTTCGATACCATTTTAGATACTTTTTATTTAAGTTTAACTACTCTACCGCAGCAGGTGATGATGATGATCACATAGTGTGGCGGAGCGGAGAGTATAGACGTTGGATAATCATCATAATAATAAACATTATAGGCTATTGTCGGCTATTTTCCACAGTAACAAGTGTAGCCTACTAAAGCAGTAATTTTTTTTATTATTTTATTACTATTACTCTGTGATAGAGTAATGAGAACCCGACCATACCCGAACCCGACACGACATTTAGGGTAGAGTAGGGCCTAAAATGTATGCTAGTCGGGCCGGGTAGGGCCTCGGGCTGACCCAGTTAGGGCCCAGTTAGGTCCGGGCCTTAATTTCCAGGCCTGTTGAGAACTCTACTGCCTAACACTCATCTTGTGATGCTATATGAGAGAAAGGTGAAGTTATCCCGCTCATTTATGTGTTATGCTAACCATGCAAGTCTAATCATAACCCCTTTCACTGCTACATGCCTAAACCCTTTCCCTAAACATTATCGGTGTACAAATTATGTCTAATTCTAGACACCAAAACAATATATTCCTAAGGGGGTGCATAAATAGACCTCAGGTGATTATTTTTAGCCCAGCTAGCTCCATATAGGCCTACATATATGATTAGACACACACATGCACGCACGCGCGCGCACAGAACGCCAGCGGGTGTCCAGTAATGGCTATATGGTGTGATGTGTTGAACTAGACAGATACTCAGTTGGGTGGAAAGCAGCAGTAATGAGCTGCTAGACATACAGTGCACATGTACCATTAGACCTTTCAACTCTGCCGTCTGTACCTGTGTGTGAGTACAGTATGACTCATGCCAACATACTGTGTATATTAGTAAGTAAGTAAGTAAGTACATTTTATTTATAAAGCACCTTTCAAAACAATGTTACAAGGTGCTGTACAGTAAACAGCATTAAAAACAAGCAATAAGAAACAATAAGAACAAGCAATATAAAACAATGTAAGCAATCAGTTAAAACAATCTACAACAATATACAACAAGGGCGCATGAGAAAAGTACAGCTTCAACAAGTAAAATGCATTCGAAACAATTGAGTTTTAAGCAAGTTTTTTAAAACAATCGACTGTCTCAGCATTTTTTATAAGCAGTGGGAGGTTGTTCCATAATGTAGGAGCAACAACTGCAAAAGCTCTGTCACCCTTGGTTTTAAGATTGGATGAGGGGATGTCCAGGAGGCCTTTGTTCGAGGACCTAAGAGCTCTAACATTTGGTTTTGTGTGTAGTAGTTCTGAGATGTAGATTGGGGCCAAACCATGTAATGCTTTATAAGTTATTAAAATAATTTTGAAATCAATCCTAGGTTTGATGGGTAACCAGTGAAGTGCAGCCAAGACCGGTGTTATATGAGCTCTGCGGTTTGTATTAGTGAGGATTCTTGCAGCTGTGTTCATATTGCACGTGGTCTGTTGATACTTTGTATTTGTATGGCATTACTTTGTTTTTTGTTTATTTTTAATTGTTTCTACCCAACTCTTCTTGCCAATACAACACCTCCAGGATTGCTCAAAATAATGGCTACAACTGATTCAGATTAGATTATGATGGGCCTTGTGGTGTAGTGGTAGTCTGGCTATATACTAATGCAGCTAACTAACTGCATCCCCACCTTGTTTTAACATGGGTGCATTGTCTGGCTGTGCTAGGCTAGTGTAGTGGTACCATCATGTTGTTCATCTCCTCCAAAGTAAGTGTGGCTCTTCAGACTCCACCGTAGCCCATAGCACTTAGCGTTCCAGTTGCATACCCTCCATGACCATAAAGGCTTATGCAAAGGCAAAAATGTAATTTAGATGGCATGTTCAAAAAGACCGATGCCGGGCCATTTTTGACTTGTCACCCTATCCAGACATCCCAAGTTGGCGATCAGCATTTCCGGGAAGTCCCCTGTACACGTACCGATATTTTTACTCATTTTTCTGCGGTTAAAAATGGTTAAAAACTTTTAAAAACGGTTCTGCACGGCGGCTGAACCATTTTAGGCTTAATATAATCGGGTTAATTTATAGAATAATGTCTTTCTTACCTATTTGGGATAAAGTTATGTCACAGTGAGACACAGGCTGCCGTGCGTAGCACAGGCTGGCGCAGCTTGTCCAGTTGTATGTCCAGCGAAAAAGAACCGACATTTGTAAAGTACTGTTATTTCATTCATATTAAGCAAGACCTGTCAAAAACCTGTCTGTTTAAAATACGAGCTGATTATATTCTCGCGCTTGAGTCTCGACTCTCGAGAAGAGAACCCAGTCTCTGCATCTGAGACCAGTGGTTGTTCACTTTTAGACACCCACATCTCCCACAGTGAATTACATTCATGCATTTGCCAGATTGTACAGTTCGACGACCAAACCAGAACGCATTGCGGGTTGCAGATCCGTTTTTTCGACCGGATCCAGCCGGATATGGCAAGCATTTGCGGGAGCGGCCGGGATTTCCGGGAGGTTTAGTGCCACTCGCGGGTGTCCGGGAGGAGACGCTGATTTCCGGGAGACTCCCGCAACATCCGGGAGACTTGGGATGTCTGCCCTATCGTACATCAAAGCTATAGTCTGTATAGCTTCGATGAACAGATTATTGATGTTTTGATTTTATAGATTTTATTGAATAGGTTCTTCGTTTACCTATACTACTGCTATGCATTTGATGTATTACCTTGTGATATCCTTGCTTATTCTAAATCGATCTGCGTCTGCTAAATGCCTAAATTGTAAATTGTCATCACCACTTCTATAACCATTGTTGGACACAGCATCCATGGTGTTATATGTTTGTATTTCAGTGGTGTAAAGTAACTAAGTAATGTACTGTACTGTGTCATTTTTTTTGTTGGTATTTGTACTTTACTGGAATATTTCCAATATTTCCAGGCCGTGTTTTTTCGAATCAAGCAATTCAAAAACTGTCCTGGGTGTTTCTAAAAGCCTGATTAGACGATAAAATGACCAAAAGTGAAATATCCCTTTAAGTACTATACTTTTGTACTTTTACTCTAGTACATTTTTTATTTCTGACTTTTACTTGTAACAGAGTACTTCTACAATGCAGTATTGATACTTTTAGTCAAGTAAAACGTTTGAGTACTTTTCCCACCGCTGTTCATGACACAGTCAGATTAATGACACTGCCGAGCCAACTGACGTTGATGTTGGTAAAGATGTGGAAAAGTAATTACACTCTTTAACCGCATTATGCCTAGCCTCTCCATTCTGGGCATGTGATAATAGGCCAACATTCTGCACATTTTCAGTGAAAATAGCCTATCTACCTACCAGCTCGCAACACGTCGCGTTCGTCTATTTTAGCGGAAGATATTTGGTGTAGAGGGGGAAGAAATGAGGGGAGCAACAGACTGGTTAACCCCCCAAGAAGAGGAGGCGATAGAGACAAGTTACTACTCCAGAGGGAAGCATACTGGATCCATGTTCTTTAATACAGAGTTTCCTAAAGGAATGAATGAAGAATTATTATTGAATTGTTTTTTGTAAATTTTTTGACTGCACTGACTGTGGAAACTGTATGTATTGTAAGTTATTTAAGTATTTTTTATTTTAGAGTTATTGTGAAAATGAAATTGTGTAAAAAAAATGGGAGGTAACCAATTTCCCCTGATGAGATACAGCTGCACAACCTATTGCTTGGCTCTATACGTCACTTCTAACTGACTTATTATAGTTTGAAACGCTGAGGAAGGCCTTTAGGCCAGAACGCGCCCGTTTCTCTAGATAGACTGCTGCTGCTGTGATAAAGAAATAATTCTTAAAGTCATAATTCAAGAGTGCGGATATTCCCTTCGTTTCGACCAACAGACTTGACAGTCCACAGTGGCGCTAATGTCATACCACTAGGGCTGTCATTTGCAGCTTCACACTCCCTATTTAGACAGGAGGATGAATCAGAGGCCGTGTTGAAACAACTGACAGCAGAGACGTGCGCAGAATGTTAGAGAGGCAGCAGGGCTGACATTTCTAAAAGGGTTTTTTGGTGAAAACATCAAAAATAGAAGACCTTTAAGCTCACAACGTGTTGCGCTGCGACGCGTTGTGAGCTTGGAGGTCGGCTATTTTCAATGCTTGGTTTCTACACAGAGAGGGCAGAAGATGTTGCATTCAAGTTCAGGAGAGTTTGGACAAGGCAATTCTCTTGAATGCTGCCTTCAGCTATGCAATGGTGTAAAGTAACTAAGTACATTTACTTAAGTACTGTACTTAAGTACACTTTTGAGGTATTTGTACTTTACTTGCGTATTTCCAGTTTTCAGTACTTTTACTTTTACTCCACTACATCTCGGATCCAAATATTGTACTTTTACTCCACTACAATGATTTGAAAACTTTCGTTACTAGTTACTTTGCAGATATAAATGATTATATTATAAAACATACAATAATGCACTTTAGCCCTATTCTATAACGTGGCTATTTGAAAATAGCCAATATTTTCAAACATTTTGTACTTTTACTTTTGGTACTTTAAGTACATTTTGATGCCAATACTTTCATACTTTTACTCAAGTACATTTTGAATTCTGGAATTTTACTTGTAAAAGAGTATTTCTGCATTGCTGTAATGATACTTTTACTTAAAGGAGTAGTTCACCACTTTTCAACCTGTCTTCATATAATAGGTCCTCACTAATGTTCATGATAAAATATCACAAATTTTTTCTACTCAGTCCAAGTCTCCTAGGAGAGCTGTGGGAAGTTCAGAATCCATAGTCTTGTGACATCATCATTTTCCACAAAAGAAAATGTAATCAATATTTTTGAAAAAAATATTTAGATTTTTATTATCGCGAGAACATTGGCTTCCACTTTAAAATTGCAACTTTTCAGGAATAGAAAGCCTGCAGTTTCTATAAGCTGGATTGACAATCGATGATGTCACAAGACTATGGGTTTCTGACCTGCCCACAGCCCTCCTCTGAGAAAAAAAAAGACAAAAGCTATTTTTGAGTGAGGACCAATTATATGAACATAGGTTGAAAAGTGGTGGAGTGCCCCTTTAAGTATAAAATGTGAGTACTTTTTACAACACTGCAGCTATGGCATGGAAAGAGGGCATTTGCATTTCTTTCACCATAGTCAAAAACACATTCATGGTCTTGAGAGGGCACTTTTTACATTATGGATAAAAGGGCAGGGGCTCAAGCCCCCTTTGGTGTCTATGTGTGCACGTGCCTGACTGACAGAGAGAGAGGAGGGGGCAGGCCTGCAACAGCCCACCGCCTCACAACTACACATAATTAAAGCGTGTGTCAATCTTCAATAAATATCTCCGTTTCAGCGAGACTTTGCCTTTCCGTCACTGCAGCACCGAGCTGGAAAAATGTCACTTGACAAAGAGAAAGATTTCCTTTGTTTTGTTGCACCAACAGTGTTGTTTCACCAACTATGCTGAAAAGGGCAAGGGAGAGGGAAAGCAAAAATAAATAAAAATAAAAGAAATGGATGGCAAAATCTTTAGAACTTTCTTTCTGCTATTTTGCTATTTCTTTGAATAGGACTTAATACCGTAAGTGATTAACTTTCAGTTTTCACATGATAGTGTTTTACAGGCTATCTGAAAATGTGTGTTTTATCTTTAAAAATAAAGAAAGGATTGCCATTTACATACGCCTGTGTGTGTGTGTGTGTGTGTGTGTGTGTGTGTGTGTGTGTGTGTGTGTGTGTGTGTGTGTGTGTGTGTGTGTGTGTGTGTGTGTGTGTGTGTGTGTGTGTGTGTGTGTGTGTGTGTGTGTGTGTGTGTGTGTGTGTGTGTGTGTGCGCGCGCGCGCGCGTGTGTGTGTGTGTGTGTGTGTGTGTGCGTGCGTGCGTGCGCTCGCTCCATCCTGATGGTATATTTGAGTGGCACTTTTGCAGAAAGGGACAGAGAAGAGAGAGCCAAAGAGACAGACCATAATGACAGATCAAGACAAACCAAACCGAGAGTGGCACATCACAAAGGCTGAGCGTAACAGTACATTTATATACAGGTTTTCTTCATTTGTAGGATAGTAAGATCGTTAGAAACACTACATTTTCATGTGAAGTATCCCCAAATTAAAAAAATGTATTACACGTGGACCGCCATCTGAAAAGATTACATGCCAGGGACCACGGCCCCATACAAGATATGTCCTGTTAAAATGTTATACATATTATATAACCTCCCAACTCCAAAATGTTCATTTTCAGGAAAATGAGCTCAAGTGGTTTTGACCGAAGGGCTTTTTACTACTTTTCATTGGTTCAATATTATTTTAACCAACACACAGACGTAAAGGGTGTTCAATAGCACATGTTTATGAAAAAAAAGAGAGGGCCAATCGGGTGGAGTTAGCTGGTTTGGCAGAAAGTGTGGAGTTAGGAGGTTTTGTCCCAAGCACTTTTTACTACTTTCCATTGGTTCAATATTATTTTAACCAACACTCAGATGTAAAGGGTGTTCAATATCCCTGATTTATGCCAAAACAAATCTAAAACCTAAAAAATGGAGTTAAGAGGTTTTGGCCACACAGTGACGAATAATGATACAATATTATATAAATATTCAAAATGTGTCAATTATTTTCAGAAGAAAAAAAAAGGCATCTACAAGCTCACAAAGCATCACAATACAACGCGTCGGATGTTTAAAAGGAAACTACCGGTATTTATATACGGTTAGAGTGGTTAAACTGATATTGATGCTATTTAACTTATTTTGTTGGTGTCCCCCTGGAACACCCTCAAGGACCACTGGGGGTCCTCTGACCCCACTTTGAGAACCACTGGTACACTGATACACCACCAAGAAATAACATCATCGCCTCTCTGTTTTTCCTCATCTTTCTAGGGAAAACAACGTTCTATTTGTGGAACATTGCTAAATGCCCAGGGGTCAGAGAAATAACATGCATGACATGGCAGGAGGTATCTGCCCGGAGCATCCCATCCTCTCTCTGCTTCTCCTCTCTTCAGGGGCGTCAATTGGGTATGGCAGGGGTATGCAGCTGCCATACCCTGGGTCCAGGGGGGTAAAATAAAAGTTACCTTTAAATATAAATCCATGAATGTCTCTTTGTCTATCTGCGCTGGTTATTATGTTGTTAAATTACAGTAAAATAACTACAAAAGCTAAATTTAACAAAATGGTCACTTTAACAAGGTATTATAATTATATTCTCCACACTTGTATTCTCCCCAGCTTGACACTTGTATTCTCCCCAGCTTGAGCTGCACAGGTGCAATGCATTATTGTTAATTGTGGCACGTTTACTAACATGCTAAGTTTAGCTGCACTTGAACAACCATTCCAGGCTGCCATATCCAGCCCAAGAAACCGTAGAAACCTGTGTAAAAAACTGACAAAACTCGTTTTTTTCAGACATTGTGAAAATAGCCGATCTACATGCTCACAACGCCTCGCAGCGCGAGGCGTTGTGAGCATGTAGATCGGCTATTTTCACAATAGAATCGTGTTATACAAAATATAATGCCTCTTTTCCATGAGGACTGCCATCTTTGCCATACCCTAGCTTTTGCTGAACTGACGCCACTGCCTCTCTTCCCTTCTCTTCCCTTCTCCTGTCCTCTCTAATGAAACTGGGAATTTGAAAAAAGAAAAAAAAGAAAAAAAGAAAAACGTTTTAGTTAACTGGAATAAAATGTGTTTACAAAACTAACTAAAATCATAGAGCTGGGGTCTTCAATGTTTTCAGGCCGAGGACCCCTCAGTTGAGAGAGAGAGATGAAGCAGGGACCCCCACAACGTGTTCATAGATTCCATCGTGTTTCATTGTTTGACAGCAGTCATCAGTGTATTTTGGATTCATGTCAATTTGTGTTTTCAGATATTTAACCACTTGAACCGTCAATAATAAACTTGGCCTTTCACTCTGTACTTAGTCTGCTCTTTTATCCCCTCTACACCAAACCTCTTTGCCAAAGCGCGAGGCGTTTTGAGCTTGTAGATCTGCTATTTTTGCAGAAGTTCTCAGAATAAGGACACTTTGGCTCTATTACTGAAAGGTTTGGAGGAGTAGTAACTCTGAGGACCCCCTGTTGAAGTCATAGAGAAAATGTCCTTAATTTTAGTCTTTGTCAAAACTTAAGCCGCCTCTCGGTTTCTCGACCTCGTCATCTCTTTCCCTCTCTCGTCCCCTGATCCCTCTGTCCGGCTCTTTAACTGTAAATGGAATTACCGTGGCATTCGCTTGCGTGCTCACTCCGCACATGCATGCATACCAGCAGGGGCGTCACAAGGGGTAGGAAAGTGGGACTGAGTTACCAGGGCCCAAGGTGGAGGGGCCCTAGTAACTTTAGCTATTGAAAAATAGCAGATATACAAGCTCACAGCATGGCACCAAGTGCCGCGCTGTGAGCTTGTAGATCTGCTATTTTTGAAAAGTTGTGAAAATGTGTGCAAATCTTTGAATATGTATTTTTTAAGTGAACAACTCAAATTTTGCTTCCGGGGAGGTCCCTGGAACTAAATATTTTGAGATGGGGGTCCGTGGCCAAATACATATCATCTTGGGCGTCCTTAACATGAAAACGTTTGAGCACCACTGACAAGGAAACATGGGTTTATTGCACACATTTTCACAATAAAAAAAAAAAATAGCAGATCTACTGTGAGCTTGTATATCTGCTATTTTTCAATAGTTAACATTCATGCGGGGCCCGCAGTGAATCCTTGTACCCAGGGCCCAGAATTTGGAGTGACGCCCCTGACCGTGGCATTCGCTTGCATGCTCACTCCGCACACGCATGCATACCAGAGTTATTATACGGTAGGTTTGAGTTATAATTGTCCCACAGTGTGCTCTCCGGTTGGCACTAGCTAAGCAGCCTTGTGAGTGACTCATCGGATGTCATCGGTCAGCGCATCTGCTTTAGTCACGTAAGCAGGCACGTGCACAAATTGACGTCAAAGGGGGCTTGAGCCCCTGCCCTTTTACCCGTCTGTAAAAAGTGCCCTCTTCCAGACCACGAATAACATTTTTACTATGGTGAAAGAAATGCTAATGCCCTCCTTTCCATGCCATACCTGAAGGCAGCATTCAAGAGAATTGCCGTGTCCAAACTCTCCTGAACTTGAATGCAGCTTCTTATGTTGAAAGAATTGCCCTTTCGCTGTAGAAATCCATACACCACATCTCTTGTATTCACTCGATTATGCTTAGTTCAGTGTGGTATAACGCACCGAAAATAGCCGACCCCCAAGCTCACAACGCGTAGCGCTGCGACGCGTTGTGAGCTTGGAGGTCCGCTATTTTCAATATTTCCACCAAATGCCCTTTTAGAAATGTCAGCCCCTGCCTCTCGAAAATTCTCTGCACGTCCCTGCACGTAAGCCTATGAGAAAGGAAGATCGAGTAACGAAGGAAGGGTCCTTCTCTCTCTTCGCGTCTCCTCAGTGGAGTGACATCTGTGACCCTATAGGACTCTGCTGAATACATCGTGGTTCCGGGGTCGCGTGCCCCAACATGCCACAAGATTAGATGTGGTTTTGATGTCGCGGCAGAGATTCCATACAGCCGCTGGTTTGTCCCAGGCCAGCACGTCCGATGTTAAGGTCATGTAAAGTGGTGGACATTCAGTAGCCATAGGGGGCTGTTATACCGTCCCATGTGGTGGTGAACCTTGTGACAGCACAGAGGAAAGGGGTAATGGAATGTTCCCAGAGGCCAAAGTCAATAGGCTGACCCAGTATGTATGGATCAGCGCTATATGCAGTATATGGGTTGGTTGGTTGGGGGGTAAATATATCTGTTTCCTGTTGGCATGTGTTAGGGACAGGGGTGTCGCACCAAATTCTGGGCCCTGGGTACAAGGATTCACTCCGGGCCCCCCATGAATGTTCTTCATAGGGTTAGTTTTTTTTTTAGACCATTTAGACATGGGAACGCATTATTACGCGTTATTTTGTGCTTTCACTTTTGACAAATAGCAGATATACAAGCAGATCTATACAAGTAGATCTGCTATTTTTGTGAAAATGTGTCTATGTCAGTGGTGCTCAAACTTTTTCATGTGAAGGACCCCAAAAATGATATGTATTTGACCACGGACCCCCATCTCAAAATATTTAGCTCCAGGGACCGCCCAGAAGCAAAATTTGAGTTACAAATGTTCGCTTAAAAAACACATATATTCAAAGATTTGCACACATTTTCACGACTTTTCAAAAATAGCAAAAATAGCTTGCATATCTGCTATTTTTCAATAGCTTAAGTATAAAATAATTAAGGCCCATCCACCTTGGGCCCTGGTAACTCAGTCCCACTGCCCCCCCCCCCCCCCCCCCCCCCCCCTTGTGACGCCCCTGTCCGAGAGAGAGAGAGGAGAGGGAGAGAGAGAGATGACACAGGTTGCTATTGGTTTTCTCCGCTCCATCCCTCCAGCGTGTGAATTCATCCATTTCCTTGTCCATCTAGCCGTACCCTTTCGCAGATCCATCCAACCTGTCTGTAGCATTGTTCATACAACCATCCATCCCTCCACCCATCTGTCTTAACCAGGGATGGGCAATTATTTTTTCCATGGGGCCACATGAACAACAGAAAATATAGTGGAGGACCGGGCCAAAAGGCAGTGCTCCCCGCAAGATGTGCTCGCCGCAAACTAAACACACAGCTTTACCTCCGACTTCAGTAAATAAATACTTAGAGGTTCAATTTTTGTTGAAAACCCAGCATTCTGCATCAACTTTTCTTTTTTTAGCCACTTTAGCCATTTTTGATGGGTAAGGTAAGGCAGGTCGTCTTGACTTGTGACCAGTCTGACCACCTGCTTGTTATTGAGACAACATCCAATGATCACACACACGTGCTGATGTATGCATTGCGTCCATATGTACGTGAATAAAAAACTTAAAAATAAAAGAAATGCAGCTTTAGTCCATGCATGAGGTAAAATTAGAAAATGCATTTATTTTGTAATTTGCCATTAAAGGAGTAGTTCACCCCCAAAATGACTTTTTTTCTATTGATTAGTCATGCCATGGAGAGTAGAGTTCAATAATATTTTTTGTTTTTTGTCACATTCCTAAGACAAAAATTTGATTCGAGTAAATTTACCCCCATTGATTCCGGATGGTGACCCGTAAATGTATTGTACGGGTCACCGGGGGTAAATGTATTGTAAATGGGGGTAAATGTATTGTTATCACATTTTTGTCTTAGGAATGCGACAAAAACCAAAAAATATTATTGAACTCTACTCTTCATGGCATGACTAATCAATAGAAAAAAAGTCATTTTGGGGGTGAACTACTCCTTTAACCCTACAAGGGCCGGTCAGAGTGAACCAAAGGGCCGCATACGGCCCCCGGGCCGCAGGATGCCCAGGTCTGATCTTAACTGTCTTTCCATTCATCCAGTGGTTTCAAGAAATGCTCAATTTCCTTTGAGACTTATTTTTTAAGACCCATTTAGACCTGGAAAGCATCTGTGTCACTTTTTAGATTTTATATTGGAGAAACGTACGTTTTTCAAAAACCTTTGATGAAGGATATAGAAGGCATTTGTAGAACCGGCCTCGGTTCTTTGAGTTAAAGTTATACCATGTAACTTTTTTTATAAAACAAATCTTAAAATTGTCCTAACTGTTAAATCGCTAAAGTTTTAGAACACCCACTCCGTTATTTTCAGCTTCTAAAGCCTTCTCTTTATATGTTTTCTATGATCCTTGCCGGGGTCCGGTTTTCGCGGAAAAATAGCGTCATCTGCGTCATCTGTATACGTTGGCCAATAACATCGCGGATCATACACACATGATACACTACCGGCCAATCACAGCTTATCTGCCATGGTCTTCAGGAAGTAGCCTCGCTCAGCTACGTGTTTACCATGGTGAAGGATTCTTAGCCTCTTAATCCCCAAATCCTGGCCAGAAATGTTGTTCTACCATGCGTTCTACCCCTCCACGGATTTGTATCGGTCGCAGTGATTTGTGGCGCCGCTCCGGTGGTCCGCGGCGGTGGTCCGCGACAACTCCGGGGCGAAAAACGGCCGAAAAAAGCAATACCGCTACTGACCACTAGTTAAGCAACTTACACAGTATAACTTTAAATAAAAGTAGCTATGTGCGTGCATTTTAGGGCATTGGTCTTCAACGTTTTCAGGCCAAGGACCCCTTAGCTGAGAGAGAGATGAAGCAGGGACCCCCACTACATATTGTATAAAATTGTGTCGCAGATTAGAAATGTTCATAGATTTCTTAGACAGCCTAGACTTGTTTGACAGCACTGTCATCATGTTGGAGTAATGTGTATTTTCACATTTAACCACTTGAACCGTCAAATACTTCGCAAACCTCTCTGCCAAAAATAGCCGATCTACAAGCTTACAACGCCTCGCGTTGCGAGGCGTTGTAAGCTTGTAGATCTGCTAGGGGATGCTAGGGTTCAAGTGGTTAAATAAAAAACATGATCCTATCACACAAAGATTTGGCAGCCCCCCTGTAGTAACTCTGAGGACCCCCCCAGGGGTCCCGGACCCCCTGTTGTTTTAGGGGGAAAAAGGCAAACAAAGAATGTGTGTGGGCGTAGGGAGGAGAAAGGAACATCTTGGAAGGAAGCAGAGAAGATCGCCCAACACCGAACCAGCTGGAAGAAGTTCATAAATGACCTATGCTCCACAAGGAGCAGAAGGGTTTAAGTAGGGAGGATGTGCAGTGGGGTGAGAATGGTCTTCATGTCCCCCTGAACACCCAACTTACTGTAATGCAGGCCACACTTCTCGCAACGCAACACAACAGCTGTTTCAATCAGTGTTGCTCATTTCTGGTTCTGGTGGTAATACTGCCAGTGTTGCCAGACTTGGGCGAGAGAAGCAAGCAACCAGGTCTATGAAAATAAGCCCGAAACAAGCGACTATAGGGCAGGGCAGTCAGACTTTATTGTCTGATGTTGTTTTTGAGCAGTGGTTTCTTGACAATAAGAAGATCTACAAGCTCACAAGCAATCCAATATATTACAAACGGCTTTTCAGGAAACTCGCTTATAATAAGCGGACATGGCAACACTGGGTACTGCTGGTTTCAGTCCAGTTCAAATAGAAAGCTAGCCAGGCACATGCACACATAGACATCAAAGGGGGCTTGAGCCCCTGCCCTTTTATCCCTCTGTAAAAAGTGCCCTCTCCAGACCATGAATGCAGTTTTTACTATGGTGAAATGCAAATGCCCCTCTTTCGATGCCATACCTGAAGGCTGCATTCAAGAGAATTGTCTTGTCCAAACTCTCCCGAACTTGAATGCAGCATCTTATGTTGAAAGAATTGCCCTCTCTGTGTAGAAATCCATGCCGTTACACCACATCTCCAGTATTGACTTGATTATGCTTAGTTCACTGTGGTATCAAGCACAGTGAAGCAAGCTCACAACAACGCGTCGTCACAGCACGACTCGTTGTGAGCTTGGAGGTCTGCTATTTTTGGTATTTCCGCCAAAAGGCCCTTTTAGAAATTTCAGCCCCTGCCTCTCTAAAGCCCCTTTTTGACTGCAGTTTTAGCACCACACCACACCACACTACACCACACCACACCACACCGCACCACATAAAAATATCTACATTTTCCATTACACAAAAGTACCCCTATCGGTAAGAAACAAATTGACCCTTTTAACTGTGATTATAATACAATATAAATTTGTATTACAACTATCCTAATTATAATGCACTATAATTGATTATAACTGTGATTATAATACATTATAAAGTATTAATGTATTACTATGCTAATTATAATACATTATAATATATTATAATAGTGGTTATAACACAATAGAACCTATTATCATGTATTACAACTATATCCTGGTGGTGGTCCAAATGAAAAGTCAGTGAGTGATCAGTCATTATGAAGTGTTTGGCCCTATTTGGCCTAGCTCAGACCTACTCTAGAGTGGATACTTTTTAGTACCACGTTTAGTACCACTTTCACACCACTCTACCCAGGTCCTTGTAGTGGAAAACCTGGCACAAGTGGGCGGTGTGGTGTGGAGTGGTGTGGAGTTGGGCCAGTGGAAAAGGGGCTTAACATTCTCTGCAGGTCCCTGAAGCCATAGCAGTATTCCGGGTTCTCAGAGCCGCAGCTGAAAACCACAGCTTGTTGTTCCCTTGATGAGATTCTTATCACGTCTTCATCACGGTTCACAAGTTAACAGCTGTTGTCAATGTCATTCCCAATTTACTGTAAATCCCTCATCACTGATGTCTGAGCGGGAATGTGTGTGTGTGTGTGTGTGTGTGTGTGTGTGTGTGTGTGTGTGTGTGTGTGTGTGTGTGTGTGTGTGTGTGTGTGTGTGTGTGTGTGTGTGTGTGTGTGTGTGTGTGTGTGTGTGTGTGTGTGTGTGTGTGTGTGTGTGTGTGTAGGGACGTGCTGGGCCCCTGATTCAGCCCGGGAAAAAGTGTTGGAGAGGCCCTCATTTCTTATGTATTTTTTGTTATATTTCGTCGTTGTCGGGTGGAAACGTTATACGTCCAAAACTGTTTGTTTTGTATTTATCAATTTAAAAATGATTTAAACTAGTGAAAACAGCCGATCTACAAGCACACAACGCCTCGCACCGCGAGGCGTTGTGTGCTTGTAGATCTGCTGTTTTCACTACTTTTGTGCAACGGCCTTGTATGATGAAGCAGGGCTTTGCTTTGCGAAAAAATGTATACATTTGAAATGTATACATTTACACAGTGACGATTTACTTTGTAGGCCGCTCAGCCCCCAAAATGGAACAAAGGCCAACATTTTTTTCCCCCCCTAATGGCAGTTCAGGAGTTGTCCCGCTTTTCCCAATGGCCAGCACGTCCCTGGGTGTGTGTGTGTGTGTGTGTGTGTGTGTGTGTGTGTGTGCGCGTGCGTGCGTGTTGGTTGCGTTTTCATATTGCTGTGTCTTATGTGCTGTTGCACGTGTGCATTTAGGAAAGCATAGAAGAGCTGCATCCAGCATTTATTCAGCTGTCTATGTTTTGGATCTATTTACAGCTGTTTTTGAAGACTTGCAGCTGCTGGACTTTCAGACTTTCTCAGCCTGACATACAGTAACTCAAAATCGGTTTCTCTAGCACAACATTTTGGCTGCATAATTTCATTGCACCTTATATACTATATATTTTTGAAGCGGTGAAAGCCGCTTCCAAGGAGTGGCTTGGCGCATGGGTCAACTCAACCGAGAAAGATCTTCAAGTGAGGAAGGCACTTGCATGGAAGGCCCTGAACGGCATGAACAGTGTATGGAACTCCAACCTCCCCCGACAAATCAAACTCAGCTTCTTCTTTGCAACGGTAGAGTCTGTTCTCCTCTATGGCAGTGAATGCTGGACCCTGAAGCCAACCCTGCAGAAGTCTCTAGACGGGTGCTACACCAGAATGTTGCGTGCAGTACTTAACATCAGCAAGAGTGCACATGTTACCAACAAGAGCCT
This sequence comes from Nannobrachium achirus, assembly GCF_963921795.1. NCBI lineage: Eukaryota > Metazoa > Chordata > Actinopteri > Myctophiformes > Myctophidae > Nannobrachium > Nannobrachium achirus. The sequence goes on along the minus strand of NC_137824.1, from coordinate 54,728,919 downwards.
GTATGAGGGAATACCAAGGGTTAGCGATAAAATTGCTGCCAGAAGAATGAGACTAGCAGGACACTGCCAAAGACATCAGGAGCTTCCTGTCAGCAAACTGGTGCTGTGGGAACCAACACATGGGCACCGGTCACGAGGATGTCCCACAATAACATACGTGGATGTACTCAAGAAAGACGTAGGAGCACAAAGCACCAACGAGCTGGCCAGATGTATGGAGAACCGGGATGACTGGAAGCGACGATGGAAGGCTCGTCTGAGGACGACCTAGAGAGACCTAGAGGGATTGTGTGTCCCATGTGTGTCCCCCACATCCATATATGGTAATTTCAGTCCAGAATGAACAGGTTTTATCTGTCCGTAAATGTGTGTCCCATGTGTGTCCCCCACGTCCATATATGGTCATTTCAGTCCAGAATGAACAGGTTTTATCTGTCCCGTACGTCCAGAATATGTGTGTAGTGTCCGTCCCGGTCTGATGATTGGATGATTAAAAATGTCCAATACTTTGAGGATTGGTCAAGCTTCACATGACAATTCGGCCCTCCAGATAAAATCATTCAGAATTCAGAATTCAGAATTCAGAATTCTGAAGCTCTAGAACACATACCGCTTCACTTCGAACCGAATGTATATACAGAGTTCATAGCTCTAGAACACATAGAATAAAAGTTCACCGCTTCACTTCGAACCGAGATTTGATTGTTTAATAAATGTAATGTATTGTTTTCTTTATGTGATAAATAACACTGTCACTAATTCAGCACAATAATATTTTGAAACTGAGCTGAATTTAATGTAATTATACCCCCGGCTATTGCCCCCGACACTGCCGGCCTCCTCAACTGTATGTCCCCATCGCCTTTGAGTGTAATCTATTGATCATGTATTGTATAGACTGGTAGCTAGTAGCTACTACACTCACGCATACGCACAGCACAACGTGAGATCCATACAAAATAATATTATTGACTAGAAAAGTACACTTCTCAGAGCCTGTCATTTATAACCCAGGATGGAGGGATGTGAATGTGGTGGAGAAACGTATTGGGGGGGGGAGAGGGGGGGGACGGACAATTGTTAACTCTACACTACTTTCTTTTTTGGGTACATTTTTGTTTAAGATAGAATAGAGTGTCACAATTTAAAGTAGTGTAGTGTTATTTCTTGATGGCAACATTCCGTTCATACGAGCCTACTTGCTGACATATTTTGTTGGGTACCACAACTAATGGTACAGGGCCAACTGTGAGTATACTACAGTATACTGTGCTGATAAACAATAGGGAAAATACAGTACAAAATAACATCATTTTGTCATACATATTATGAATAATTGAATATTTCCGTGATACACTCCAGTAGCAGTACAACAACAGTACATTAAAAAAATAACATCATTTTGTCATACATTTTGAATAATTGAATATTTCCATGATACGCCCCAGTAGCAGTACAACAACAGTACATTAAAAAAATAACATCATTTTGTCACACATTTTGAATAATTGAATATTTACTTGATACACCCCAGTAGCGGTACAACAAGTACTGTACTTTTACTTTTACTCCACTACATCTCGGATCTAAATATTGTACGTTTACTCCACTAATTTATTTGAAAACCTTAGTTATACTATACTGTACCTTGTAGATTTTAAATAATATTACAAAAACATACATTATCCACTTCAGCCCTATATAGACTTCGGCTATTTGAAAATAGCCGATCTAGAACCGTTTAAGTCTTAAGACTATACATTTTGAAAACATGAAATGGAGGATTTCTGCTTCATGAGTACTTTTACTTTTGGTGCCAACACTTTTATACTTTTACTCAAGTAAATTCTGAATACCAGACTTCTACTTGTAACGGAGTATGTCTGCATTGTAGTATTGATACTTTTACAACAAATGCAAGTAACAAATGTGAGTACTTTTTCCACCACTGCTGACAACACTGTTGACCACAGCGGGAGAGACAAAGAGCGAGACGACTGAGTTGCGGCGCCTATTAACCAAGTAACATGTACAGGAGAAACACTGATATAATAGCAAAAGCGTGAGAGTTGTCAACAAAGCCAATAGGTCTGTCACGATTACAAGTTGTCACACTAATAATTGTGATTAACGACATAATTGCGTTTTGGCATTGAACATTGGAACATTATGAATAAAAAATATAGATAGACATCTTGAGCTTATTCCATGCTCCAATTATTGTGCCTACAGTTGTTGCCTTCTCACTAAGCCGCATGCCTATTGTCCTGTAGCCCATCCCAGCCTTGTGCAAGTCTACCATTTTTTCCCCTGGGACCTTAGATAGCTCTTTGGTCTTGCCCAGTTGGAGTCTGATTGATTGAGTGTGTGAACAGGGGTCTTTTATACAGGTAACAACTTCAAATGTGGGTCAATAGGATTAATTAATACAGGTAATGAGTGTAGAATAGGAAGACTTCTTAAAAAATATTTGACAGTTCTGTGAGAGCCAGAATTCTTGCTGATTGGTAGGCGTATCAAATACTTAGTCCTTGCAATGAAATGCAAATTAATTATATAAAATCATACAATGTGATTTCCTGGAATTTCTTTTTAGATTCTGTCTCTCATAGTTGCAGACCTCTCAATTTTTTGGAAGTGGGAAAACCTGCTAAATCGGCAGTGTATCAAATACTTATTTCCCCCATTGTAGGCCCAAAAAAAAGGTCACATAGGCTATAGCTACCGTGCTTACAGTACACATACATAATGTATATACTGAACACAATCCAACAAGTGTTTGTGCATGTTTGAGTGCCTTTACGCGTGTGCAAATGTGTGTGCGCATGTGTTTGCATGCATGTGCGTTTTCCTGCATGTGCGCCCCCATCCGTGTTCTGCCGGTAACCACCCATATGGTCGCTGTCATCCTCATACGTCTCCATTTGTTTTTCTCTCACTCTACTATAGCTTCTCATTCTTTCTTCCATTCACTCCATCTATCCCCCAGACACAAACATTCATTCGTATACGCGTAAGCTGTATATATTAATTACGCATCAAGAAATAAACGACCGAAGTACACAGCTAAGAGAGTATAACAACCGCCACCTGTTTTCTCTATCATCCCACCTGTTGAATGGACCTCCGCCACGAGAGAGTAGTTGAAAATGGAAATGTAAAACCCAATGTGTCATCAGAATTACATTTGGCAGATACAAAATGTAATTTGGATTGATAACATTTAGACTGGATCTTGAATGTAAATGCAATTTGCATACAAGACAAATGTTTAATGTCTGTTGTACATTTTCTCTGGCTTAACTTATACCCAAACACAATCCAATCCAAGAGCTGCTGTGGTTGGGCCCGATTCTAAAAACAGCCACTGATGACTACCAGAAAAGATCCTTCTCTGTCAGTTTTGATGTTAAACACATACGTTTATTGTTTCTGTTGGGCAGAACTTCTATTTCCAAAACCATTTCTTTTCAGGAAATGGTAAAAAGAACTAACGAACGAACGAACTAAAAAAACAGTAAGACTCCCTAATCGGAGATAAGCGACCGTCAGGTCAGCAGTGTCCAGCAGTGTTTGAAAAAAAAAAAATGGCCTGATGGTGGCGCTAAATGGGACAGATCCATGTTGATGACATGAATCTAGACATACTGTGTACCACTTTACGTGATTTTAGGGCAAAATCTGACGTGACGTACTGACTGACTGACTGACTGACTGACAACCGGTGGAGGTTTTGATAGTAACTGCGACCTGACGGTCGCAACTATAATGTATGTTCCCTATTTAGTTATTTAGTCACAAGCCCTCGTTAATACTTTTCATTTGTTAAATATTTATAAAATCCACTGACAGACCTAACCACTTTCAATCTGGTGTCCCTATTTCATTATATTCAAAACCTTTGACTGTGAGGTTGAACAGCAGATCAGCTATTTTTCACTGACTAATACAACAAAATAGGGCATTAATTAATGACAGAAAAAAAAAAGATTAAACATAGAAATCCTAGGTGTCTACCTGACAGCGACCTTATGGATGAGTCACCACCATAAGGATGTCCTGGATGGACGTACATGTACGTACACGTACAGTGTCTGTCTACGTATTATCTGCTCACTGTGAAGATGACGCAAATGGAAAAGAAAGTTCATGGTCTTGTAAATGGTCTCGTTGCCAGGTTACTGCTGGCAGAAGGAATATCAGTACACACGAAGAAGGATAACTTTTTCTGGTCAGACGGGTGGGCCCCGTGCATTCTCAGAGCATGTTCATTTTAAAAACACATTTCATGCCACTTATTAATATTTTAGATCATATTGCGGTCTACTGTACCCGCTGGTGTGCAGGAACTTCATTTCCCATGTTGCTTTGGACGATCGGCCAAAAAAACTCTGCTTTTACCGGGCTTTATCTAAGCGGAGGATGTTCGCGGTAGCAATGTTTCACCTCAGAGCGAAAAAAGACATGTAAAAAAGACGTATGGAAGGAAGTGTCATCATCAACATGGATGCGCGTCACTTCCTGTGGGCGTAGAAATAGGGCAAATCTATGAAAAACCCTGGCAGTGGCTTCATCTAGTGTCGCCAAATAGGTGGCAATGAATGTGTTTTAAAGATCAATCAATCGTTTGTCTCCCCCAGCTTGGATAAATGTAACTAACATATAGTGTATAGTAAGTTCTTATTCATCGATCACAATGAAAACAATTTTGTTAAGGTGTTAAAGAAATAATACCACGACTTTATTATTATTTTTTATATTAATGTTATATTATCAATAAAATAAAATAACATAATGTTTTGTCAATTATTTGCCGTCCCAGTTGCATTATCCTCACAACCCTAGCGCCACCATCAGGCCAATTTTTGCACATTTTTGGACACTGCTCCTACAGATTTTGCCCTAACATCACGCAAAGCGGTACACAGTATCTCTAAAGTCATGTCATCAACATGGATCTGTCCCATTTCCCATATTCCCTCCTGATTGGCTAAGATTGCCTTCTAAAGTTTGTGCATGCGACGTGACGCTCACTTATCTCCTGATTATGGAGTCTTACTCCTATTTTTACAAAAATGTTCTATTTTTGCCCAGAGTTGTTCACCTACTGTATTATGACAGGCACGGAATAGGGATGCTGGGGTTCACATGGTTACTGCTCAGACTGAGATGAATGTACCTTTACCAACCTACACACAACAGGTGGTCTCCTTCCACACGCACGCACACACACACACACACACACACACACACACACACACACACACACACACACACACACACACACACACACACACACACACACACACACACACACACACACACATCGTCGTTGTCGGGTTGATAGAGAGAGGGAGGAAAGGAAATGGACAGAAAGAAACGGAGGGTGAAAGAAAAGAAGCCAGAGGGGAAAAACTATTCGGAGACCTTAAATTTACTCTATTGAGAGGCGACTGTGTTGTGGTCCTGATCTGTTTAAAGGGGGGGGGGGGGGGGGGGGGGTGCAAAAAAAATATATATATATTATTTTTTATTTGTGGCTTTTATCATGTTTCCTGACCTCAATTACAAACACAACTGAACATTCAACATTCAGTGGTTTTTCTGTAATCTGTAGTTTTTTTAACCATTAGGCTCAGAAAAGTGAGTTCATTTTCCTCTGGACGTACGCATCATCATCCTGGGGAGGGTGTGGTTGTAGGGGAGGGTGTATCACCTCACCTTTGCTGTTACTTTACATTGTGTTTGCATCGGCCCAATGCACCGTTTACCATTTACTAGTTCAGTTGTTCCGTTCACCATCACCTACAACCACCTCCTCCCCTGGATGATGATGCGTACGTCCAGAGGCAAATGAAACCACTTTTCTGAGCCTAATTATTCCAAAAACTATACAGAAGGCACTCTGTGCCGCGACCGAGTATTTCCCGGTGAACCTAAGCGCAACGGTGGGGGCTTGGGAGTGTGGGGAACACGCACCACTGACTATTGCTGATGATGGAGAGGTTATATAGCTTAGCCTTTATGTATTGAGAATGAGAGGCACTCTTGCCGATTTAGTAAGAGACTCGTCGCCAATTGCAAGATATTTAAAGGTTATTTGGGGCCATGATTATATCCTTTTCTTCCCACAACTAGACTAAGGATTTATATTGTCTGTGTTATTGTTTAACAACCACAATTATTCACGTGTGGCAAGATCGCGGTTCCACTAGTTTTTAGTAGGCGATAGTGTAGGCTTAGAAGCCTTTTCAGAAGTAAATTTAATGTTTTCCATTTAATGATTTCCTTTATCCTCATCTAATCTTGCGATAATGCACACAACTGTTTTTGCCATGTTTTAAGGCCTAGTAGGCTTTTCAGAAGTTAATTTAATGTTCTCCATTTAATGATTTCCTTTATCGTCATCTTGCGCTAATGCACGTAACTGTTTTCGCCAGGTTTTAAGGTCTTATTTTAATTTCCTCATAAGCTCGCAACCCTCCTTGCCCATCGGCCCCCACCTTTGCGCTTAGGTTCACCGGGAAATACTCGCCTCGGTGCCGCGCTGTGAGCTTGTATATCTGCTATTTTTCAATAGTATAAATAATTAAGGCCCCTCCACCACGGGCCCTAGTAACTCAGTCCTCGTAACTCAGATGCCCCCTCCCCCCTCCCTCTCTTCTCCTATGATATATTCCTGTATTCCTCCATCCTTTTTGTACTCTATGCTTGCTTGCTGGCTTTTTACTGCCCTCATTCTCACCCCCTGTCACCCTGTTTCCCCACAATTTACCACTTTCATCCCGATTCTACTCTATCATCATGCCCCCCCTTGGTTTTCCTTTCTCTTTATCAACATGACTTACCCTGTGTTCTCCACAGCGCTTTATTTTTGTCTCGTCTTCATATAACTCACACGGTAGGTTTCGGAAATCAATAGCGTCGGCATCATCGCTGTAGTGTAAAGACATGACTCACGCAGAGAAGGAGAGCAACGGCATGTTCATGATGTACGTACATCTGACAAGGACGCCGTTCTTGTCATCCCACACTTTGCGGTTTGAATTTGATCAGATAAGACAGGTGACGTTTTACTACATTAACCTTGGTGTTCCTATCAGTGGCGTCAGTTCAGAAAAAGCTAAGGTATGGCAACATAACTGGTGTCTTGCACATGCGCCTTCGCACGCGTGCAAGACACCAGCCATGTTGCCATACCTTAGCAACAGGCATGATACATTTATTTTAAGAAGTACATTTAATTTTCCCCACGTTTCTATGGTTTCTTGGGCTGGATATGACAGCCTGGAACGGTTGTTCAAGTGCAGCTAAACTTGGCATGTTAGTAAACGTGCCACAATTAACAATATAATGAATTGCACCTGTGCAGCTGACCTGCGGAACCTGGGAATATACCATTTTGTCAAGATGGGGAGAATACAAGTGTGGAGAATATAATTATAATACCTTGTTAAAGTGACCATTTTGTTAAATCTAGCATTTGTAGTTATTTTACTGTAATTTAACAACATAATAACCAGCACAGATAGACATACCCCTGCCATACCCAATTGACGCCCCTGGTCCCTATTCCAGCCAGGCATGTCACCGTCCCGGGGGAAACCTCATAAAAAAACTGATTTGTGTTTGTGTCCCATTAACTTTACTATACAGGAAAAAAAATAAAAAAAATAAACATCTTTAAGTAGCATGTGAGGGGTCAAACTAGGGGTTTTTCATGATGCTGAATCCATTGCAAGCGAATGTTTTGCACGAAAAACATTCCTTGTGCTAAAAACGGACCCACAAAACAATGGTTTAGTGATGAATTGATGATTTTATTCCTGTATAGTAAAGTTAATTAATGGGACACAAACACGAATCATTTTTTATGAGGTTTCCCCCGGGAGTTGAATTTCAACCTTTTAGTACATATTATTACACACCTTTAGAAACACATTGGTGAAGAAATTTCTTGGTAACGATTTACTTTGCAGATTTTCTTATGTTCCCCTTACTAATTTTCTTTCCTATCGATTACTCACCCCATGGAGACTTGAGTTCAATAATATATTTTTTTTTTTGTCGCATTCCTAAGACTACGTTTGCGGATCCGAAATCAATGGGGGAAAATGGAGTATAATCAAATTATTGAAATGCAACAAAAACTTAAAAAAAAATGTAACTCAAGTCTCTATGGAGTGAGTAATCGATGGAAAAAAGTCATTTTGGCGGTGAACTATTCCTTTAAGCTTGAGTGGTATTAATTCTGTCATACGTGTGTGTGTGTGTGTGTGTGTGTGGGTGTGTGGGTGTGTGGGTGTGTGGGTGTGTGTGCGCGTGCGTGCGTGCACTTGTGTCCATGCACATGCATACAGTATGTCTGCACTAAGACATGTCAGTGTTTATTTGTATATTTCACTTATTATTTACTTATCTTTTATTTTGTACTATTTGTCCCAATATATTTAAATTCAATTTGATATAAAGATTTCCGTGGCTTACACAGCTTCACATTTCATGGTGTCTAGTTGGATCAGATTAGATTAGATTGGTCTCCCATGGTATCCAATTTCATGGTTCAAACTCATCCAGTAAATCCTAATTGGTAAATGTGTCTGGCTCAGCGACATGTGCAATCCAGACAGCCGAGTTGGCATTGACTCTGAGAGTCTGTAGCTTAGTAAGGATGGACTGAAGCAGAAGCACTGACTGATGTAAAAGTGTCAGTGACAAGTTAGGCCGGAGGATTATGGAAGTCGGCCGCCTCATTACTGTGACTTAAGCCCGTATCATAGTCGGGTCCGCGGTGGAAGGCTTTACACCGCGGTGTAGTCTTTGAGTCTTTTTGAGTCATGAAACTACAACGTTACATCATTCCTCACGGTGGAGAGCTTTCCACCGTGAGTCCCAACACATCTCTCTGTTTTTACTATCAGACAGACAGGCTCTACACCCCGTTCACTGATTGGTCGACCTGAACCGGTCTAGACGGGGTAAAGGACTTCACCGTGGGCCGTGACTATGATGGCCTGCACTTATTTTCTGACTTGAGGTGGAAAGCTTTCCACCTCAAATTTGCGGTGGATAGGTCTCCACCGTAGACTCTGATACGGGCTTAAGTGGCTACGCGTGCGGTTGGGGTTAGGGTTGGGGTTGGGGTTAGTAATGGGGAGAGTCGGATGAATGCAACGTCGGAGTATTGAGACGTCGGAACAACGCTACGCACTCTTCGTTAAAGTCAAACTTTTGGAGAAACAATGTTTCTGGTGGACATTTTGACAAACGGCACAAATAAATGTTTCGGTTGGTTTGTTTCTTTGTACAGTGGTGCTATTGAGTGCTGGAAATATTTCACTTGACAAACTCAAGCAAACGTCTCCCATGCCCATTAAACTTCCTACGCATCAAATTGGACACATTTAACTGAAAAGGGGAAAAGAAAAGGCACTACCCAAACGTAATTTCTATGCTCCCGGAAAGTGTTCACGTTGTGCACCAATGAGGGGGGGTAATTGGCATATTAGATCAAGTGAAAGAAGTAAAACAACTAAAAAGAAGAGAACTGCTAGGGCTAACTGGCTAAGTATGTCCTGTGCTCTCACATTCTATACCGTCTGTCACTCATAAGTGGCGTTTCCATAAAGCCACTTTTGTTTTCACCTCAAGCCATCGGTGGCGAGCGAACCCTTCCTCATCCCACGGTGTTGCGTGCCTGAAGTGCCCAATCTACAAGCTCACAGGCACAGCAGCTCGCATCCACGTCTCCGTGTCGCGTTGTGAGCTTGCAGATCGGCCACCTGACCTTCCAGAGGACGCTGAAACTTGCACGGTGCAGCGACGCGACCGCGGTTTTCCCGGTGAACCGGTAGCTTTATGTATTGAGAGGAACTCTTGCCAATTTCGTAAGAGACTCGTCGCCAATTGTAATATATTTAAAAGTTATTTGGGGCCATGATGATGACTGATAATCCCTTCTTCCCACTACTAGACAGCGACCGAGTCACAGCAGTCAGACGTGCAGACGGTGCAGTGCTCAGGTTCGGTCTGAAAAAAATCAGCCCGATCAACTCTTGCGAACGTCGCTAATTCGAATGACACCCGCAAATGGAAACATGCTAAATTCGCTTTGTCTTAATGCGTACTTCTGATAATTCGCTTCCCTAATTCGAATATGTTTATGGAAACGCCACTATTGTCATTGTCTTTGACACATGCTCTGCCGACTTGCCCCTGATTCTGCCTCTCGAATGTTCTCAAAATGTTTCTCTTGAATCTCTCTCCTGCTTGGTTTCTGTCAGTTAAGCATGAGAACTGGTGAAAAACAGAAACATTTACATGAATAGTACTGTAATAATTACCATAACATCTCTTAATCTCTAGCAGATGTTGTTGTTAGCAGACATGTTTGTACCAGCGTGGGTGATTCAATTTATTTCTTGATTGCCTCTTGTCTCGATTTTTTTTAAATGGCGTCATGGGCCGCTATGCTCGATAACAGGCTAAACAAGCCCAAATCTTATTGATACCGGGTCTCAATAAATGTGTTATCGAGTTTGGAATGGGCTCGGGTTTCGAGCTCCTTCCCTAATCATTACTGAGTAGGCCAGCGCACTATCTACAGAAATGTGTATCTGTCCTCAAGAACCGTCCGATAGGTGGTTGTCCAGAGCAGCTGATCCAACCAATAGGCATAATCGAGATCTGGTTGTCCAGAACCTTCAATCTGACCAATATACTGTATGATGTGATTAAAGAAATGTCAGCCATCATTCAAAGAGAAGACAATTGAGGATAACAAAGTCATCAACTTATTTCCACTGTGGTTCCCATATATGGGCATATACAGAGTATGTAGCATTGTATCGAATATACAACATTTGACATACTGTAATAAGTTCGGCTTTGCTCAGGGTGTTTGGGTTGGCATGGGAAGTATGGGTTGAGGTTCCAGAAGAGACAGCAGAGATATTCAGCTCCTTTAGTTGTTCCGTTAAGTTTCCTCTTCCAAGCGTGATCCGTCAACCCATCCAGAAATGCAATCCCTCTGACTTTCTTTCCCTTCAGTGGATCAACCACTCTTCCTACTTTGTACACGATCTCAGACAGTTTGTGCTTCACATGTTTTGACCTGGGCTCGGGCAGGGCCAGGAGAAGAACATCATCTCCCACCGTGCACTGCTGTAAAGCATCGTGAGCAAAGCAAGTCTTCCTCTTGTTGAAGTACTTGAGCAAGTATAAGGTTCCAGCACAAGCCTTGTGACTTGCACTTTTGTGCATTTTGGTACCTATTACTCTGCCAATTATCCATTTGGCATGAACTGATTGATGCCTGCCTTGACGACATCCTACAAAGATAATGTTTACAGAAGAGCTTGGCAATTCAAATGACAAATACAGAAGGTCACAACATCATCCTAAATGTTTTTTTTTGGGGGGTTTATGCTTTTAAAACCACGTATGTTGATGATATCAGGGATCTCCAAATATGGGCATAAAAGGGACATAGGTAGACACACAGACGTATTTAGAGATCTCCATATATGGGCATAAAAGGGTCACAGGCAGACAGACATGGAGATATCCATATATGGGCATGAAAGGGACACAGACAATGGGACAAGAGGTATTGCAAATGTTCCTATACAATTCCCTGATGTTGGGGAAAAAGATCTTTCACATGACCCATACTCTCCTACAGTGTCCTACATTCTGCCTTAGGGCCTTGTGGAGAGTGCAGACCACAGACGAGGCAGGCAGTGTTAAAGGACAACTTTGGTTTTTTACAACAAGGGTTCATATTTTAGATTGTAATTAGAGAAAAGAAAAAGTTAGTGTCAAAATGTTTTAATTTGCTTCGTTCTTTTGTTTTATCGCATTTACCGTGTTAAAATGTGGGGCATGCGTACGCATTGGGGCATGCGTACAAGTGGCTAAATATGTATTTTTAGACACAATAAGCCATCAGTTTCTTTATTGCTATTTACAGTAACACTTCTAGCCCCCATAAGTCACATCCAACCATGAAAGGTTGCGTTGTATCTTGGGAATGGACTTATTCTGCCACTTGTACGCATGCCCCCAACCACTGAAATAAGAATCTCTAAAACAATAGAAAGAAGTAAATTAAATGATTTTAATACTCATCTTTTATATTCTTTAATTACAATCTAAAATATGAACCCTTGTTGTAAAAAACTAAAGTTGTCCTTTAACAGAAACGGTACTAGGGCTTAGGGCAGACCTGGGCATTGTACGGCCCGGGGGCCGTATGCCGTCCTTTGATTGGTTCACTCTGACCGGCCCACGTAGGGTTAATGGCAAATTACAAAATAAATACATTTTCTAATTATACCTCATGCATGGACTAAAGCTGCATTGCTTTTATTTTGAAGTTTTTTATTCACGTACATATGGACGCAATGCGTACATCAGCAGGTGTGCGTGATCATTAATCTCAATAACAAGCAGGTGGTCAGACCTGTCACAAGTCAAGACGACCTGCCTTATCTTAATACCCATCAAAAATGGCTAAAGTGGCTAAAAAAAGGAAAGTCGATGCGGAATGATGGAATAAATTATTAATTAAGTTAAATAAGTATGGCATATGGATAAATCCATAACCAAAATAAGAGAGAGACGAGCCAAAGGACAATCCATAAATTGCTGTATTTGAAGAGAGTCAGACAAGGAGACAATACAGTGAGCTACCATCCTAGTGGTAGCTTTGCTAATTCTCTCTCTTCCAAAATGGAAGTTAATATTCAGTATATAAAGAGTACAGTTATGACAGTAAGAATCGTGGGACTCATTGATTCGTTCCCAGATCATAACAAGGAAGACAGTGACACGTAGTGTTGGTAACTTTCCACTAGTGACATACAGTATATCATGATTTCGTAGCCAGGGCAACCAAAGTTACTATGACCTGTAATCTATTAGCCTGAGCTTACAGTATCCGACCAAAATGTGGTCTCCTATACTGTAAGTTCAGTTCATAATATATCCCTATATGGTCATATGAGCCTCATACACAAATCATAGAATTATGATACATAATTCATATCTAACACGGAATTTTGATGAATGGGTTTTCATCAAAAATCGGACTGCTTAGGGGAATCTGGGGAAGTGTAATGCCAGGGATGGAGACTGGATCTGGAGGTAGGTGAAAGGCAACGGGGAATAAGCATGCAAGAAATACCGCTGCAACCAGGGCAGGAATTTCAGGGAGGCTATGAAGGCCATGGCCGTCGTTGCCCCACAGTTTGGCCTTGTTGTGCCCCTAAAAAAAATGGCATGCCCTGAGGCCACAGTGGCCTTAATGCCCCAGCTGACTGTACCACTTTCTCCTCTGTCTCGTTCTTGTCAATATGTAGACACCAGTGTCTCTTTCTTGTCATGTAGACAACGGTGTCTTTTGTTGAGATTCTCAGCTATATTTTTATCCATGCCTTACCCCTTATGGACGGGTGGATGATGTCAATGTGATAATTGTCTTTAGTGCTTTGAAAAGTTCAAAGCCATCATCTACCGGTAGGGGAAATTAGAAAGTGAAGAAGGTAAGAAAGCAGTCAAAAGTTCAGAGATGGCCTTGGAAATAATAACAATAATACACTTTACCTTTAAAGCAATTTTTGAAAGCACTTGAGCAAGTATAGGTTCCAGCACAAGCCTTGTGACTTGCACTTTTGTGCATTTTGGTACCTATTACTCTGCCAATTATCCATTTGGCATGAACTGATTGATGCCTGCCTTGACGACATCCTACAAAGATAATGTTTACAGAAGAGCTTGGCTATTCAAATGACAAATACAGAAGGTCACAACACCATCCTAAATGTTTTTTTGGGGGTTTATGCTTTTAAAACCACGTATGTTGATGATATCAGGGATCTCCAAATATGGGCATAAAAGGGACATAGGTAGACACACAGACGTATTTAGAGATCTCCATATATGGGCATAAAAGGGTCACAGGCAGACAGACATGGATATATCCATATATGGGCATGAAAGGGACACAGACAATGGGACAAGAGGTATTGCAAATGTTCCTATACAATTCCCTGATGTTGGGAAAAAGATCCTTCACAGACATGACCCATAATCTCCTACAGTGTCCTACATTCTGCCTTAGGGCCTTGTGGAGAGTGCAGACCACAGACGAGGCAGGCAGTGTTAACAGAAACACTACTAGGGCTTAGGGCAGACCTGTCCTGGGCATTGTGCGGCCCGGGGGCCGTATGCCGTCCTTTGATTGGTTCACTTTGACCGGCCCACGTAGGGTTAATGGCAAATTACAAAATAAATACATTTTCTAATTATACCTCATGCATGGACTAAAGCTGCATTGCTTTTATTTTGAAGTTTTTTATTCACGTACATATGGACGCAATGCGTACATCAGCAGGTGTGCGTGATCATTAATCTCAATAACAAGCAGGTGGTCAGACCGGTCACAAGTCAAGATGACCTCAAGTAGGTCGGGAGTGGCTCATTGTCACTCCCTGGGGCTGGCAAAGGGTTTTTAAGGTAAGGCAGATGACCTGCCTTACCTTAAAAACCCTTTGCCAGCCCCAGGGAGCCCCTTAAAAACAGGGGTGCAGAGGTACTGCCGTGGAATCTGCTATTTATTTATAAACATGTTTTAAAAAAGCAAAGCACCAAATCATAACAACACGCTCGGATCGCTCCGTGCAAGCCAGCAAACCGTGCATGAACAACATTTTTTGGTTGGCCAACCTGAATTGATGGTGCTGAAGGCAGTTTTCCTCCGGTCCTTTACATGGAGCGATACGGGGAAAAAAGCGATAATAAACAGCACCCGAAAATACAATCCGTCTTCTGTGCACGCACAGCGATCTGAATACATGTAATCCACTCATTGTGAAGCCTTGAATCCGCCTCTCGTCTGATCGAAATAGACTCGGAGAATCGCTATGCTAACGGAGCCTGCATGCACACAGAGAGACGCAGTGGCTGCTATGTATTCTCCAGGCAGAGAGAGGAGCAGGACGAAATGACGTCACTGACGCGTTAACCCCTCACATCACTTTTTAAAGAGACAGAGCACGACCGGCGACTTTAAAAAAAAAATATATATATTAATTTTTATTATAAAAGTACGGGAAAGTACGAGCGGCTGATTGCGTGGTCCGGACAAGTACGGGCAAGTACGGCCGGCTTACAAAGTGTTAATACCCATCAAAAATGGCTAAAGTGGCTAAAAAAATAAAAGTCGATGCGGAATGCCGGGTTTTCAACAAAAATTGGACTGCTTAGGGGAATCTGGGGAAGTGTAATGCCAGGGATGGACACTGGATCTGGAGGTAGGTGGAAGGCAACGGGGAATAAGCATGCAAGAAATACCGCTGCAACCTCAGGGAGGCTATGAAGGCCATGGCCGTCGTTGCCCCACAGTTTGGCCTTGTTGTGCCCCTAAAAAAAATGGCATGCCCTGAGGCCACAGTGGCCTTAATGCCCCAGCTGACTGTAGTCCGGGAGCCGTGGGGGTGAACGTGGATTCGCCTGTAAAAGTTTTTTTCTCAACTGATTCTTGTAGCTTGGGGTCACCTCTTAAGGATTCAAGATGATGACCAGTGATATCCATTGAGCATTTTTTATTATTAATAATAAAAAATGCTCAATGGATATCACTGGTCATCATCTTGAATCCTTAAGAGGTGACCCCAAGCTACAAGAATCAGTTGAGAAAAAAACTTTTACAGGCGAATCCACGTTCAGCCAAAATTCACCATTTGGCTCCCGGACTATGTACCACTTTCTCCTCTGTCTCTTTCTTGTCAATATGTAGACAACAGTGTCTCTTTCTTGTCATGTAGACAACGGTGTCTTTTGTTGAGATTCTCAGCTGTATTTTTATCCTAGCCTTACTCCTTATGGACCGGTGGATGATGTCAATGTGATAATTGTCTTTAGTGCTTTGAAAAGGTCAAAGCCATCATCTACCGGTAGGAAAAAGTAGAAAGTGAAGAAGGTAAGAAAGCAGTCAAAAGTTCAGAGATGGCCTTGGAAATAATAACAATAATACACTTTACCTTTAAAGCAATTTTTGAAAATGGGTTATAAATTTCTCCATCTACACCTTCTCTCTCAGCTTTCCTACTTACTTTGAGGAAAATATCCATCACAAGACCAGGGGTTGATGACGCCTGACCACTGCAGTAAGTTTGATTTGTGTAGGGCTGAGATTTCTTTCACTGCAGATAGTCTAAAATTCAAAATCATCCATACCCCTTAAATTCAATTAATTCTTTCAATGGACTAAACAGTGTTTTACTTGATGGTCTTCCTGCCCTAGCATTTGGCCTTTGTGCCCTCAAAAGATTTACAACACGAAAGGCCAATTGGCCGTGCCCCTAAACGATTAAATTCTAGGCCTGGCTGCAACCAAAAGATAAAGGGAGCGTGTCGCTGTTACTACACTTTTCAACACCCGACTCTGACCTTCACCCTAACCCTAACCTCCGTGGAGTGAGTCGCTAACCCTCCGGTCGAAATGATGGTCGTTCGAAAGAGCGCGATTTCCCCAAGATAAATCGTGGCTGGAAACGTGACTGACTGAGTGAGTCAACAGACTCTGCCATCTAGCAGTGAGTGTGGTGGAGTGGAGCTGAACTGGTGTTTTATGGTGGAATAATCATGATGAGAAGTAGATGGTTGCATGGCTCGTGCACACCTGTCTCCACCCCTTTAATCAGAAGCACAATCACGCATGAACGCTCACACAAATGTACTGAATCAGGGGCCCTGGATTGCATATATTTGCAGATGAAGTGGAAACTCTTTCCTCTTTTCACTCTTGTTCCTATAGTGACACTGGCTCAAGTCCCTGCCGATAGTCACATGCATACTGTACACACTTCTTCTGACTCATGGACTCCTTACTTATGGCTACTTAAAATGTCAGTGAGCTAAACCTTTAAGGCTAATCTGTGGTTTTTACTAATGCACTCTGGATTTCAGCTAAATATACTTGAGTATTAATGTACACTAATCGTTTCACAAAATGCACTTCGGCATTCAGGGCAGATACTGTAGGCTACATGTAAGTGGAGCGAATCGCCTTCATCGCCAACTGTTTGATGCTGGTGAGCGTGTCACTAAAATGCATCTGAATGTAATATAAACGAGAGTTTTTTCCAACAATTTACATAATTGTGCGGCATTTCATTCATAATGTTCCGTTGTTACTCATGCCACGACCCTCTCGGAAACGTCCGATCAATCCAACCAATTTTCCCATATACAGTATGGGCATTCCAATGTATGGCCGTATACTGATGATATCAGGGATCTCCATATATGGGCACAAAAGGGACAATGACTGACTGGTACTACGGTACTCTGACAAACCCCCAACACTAATGACTCAAATATTTTGGTTTGATTGGCAGTGCAACGTTGTTGTGAGTTGTGACCGAACTCGTGTGAGGGCCGCGTAGCACAGGGGTTTTCAAAGTGGGTGACGGGGCACCCTGGGGTGCCGTGACGGCAGTCCAGGGGTGCCGCGAGATAATTTGATAATATTTGGAATTTTACACTTGAAAAAATATTTAGTATCATTTTAAACTTGAAGTACAAAGTTATTTTCAGTCAGTTCTAACCAAAATGGCTATTATCTCAATGTTTTCCTCGCAAAATAATCACAAAAATATCGTCACTGTCGGGCAGAAACCTCGTATCTCCAAGTTTCAAATGTGTACGTCTTTTGTCAGCCCAAACCTCTAGTACAGGGCAGGAATTTCAGGGAGGCCATGATGGCCATGGCCGTCGTTGCCCCACAGTTTGGCCTTGTGCCCCTAAAAGAAATTGCATGCCCTGAGGCCATGTGGCCTTAATGCCCCAGCTGACTGTACCACTTTCTCCTCTGTCTCTTTCTTGTCAATATGTAGACACCAGTGTCTCTTTCTTGTCATGTAGACAACGGTGTCTTTTGCTGAGATTCTCAGCTATATTTTTATCCATGCCTTACCCCTTATGGATCAGTGGATGATGTCAATGTGATAATTGTCTTTAGTGCTTTGAAAAGTTCAAAGCCATCATCTACCGGTAGGAAAAAGTAGAAAGTGAAGAAGGTAAGAAAGCAGTCAAAAGTTCAGAGATGGCCTTGGAAATAACAATAATTTTACCTTTAAAGCAATTTTTGAAAATGGGTTATAAATTGCTCCATCTACACCTTCTCTCTCAGCATTCCTACTTACTTTGAGGAAAATGTCCATCACAAGACCAGGGGTTGAGGACCCCTGAACACTGCAGTAAGTTTGATTTGTGTAGGGCTGAGATTTCTTTTTTTCTTTTTTTCAAAATTCAAAATCATCCATAACCATTAAATTCAATTAATTCTTTCAATGGACTAAACATTGTTTTACTTGATGGCCTTCCTGCCCTAGCATTTGGCCTTTGTGCCCTCAAAAGATTTACAACACCAAAGGCCAATTGGCCGTGCCCCTAAACGAATTAAATTCTAGGCCTGCTCTAGTATAATAAAAAACAACACCTTTAAACAAACGACTGAAAAAGAAAAGTAATCTCAAAAGTAAGGCTCAAATCCAGTTCATATTATCCACACAACCCCTACACTGTAGTGTTCAATCGTTCTTACTGTCCTTTCTAATAAACTAGACATCTTGGGTCAGAAGTAGCTCTGGTCCAGAGCGTCAGCTGTCACAGACGCTCTGACAGGCGGCTGGCTAAAAGACTAGACCAGGATTTCTCTACCCCTACGAGGGCTCAACTTCAAAATAAACTAAACTAATTCACTACTCACCAAACCAAAGGTTGTTTTGTGTTGTTGAAAGTTAATTCTCCTTGGTGGGAAACCTCTCAGCACCCCACCCACTCTGTAAAATACATAATTTTTGTCATGAAACAAAACGCATCCAACTCGACCGCCGCTTATTTCCGGGTTGTGTCTGCGGTGGCTCGAGGTGGGTGCATTTTATTTCATGACAAAAATAATGTATTTTACAGAGTGGGTGGGATGCTGAGAGGTTTCCCACCGCGGAGAATAGACTTTTAACAACAAAAAACTACCTTTGGTTAGGTGAGTAGCAAAATAGTTTCGTTTATTTTGACTGAAGTTGAGCCCTCGTAGGGGTACACAAATCCTGGTCTAGTCTTTTAGCCAGCCGCCTGTCAGAGCGTAAGTGACAGCTGATGCTCTGTACCAGAGCTAGGTTAGAAGCAGCTCTACAGTAATAGTCATCAAAATCGCTTTTCTTCTAAGAACCTTGGACAGTAGCAGATCAAGACGAGAGTGCCAATTAGAGATTGTTAATTGACTCCATTCTGTCCCATCTGTCTTCTCCCTCTCCCAGTGGATGGCGTGTCCTGGTGGTGGATCAGCATGCTAAACAGCGACCCGGCATAATTAAGGTGTTTATTAAGGCGTTCATCTCCCCGCACCGCTAACCAACGGGTGACAGCATGTCCCAAGGGGAACAGGTAGGATTATGATTAATTCTTCAGCTGCACTACCTTGGGCACTTTGTCAAGCCCAGGTGCTTAACCAAGTACTTTTACTGCTGTGTTATTGACTTCACTTTGTGTTGTTTAATGGTGCTCCTGGGGAACCAAGGGGCAGAATTCTGCAGTTTTACAGCTATGTGATGCTCGGTTGGCCACTGCTCTCAGAATGAATCTCTGCCGCAGCTGTTCTATTTAGTTTGTGCTTGCTGTATCCACAAGTTTCCGCGGGAGTTTACTGGAGACTATCAGGACCAAACTTCCGGGTTTAACAGCAGACATACAAGCTCACGTCGCGTCGCAGATGCAAACCGTTGTGAGCTTGTAAATCGGCGGCGGAAGATCGATGCAGACGTTTGCGCAATGCACTATGGGGCGTAGGAAACTCGTGGATAGAGCAAACCTGACAAACGTTTTTTTTAAAACATTAAATGATTTAGCTTGGGTTGTTTTGAACATGTTCTCAATATGTTTAATGCTGTGGTCAATGTTGAGTCTGCACGGTCCGCATTATGGACATGTTACTCGGACTACTAGCTGTTATGACCATAGAGTATATATAAAATAGAGAGCGGACCGGCCCCGCCCCCACTATCATTTCAATGCAAGTGCTCAGTGGCGTTTTGAAGCAATGGCTACATGCTAGCATGTAACTAATCCAGGTGCATTCTGGGGGAAATTGGCCACTACCTAGTGGCCAAAATGTTTGACGTCGAGACGTAATGACGTCACGAACGACGTCGATGTCCATTGAACCCTATTGTAGACCCCAGCGCCGCGCTCTTATGCTCGTGCATGTATGTTTCACCCCGCCTGAAATTCCAGCTTTGGTCTGTAGGGCGGCCGCTTCAATGTTTACAAGCCGTTCTGGGGGCTTGGTTATGACCCTAGGGTCATACTGTGTATTAGTGTGGTCTTCTGCCAAAGATGGTTAATTTAGGAAGATACGCCCTCTCAATTGGAGCCACTAAAGCCAAACGGTACACAAATCCCACAAAAAGTGGCTGCCCGATGTCTGGCGGCATATCTTGTGAACGTTCTATGTTTACTGGTGCTAGATCCTGCAAGAGTGTGTTGTTTGGACAGAGAAGGGTTGATAATAAAGTGGATTTGATTTGTCTCTCTGAAGAAAAAAAAGAAAAAAAAAACACATTTGGGGAATATTGTGTGGCTTGTGACAATGGGGTCCAATATTTAGTTCAGTGACCATGGAGCTAAAGAATGGTTCAGAAGCTGTGTTCACGTTCACTCTCCCATTGGAAATGAAAAGACTCCAACCTACAGTACTTCCGGTCTCCTAAAAAGCCGTCCACCCACTTCACTCGGATATGGGCTTTTGTAGTCAGACCCCCCGCTGGTGCCAAGCAGATTTATTGTCAACATGGGCAGTTCTGTGTCCCTCGCTATTTCAACAGATCCGAGACAAAAATAACGACTAAAGTCTACCACTTTCCTGTCAATAAGAAAGAGAAGAAAATCACACCCGTGTGAACTGAGCGGTGGTCGTGGAGGCTGTGCAACAGCACTACTGGGTGGGTGCAGCGGGGTTAGTGTGCTTTACAATGCTGTAGTTTCTTCACACACTCTAATTTATTTGACCCTAAAACATTCAGTTTGTTAATAATAATAATAATACTTGAGCACACATGCTGATCCACCCTTCCCCCCTGTGTGTGTGTGTGTGTGTGTGTGTGTGTGTGTGTGTGTGTGTGTGTGTGTGTGTGTGTGTGTGTGTGTGTGTGTGTGTGTGAACAACCGCGCCCCTCCCTTAACATGTGTGGTCAGAAAAGGTACTGCAGGCTTGAGGCTACATACACGGACGGCCGGACGGACGCATACCCACACACACGGCCACGTATAGGAGACGGTGTGACCACCGCTCGAAAATGTGCTTATAGTAAAAAGATTCACGTCGGTGGTGCCTCGTTGGCACCAGAAGTTCTCCTCCGCCTACAAAATGATGTCAGACTTAAGAGGCCCATACATTGACACAGCGTTCTGTCACCAGCGCGTCATAGCTGGGGGGCGGAGTCAAGCGTGGGGGAAAACATTACACTTACCCCCATTAGTTAGAATGGGGATTTCCGTCAAATTCCGTGTTTTTCAAATGACATTTTTAATAGTATAGCGATTGTTAAATTAATTGCAATGTCTTACATTGATTCCTTGGTTGCCAAAGGACAAAAAAAACGATGCATCAGAAAATTAAACAGCATCTGGATTAATTATTGTATTTATATTATTAAGGACTGGTCGGATCATACAAGATCATGGTTATCTTATTTCATCACCTGGTAAGAGACACACTATTACTTTTTCCATTGTCATGATCAATGAAACTTATCACAATATTAAAAAAAAACAAAAGCCATTAATTCATCAATGATGTTTTTGGAACACATTTTAGTGAATTCCAAGGAGGCTACATGCAGACAGGAGGAGGACGCCATAGTTTGGAAGTGTTGTAAAGTAACTAGTAGGCTACATTTACTTAAAGCTATACTGTGTAAGTTGCTCAACTAGTGGTCTGTAGCAGTATAGCAAACCGCGGTCGCGTCTGCTTTTTTCGGACGTTTTTCGCCGCGGACCGGGCCGTCAGACCACCGCGTCCGCCTCGCCTTGCCGAGACGCTTTCAATGAGGTCTCCCGTGTCCCTCTACGAGCAGCGGTTGGGGAGCTACATGCTAGACTTCTAGACCAGCATAAACAAAGCTGTTGAAGCAAGCTATTTCCTGAAAAGACGCAAGATGCACTGTAATTGGCCGGTAGTGTATCATGTGTGTATGATCTGCGATGTGATTGGCCAACGTATACACAACGTATACAGATGATGCAGATTACGTCATTTTGCCGCGAAATTCTCCCCCCCTCACGGCTCATAGAAAACATATAAAGAGAAGGCTTCAGAAGCTGAAAATAACGGAGTGGGTGTTCTAAAACTTTAGCGATTTAACAGTTAGGACAATTTTTTGATTTGTTTTATAAAAAAAGTTACATGGTATAACTTTAAGTATTTTACTTAAAGGGATATTCCACTTTCAACAGGGAGCAGTGGAAGGGCCTCTCTCCACACACACACCCATTGTAACTTCAAACTCCATTTTAACCATGATAGATTCATTAAAAACACCCACTCACATTTCTGGTGACTCATATTACCCTCCTAATACGTGAGCAGGCCGTGTTTTTTCAATAACTTTTTTTCATTTATTTTTAATAATTATTTGGGGAAATGGAAAAAATTAAATACAAAAAAAAAATTATTAAAAATAAATGAAATCGAAAAAACATGGCCTGCTCACATATTAGGAGGATAGTATGAGTCACCAGAAAAAATAATGGGTGTTTTTAATGAATCTATCATGGTTAAAATGAAGTTTGAAGTTACAATGGGTGTGTGTGGGGAGAGGCCCTGGGCCTGGAGGGCCTGGTAACATTTACATCAAAAATCTAAATATTCAATCAAGCTAATTAAAAACTGTTCAGGGTGTTCATAAAAGCCTGATTAGATGATAAAATTACCAAAAGTTTTTTGAAAGTGAAATATCCCTTTAAGTACAATTTTGAGGTATACGTATATTTGAACTTTACCTGAGTGTTTCCGATTTCCAATACTTTTACTTTTACTCCACTACATCTCGGATCCAAATATTGTACTTCTCCTCTACATTTATTTGAAAACTTTAGTTTATAATATTATAGAACATACATAAACCACTTTAGCACTGTTCGAAAATAGCCGATCTGCAAGCTCACTGCAGCGCGTCACATCGCAACGCATTGTGAGCTTGTACGTAGATAGTGTTGATACTTTTACTTGAGTAAAGTATGTGAGTTGCCTACTTTTTCCACCACTGGTATTATCATGCAGGGAATGGATTTACACACAGCGCAGGCAAACCATAGCTTATCCACGTTTCAAATCTACATAAAAGAAAGTTTAAAACAATGAAAACGGGGCTAAGGCAGCGTGTAAAACCTGCATATTATATGAGCACGGTACTTCGTCAATAAACTATAGGCGTTCTGTCCTCTGTATTAAAACTACTATTCTCTACTACGGTATAAAACATTATTGAGGACTTTATGGCTGTTGTTTTTTTATATTGTGGCACGTTTAATTGATCATATCTTGTAATAGTTTCTCTACCAGGCGATTGAACACTGTGCATATGCAAACATGTTTTTGTAACACAGGGTAGAGTAGATGGAGAGAGAGAAAAACAGAATAACAGATCTCCAATCTCAGTGCTTGTGTAATTGGAGAAACAGAATAACAGATCTCCGATCTCAGTGCTTGTGTAATTTGCGGGGAAGATATAAGGATAATCTGACTCTGATTATAAACCACTTGAACCCCGGCTTCTATATTCTATGCCAGGGGGAACATAACCAACAATCTACAGGCTTAAACGCGTTGCATTGTGAGCTTGTAGATGTGTGGCACTCACAGATTGGCAGAAATAGATTTGGTGTAGACTGAATAGGTGGTCAAAGTAAAGAGCACATTTTGGGTCCCGTTTTATTCCAGAGGTTTTGAAGAGGCAGGATAAAGTAGGCGAGGTGATGAGGTAGCCTTGTTATCTTAATAAATCAACTTTCTGACGGCGAGTGAACGATTGCATTCCAAATGTCCTTCTGATGGATTTTTCTTGGCTGTCAATGTTTCTATCGTCCAAAAAAATCACTCTGAACGTGATTTAAAAGATGTACGATGTACGCTGTACTAACTATATGGGGGGATGGTGGTTTGTTTTCCTCCACGCTCCGTGTGAGTGTATGGGAAGTAAACCGGAGATGGTGAGTCTTGCCATTTTTGCCACTTCTAGCTGTGAGGCGACAGCGCTACTGACTGTGCCACCGTGCCCCCTAACTCAACAAAGCTGATATGCACTCACGCTAGGGCATTAACGAAAAAGTTGACAAGTCGACTCAGTCGACTTCATTACACAAGTCGACTCCCACCAGAGAAAGTCGAAAGTCGAAGTAAAAAAAAAAAAAAATTCTATTGTGAAAATAGCAGATCTACATGCTCACAACGCCTCGCATCGCGAGGCGTTGTGAGCATGTAGATCGGCTATTTTCACAATTTCTTCCTCTATATATTTGACAATTTGGTCAATGTTTAATTTGCCATTTTAGAGGTATTAGAAAGTCCTTAAATTGGCACTTTAGAAATGTGAAGATACCCTCTATACACTTAAACTTTATGTTGGTTTATTTACAGTTGAGTGAGAAAACAATTTTTCACATTAAGTTAATCATCTGGGGACCCCCCAAAATAATTGGGGTGTCGTGTGTGATGTGATGATGTCATCAAACGATAAAGTCGACTTCAACTCAACTTTTTATTGAGTCGAGTCGACTTGCAAAAATCACAAGTCGTTAATGCCCTAACGCACGCACGCACGCCACGCACTCAGAGTGTACATTACAAGCCCCATTTCATAGGCAACATTTCTGATTGACAGGCAGAAAGTGGACCTTGATTAGACATCCACATTTTATGGACGTCCACCTGCGTAACTGAATTGATGATTATGAATTGGGCTTATGAAATGGGATTATGAAATGAACTGTGAGTTAGTTCTACATTATCTGCTCTGCGGGTTATTTGGGGTGCCGTGCTGTACATTGGTTGTTGAGGACTCTGCGCCATCCACACAAGGACGTCAGTTTGATTGTCAGAGAAATTAATTTCTCCCATGATAGGTCTGTCACCATGCCAACCTGCCATGTCGTTGACTGCACTTCTGGCGAGCTTGCCTGTTTTCCCAAAATAGCACCCTATAGGTACAAGCTGCAACAATTGGATTTTCCCATAACTTCCTTGTCTTCAATGCATAATGTTCTAATAAAGTATACTGTAGGCCTACATGTTTGTTTAATAGGCCTATTTCATGTTTTTTTTCTCTATATATATATATATATATATATATATATATATATGATTTAAAAAAAGAAAAAATCCAAAGAAGACTTTGTACTTTGAAGTCAGATTTCTCAGAACTTTAATTTACAGAAATACATTTCTATAAGCTAAATTATCTCTCAATGTGTTGCTGTACTCTGATTAAGACAGAGAGAATTCTTTTACAGCCTATCCAGTTATTAAAGGCTAAGGCTTACAGAGACTAACATATTAAAAGGTTTCCACAACAGGGATTTCCAACACAGAGATTTAAACATACCCAAAAATGGCCAAAACAAAGGGGGAAGTGACTGAACTAATGATGCATTGAACCCAGCTCTTCTCAAACACAGGCAAAAATCCTTTAATAATATTAACTCATTCCCTGCCAGGCCCGATAGTCCCGAGATTATTCCAATGTCTTTCCCCGCCAGGCCCGATAGTCCCGAGAATTAAAAAAAAAAAAAAAAAAAAAAAATCAAAAAAATTTTTTTTTCAAACATTTTTTTTTACCCCAAAAAATGGAGTAGGCATGATAGCAATCGCGAAATTGCATGTTTAACCCCCATAGCAACCCCATCTTTCAAGCATGGCAGCCATTTTGGCAGCCATCTTTGTTAAACATAGTGGCTGTTATCTCATGAATGCCTGAACGGATTTCCATTCGGATTTTTTTGTTTGAAAGCTGTGAGCAATGTGGACACACGTGGTGCATTATCTAGGCATGGGTGTGCATGATCCGTGCACACCCAATTACATGGAAGTCTATGGAGACGAATGGCAGGTGGGAGTACGGAGGTATGTTAAAATGGCGGTCAATGTGTTAATAAAAGTCAGTGTAGACAATAACAGGCACCCTACCAGAGCCAACATAGACTTTGAAATGTCGAAGGGCTAAGCCAAGGGAAAGACACTTTTTGCAGTATTCTCTGATTTTCGTCAACAGATATTCCTTCTGGGCCATGTCCAGTCCAGGTGGGGGTTGAATCGGAAACCCATATACTGGGGGGTAGACAACAATGTATCTCAGGGTTTCTATGCAAGTCTTCCACCGCTATTCCTTTACTGATGAAATAAGTTACTCAACGTTTTAGCAACATTTGCTGTTTCCATTCAGATTGTCTAATATGACATCACATTCCAATCTTAGAGTATATAAGTAGTCTTTAAATGTATGCAAACAAACACGTGTGTGCATGTGCCTACAGCTGTGAACACGTGCAAGTACTGTATGATCAATACTTGAATCATGCATGCATGCTTGCTCATTCAACTGCATTTGTGTGTGAGTGTGTGTGTGGGGTGGTCACACAACATCTAACCATACATGCAGAGAAATTACTGACAGTCGACGCATAGAGAAAACACACACACTTTGGGCCTTTATTAGCCTATTATTTGGTCGTGGGGTTAAACTTTGTAAATGTGTTGTTCTCATTATAATAATAAACTTTATTTATGAAGCGCTTTTAGAAAACAGTGTTACAAAGTGCTTTACAGTGCCAAGATACAAACCACCCATAGGGATAAACGACATTCAATTAAAATCCTGATCGCCCATGGTGACGAGACGAGTCTTGGGAACTTCCAAACAGGGACGTGCTGGGCCCCTGATTCAGCCCGGGAAAAAGAGTTGGAGAGGCCCTCATTGCGCGCTATAGAGAGAGATCTCTCTCTATAGCGCTGCTGCTACTCAAAGATTTGCCATTTCAGATCATGACAAGTGTCAAGCCAGTGGGCCAATTACATGAGAGGCGTTGTGTGCTTGTAGATCTGCTGTTTTCACTACTTTTGTGCAACAGCCTTGTATGATGAAGCAAGGCTTTGCTTTGCGAAAAAATGTACAAATTTGAAACTTGGAGATACAAGGTTTCTGCCCGACAGTGACGATTTACTTTGTTGGCCGCCCGGCCCCCAAAATGGAACGAAGGCCGGCATGGACCGGCCGTTCGGGAGTTGAACCGGCCGTTCGGGAGTTGTCCCGCTTTTCCCAATGGCCAGCACGTCCCTGCTTCCAAAAGAGCCTTACCTCTAGGATCTAAGGCTTGTGCGGTTCCAGTATATCAGAGACATACTGTAGCTGGGAGCATATTGTGCGGTTCCAGTATATCAGAGACATACTGTAGCTGGGAGCATATTGTGCGGTTCCAGTATATCAGAGACATACTGTAGCTGGGAGCATATTGTGCGGTTCCAGTATATCAGAGACATACTGTAGCTGGGAGCATATTGCACATGGGAGCATTGCTTTATTAATGTTCAGTTGATCCATCGTGCAATCAAGGAACTATCTGTTCTTTTTGTCGAGAGACAAAGTTGAACTTCTTCAGCACGGTGAAGTTGATTTCACATTGGGTGAAGTCATTTTGAAGTTGGATATCTTCTGTTGCCTTTATGGCAATGTGGCGTGGCACAATGCAAATCGTCGTTGTCGGGTGGAAACCTTGTATGTCCAAAACCGTTTGTTTGTATTTATGATTTTGAAAATGATTTAAGCCGAACTACAAGCAGTTCTGCAAGCACACAGATCTGCTGTTTTCACTACTTTTGTGCGATGGCCTTGTATGATGAAGCAGGGATTTACTTTGCGAAAAAACATAAAATGTGAAACTTGGAGATATGAGGATTCTGCCCGACAGTGACGAAATCATCTACTCGTGAATGTGCTTCTCAAATACAAACAGCTGACATTGATCATGCCATACATCTGCGATACAATGAATGAAAATGGCAAATTTTGGTGCCCAAATGCGGACGTTTTGAGCACCAAGATGGCACACTAGGGTTTCAAATGGTAGAAGCATGCGCAGTGACGTTTTCAATGCGGAAGTGTTGCTATCCAAGATTTGACCACCAGGCGACGGCCGCTTCACTGAGGTTACCATCCTGACTCCTGAGTGTCTGTTATCTGACCCCACTCTGGATACTGAGGTCACAAAACAACATAATATGACTCACATTTTCTCCATTTTCTCTCAGATGCTCCCAAAAACACATTTCATATAGTCCAGGCGTTTCGGGCTAGCCTGACACTCAGCCTGAATTGACATTTCGTTTCACTTCATTATTCAGTCTGAACTCGCTTCCCCCCAGGGCGATTGCAGGGATGGGCGTTGCCAAAAAGAGGCAGTCTTCAGCGATTGGTTCACCGACCAACACATGACATAGTGTGGCTGGCTAGTGGCTAGCCTGTTGCTTGCTAGTGCTACTTGCTAACCAAAGAAAGTCAGAATAGGAGCACTACGAACTAGTAATCAAACACAACATAACATGCCTGCTACTGGTGTTTCATAGCGAGATCGATACGATCACATTTTACCGCATTTTATCGCGACGCGATGCGTGGTACGGTACTGCAGCGGCGCTGGTGTACTTGGAAACACACATGAGTTCTGGGAAACCCCCACCCACGCTGATCACAAGACGCTGATTCACGACGCTGATTCGCCGATCGGATTTTCAACCGAGGAAGGACTCTTCAATGAGAGCACTTCTAGACCCCTGAATCGCCAAAACAAAAATTTTAAAGGGGTGTGGCTAGCGATTCAGGGTCTGGAACTAGGCTAGTTTCGGGCAGTATTTTGATGGAATCGTGCACTTTATGAAAGAAGCCTGAAATTTGGCACACAGTTAGAACATGCCATATGGAACATTTTTGGCTATAGGGGCATCGCAGATTTGTCTTGGGAAACTTGTGGGAGCCAATTAAAGTTGGGCTCCCATAGACTTTACTATAGAGTGAAATAATACAAAAAATAAATATGCTTTAAGTAGCATGTGAGGGGTCAATCTAGGTGTTTTTCGGGATTCTGAATCCAATGCAAACATTTGTTTTGCAGGAAAAACATTCCTTGGGCTAAAAACGGACCCCATAAAACTATGGTTTAGTGATGAGTCATCACTTTTCAAAGTTTTGTGGCGGCCGTTTATCGGAAAGGAATGTTTTTCGTGCAAAACAAATGCTTGCATTGGATTCAGAATCCTGGAAAGGTATTTGGTATTATTTTACTCTATAGTAAAGTCTATGAGAGCAACTTTGATTGGCTCCCACAAGTTTCCCAAGACAAATCTGCGATGCCCTTATAGCCAAAAATGTTCCATATGGCATGTTCTAACTGTGTGCCAAATGTCATGCTTCTTTCATAAACGTTTTTTGCCTGAAACGCTCGGACTAATATGCAATCTATACATACGTTTAGCACAGTAGCAGCTCATGTTGGCCATGAGCTTCATGAACATTTCATACCACTTTTATCAGGACTTTAAAGTGATTATTATATCAGCTGTCATTAAATCAGTAAGAGGACTGCAAGAAGGACTGCAGGGGACTTTTCTGTCCCAAGGAACCTCAGGCAGTGCTTTCAAGATTTTTTTCAATTCTTACCCTAACCCACCTTCAGTATAGTGTAAAATCCTGAGTGTCCGTTTAACTCAGGGCGTACAAATGGAAGCAAATGAAACAATAATTTCTTTGTATACTTTCGGAGTTATATTAACACTGAGGATTATACTGTGTGTGATGGGCCAACACACTCGGACACCCTAACCTCAACTGTAACTTTCTCTGACATAAACCTAAACAATCATTTGACTGGTGAAGTGGTAAGTGCTGTGGGACTGGCTAAATTCAATTATCTCCACTGAGAAGGCAGTGTGCCCTATAGGAGAACTGAATCCATTGTTCCAAAGACCAGTTTGGACCAAGTCCCCAAGTCCCCATGCTGAATCTACTTTACCACAGACAGCCATATGTCAGGGGACCAGGCCCGGCGCCACGGGGGTGCCTTTCACCCTCAGTTGCAAATCCTGCCCCCTCAGTTTAAGTTTTGTATTGTCACTGTCGGGCAGAAACTTTGTACCGTATCTCAGAGTTTCAATTTTCTACGTTCGTAAAGTAAAGCCCCGCTTTATCTTCCGAGACTATCACACAAAACTAGTGAAAATAGCAGATCTACAAGCACCTACAACGCCTCGCGATGCGAGGCGTTGTGTGCTTGTAGATCAGCTATTTTCACTTGTTTAAATAAATACAAAATTGGACACAAGGTTTCCACTCGACAACATCAAAATATATTTTGTTTTAATAATATACAATTGAGATGTGCCCCCTCACTATTTTCAACTGCCCCCTCAGTCATTTCATCCTGCAGCCGTTTATTAAATGACCCCACAACGTCACAAATTTGGAAACACTTTTTTTTCACATAACATAATAACCCGCTGGTACAGTACCAAAACCATGCCAGCATAAGTAGTTTTGTATTGAATGATTCCACACGTAACGCATATCGATGACATTCTGGCTGATTGCCACATACCCTGAGTGGTAATTATTTAGTGGTTATGCCAATGAATCCTCGCCACACATTGCTGTGTTGCCTGCTGTTGTTCCTACTGGCTCACCTGCCAGTGATGATCCCCCACCGGGAGCATGCAGCACCTCAGTCCTACTCCTCCCGTGAATCGTTTCCCGTTTCCAGCTTGTAGGAGTTGCTAGCGCAGCAACAACGATCATCCTCCCCACCTGGCTTCTCTCCCCAACAGCCAGTTGTGTATAGACGTTAGTCAAGTTGGATCTAACGCAATGGATTTGAACACCTAAGGTGGTGGACAGGTACTTTATCAAGGGCTTGCTTGACCTCCGTGAAGTTGGCACCCCATATGTTGAAAACATATGGTGTCATTATTTAGTGCTGAATTTGTGCTGAATTGTGCCGTAAATGTTATAATTTGTGCTGCTATCATTATTGAGATATTCTAAGTTATAGTTTTGCTAAGGCTTGCACCCCCAATTTTTTGGCTCCAAATCGGGAAAAATTGGGCTCAATCTTTAGTGCTGGATGTACTCTAATGTGTGCCATTGAAATCATCAATTGTGCTTTTATATATGTTTATATATATACATAATTATATGGTTATGAATTAGCAGATTTAGCAGCAGTATACTGATTGCCCTACAGAGGGCGGTGTAGAGCAGCAGTGTTTCATTGTAGAAGATAGGAGCAGAACAGTGGTGTTTTGTAGAACATCTCAATAATGATAGCAGTACAAATTATAAAATTTACGGCACAATTCAGCACAAATTCAGCACTAAAGAATCACACCATTTTTATATATGTTTTCATCATATGGGGTGCCAACTTCACAGAGGTGCTTGCTTGGTATTTAAGTTCAGCTCCTATGTGAGCTGCAAGTTGAATAGGCATTGGGTTTCACAAGACAAATCAAACTGTATGCTGGACAGTGTTCGGTACCTCAAAGCACAAAGCACATTTTGTTAAGCCTCTAAGAGACAGTTCTTTATTAGTGTGGTTGCTTATAGGGCAACACACTATTGTTCTGTTCCAACTTTATGGAGTATTTTTTTTTTTTTGCCAATGAGGAACCGGCATTCTCGGTGACGTCACCTTTATGCAGCTTCCTCATTGGCTAAAAGTTCCTCCATACAGTTTATATGCTTCTTCCTCATTGGCTAAAAATGACTCCATAAAGTCACCACAACCACACTCGCAATCTACCTGAATTGCATCTTTCTGGTTAATAAATGTTCTCGTTTATCCACACAGCTATCAAGTAACTTAGCTTTTTATGTTGAGGCCAATAGAACCAGCATGCACCGTATCTCAGAGGATGACAGCATGCATATCGCCTTGGTCGGGTGGAAACCTCGTATCTCCAAGTTTCAAATTTGTACGTTCTATCACAAAGTAAAGCCCTGCTTCATCATACAAGCCCGTCGCACAGAAGTAGTGAAAACAGTAGATCTACAAGCACACAACGCCTCGTGGTGCGAGGCGTGTGCTTGTAGATCGGCTGTTTTCACTAGTTTAAATCATTTTAAAAATGAAAATGCAAAACTAACGGTTTTGGACATACAAGGTTTCCACCCGACAACGACGATATCTACTAGTGAAACTCCTTGTCCAGCAGAGGCGTGTGTGTGGTTCTGGTCTTCTGGAGTAGGGGTGTAACAATACATTTTAATAGCGATTCGATACATATCACGATACATGGTTGACGATACGATACATAGACGATATTGGTTCATTCATGGCCATACGATACGATTCGATTCAATGATTTAAAATCGATATAGTAACTATTTAGCAAAGAAGGTACATCTGTGTCAAAGTTGTGGATAGTGCAGGTTTTTAAGGGAAACATGTATTATTATGGATATAAATAAGTAAACACAGTGATTATCTGCCAAATACATGCACATTGTATATTGACAAATCTGCACCTTGACATGAACCCAGAGATTACACACATTTATCAATAGACCAGTGTAGCTATATGGAAATGAAAAGTAATTAAACCCCTCCTTTTAATTTTTTCTTCTTAAAAATGCTAAATACAATGCACAAGTAGGTAGTATCGATACAATCGATTCTTTGCACTGCCGATTCGATACGATACAAAATCAAACGATTTGATTCGATTTTAGCTGTTTTCATTTCGATATACTTCGATTTTTTAAGTTAAAAACGATATTTCGATGCAGTTACTATATCGTTACAACCCTATTCTGGAGTGTAATAGCAGTGGGTTTAATCCCTGTACCATCTCTGGCCACATACCCACTGTTTTTCAGCTCACATGCTGCAGTCAGCAGTGTGCTACTGTGGCTTTAGCTGACGGCAGAGCTTGGCGTTATGGAGAACTGGAGCTTACTGGAATACAGTGACATGATGCATTAGCTTGTTTGTTCCCCGACTTCGCCACTCCACCGGTCTCGCTTCGTTCGGAGCCAAAGATGTAATGGACCGCGGACAGGGGCGTCACAAGGGGGGGGACTGAGTAGCCTGATTTCAGACTCTACGCTGGAGCTTGAGTCTGAAGTTGTCCCCATTCTATTTGATTGAAAAGGGGAGAGGATTTAAAATGTGAAATTCCCAATCACAAGAGATCTGGTGGGAGGGGTTGTGTTTGACTTTTGCACACAAAACATTCCCTCCTCCCCCTCCCCTCTATGACATGCACCAAACAGGTCATTGTCTTTGATGTTTCATTGATTAGAGAGAATCACTAACGAGCTATCGACACTTGTAATTGTAGCTCTTTTGAAGTTCAAAGGAGGCAATTAAGAACTCCTCCCTCCACTGTTTCTGTTGATTTTCAAAAGTTAGACGCACCCCTCCTCCGTATTGCATTGATTTCATTGGTCGGTTTCGGTAGAAAGAGACGCGTCATATGACAAAACCAAACCAAGAGAAGCAGTTCACTCAGAGAGTGAGCGGGTCTATTGGCTGGAGCCAGGCTAGGGACTGAGTTACTAGGGCCCAAGGTGGAGGGGCCTTAATTATTTTATACTTTAGCTATTGAAAACTAGCAGATATACAAGCTCACAGCGCGGCACGAAGTCGTGAAAACGTGTGCAAATCTTTGAATATATGTATTTTTTTTTTCTGGGGGGTCCCTGGAACTAAATACTTTGAGATGGGGTCCGTGGCCAAATGCCTAAAAAGTATCATTTTGGGGGTCCTTCACATGAAAAGGTTTGATCACCACTGACATAGAAACATACTGTAGGTTTTTCAAAAACTCTTTGAAGGATTTAAAATATTCAAAGACATTTTCACGATTTTTCAAAAATAGTTAAAGCACAAAATACTGCATAATAATGCGTTCCCAATGGGGTGCCCGGCCCGCATTGAATCCTTGTACCCAGGGCCCAGAATTTGGTGCGTCACCCCTGCCTCTCTCTCTCTCTCTCTCTCTCTCTCTCTCCATATCACCAGGAGGTTGATCACCCAAGCTCTGTTCCAAATGCTCACAACGCCTCGCAACATGTAGATCTGCTATTTTCACAATTTCTGCCTCTAATATTTGACAATTTGGCCAATGCTTAATTTGTCATTTTAGAGGTACTAAAAGGTCCTTACATTGTCACTTTAGTAATGTGCAGATACCCTCTATACACTTAAACGATATGTTGGTTTGTTTACTGTTGAGTGAGAAAACAATGTTGCACATTAATCATCTGGGGACCCCCCAAAATAATTTGGGGACCCCCAGCGGGGGGTCCCGACCCACAGGTTGAGAAACACTGCTTTACATCACTGCATGCTGTCCTGTTGTTGGTGCAGTGCACTCGTCTCACCCCCAGGAAGAGTTCTTTTGGAAAACCCTGCTGTAACTTCACTGTGTGAGCGTTATTGCATGTGAACACATTGCACACAGTTTCCATTATCTAAGTCCCAACACAGTATGATTGTGTGCTTACAATACCTTTCCATCGGTTGATGAGTGACTCAATACATTTACATTTTAGTTACTTTGCTGATGGTCTTATGCTGAGTGACTTACATGTACATGTATATGTGTCATTGTGCAACCTCAGTAAGCTGAGTTCTGGTTGGTTGTACGCACGGTAACAGGCACGTGCACACATAGACATCAAAAGGGGGCTTGAGCCCCTGCCCTTTTTTTTTGTAAAAAAGTGCCCTCTCCAGACCATGAATGCAGTTTTTACTAGGTGAAAGAAATGCAAATGCCCTCTTTCCATGCCATACCTGAACTCCTGAACTTGAATGCAGCATCTTATGTTGAAAGAATTGCCCTCTCTGTGAAAAAATCAAACATTGAAAATAGCCGACCTCCAAGCTCACAATGCGTCGCAGCGTTGTGAGCTTGGAGGTCTGCTATTTTCCATATTTTCATCAAAAGGCCCTTTTAGAAATGTCAGCCCCTGCCTCCCTAACATTCTCTGCACGTCCCTGCACGGTAATGTTGAAAATGTGTTTCTGTGATCCCTCGCTCAGTTCATTTCCAACACAATGGAATAAAGTCTGAATCATTCTCGGTTGTCTCCCGGTGCAGCCAGGAATAGCAGATCTACAAGTTCACTATGTGTCGCATCGTGACACGTAAATTGAGCTTTCAAGGCCATTGTGGGGTGCATGTGTTTTAAATGGTAATAGCCACAAATTGGAGAGTCTCCATTTTCCAAGCACCAAGTTGGCTCCGTGTATACATTTACCACCAAGGGATTTTGCTGTAAGATCTTGATGGGTGCAACTTCATCTCCGCTAGCCTCATAATTACACTCCTCTGTCTCTGCACTCCATGCATTAGTGTCACTTCTGTGATTAATGTCACAGCCAGCTACAGTATCTGTTGGTTCTCAAACTTTTTGCGGCTGCTTTCCCTGATTTCTGAATGCGACATTCTGAGTAAACATTTTTGCCCGCATGGCAAGTTTTGACGTCAACATCTTCAAAATAAAACTGCATGGGCGCCCGCTAGCCTACTGGTCCGGGCGCATACCACTTAGGCATTGCCATATAGTCATGGATGCCTGGCGGTGTCGCCGGTGCGATTCCCGATCCGGACGACCTTTGCCGCATGTCACTCCCCGTCTCTCCCCCCATTTCCTGTCAGTCTACTAACTGTCCTATCAATAAAGGCATAAAAGTCCAAAAACAAATCTTTAAAACATAAAAAATAAAACTGCATTACAGCAAATAGATATTGCTTTCTATTCAATAGGTGTTGTGCTAGTCAGTTTATTGATGTTAAGTGGTTAAAGACAATGCTGTCCACCTGTTTCCGCAAGACTTTACTGTAGCATTATCTGCGGGACACTTCTGGTTAACAGCAGACATACAAGCTCACGTCGCGTCGCAGATGCAACCGTTGTGAGCTTGTAGATCACACTCCGGAAATGCCGCTCGCCTTCTGCGCAATGCACGATGGGATGTTGGAAAGTTGTGGATACAGTATAAACATCAGCGGCATCTCTTTATTCATAGTTACACAAAGCAGTATTGTATAAGATCAAACACCTCGTTGCAAATAGTCTCCCCCCCCCCCCCCCCCGGCACACATTAAAAGCCAGAGGGAGTCATTGAAGGAACTCAGTGATAATTCATGGCCAACTCAGTGCGCGGTTGCTTTGCTCCAACTCAGCCCGTGTGGTGAATTGAAGGGGACAGTGTTATTACTAAGTCCTGTGGAGATTTAAGGAGCGAGGTGGGGGCTGCGGGGATCATGGACAGCAGGCTGTGGTGAGATGTGGGCTGAGGGGTTTGGGGTTTTGGCCGGCTGGCAAATTGAAAGGACCGTTAGCCGTCCCCGATGGCACGGGTTCAGTGCACAGCAGAATCCAGAGTGTTTATTTGACTTTTGACTTATGACGTTTGTTTGAGACCAAAAGAGGATAAACCATTACAAGCCACCTCTGATTCGCTTGTTTTTTCTTGGACAGGAGAGTGCTCTCTCTCTCTCTCTCTCTCTCTCTCTCTCTCTTTCTCGCTCCCTCACAGTGTTTCTCATGTTCTTCCCTTATCCAGTGGTGAAAAAAGGGTATAATACCAAAAGGTATTTTGGTGTGAGGGCACCCTTAGGGTGCCCTCACACCAAAATACCTATGAGAGTGGAATCCGCGTTCCTCCAATGCATTTCAATGATAAGGGAGCGTTTTTTGCAGAAATCCTCTGCTGGCATGAAACCGCTCCATTCTCATTGAAATGCATTAGCGGAACGCGGATTCCACTCTCATAGGTACTTTGGTGTGAGGGCACCCTTACAAGTAAAAGTCCTCAAAATGTACTTGAGTAAAAGTACGAAAGTATTGGCATCAAAATATACTTAAAGTACCAAAAGAAAAAGTACAAAATGTGTTGAGAATGTTGTGAGCTTGTAGATTGGCTATTTTCAAATAGCCTAGGTATAAAATAGGGCTAAAGTGTTTAATAATATAATCATTTATATCTGCAAAGTAACCAGTAACCAACTAACTAGTGTTCAAATATATGTAGTGGTGTAAAAGTACAATATTTGGATCTGAAATGGACATACTCAAGTAAAGTACAAATACCTCAAAATTGTGCTTAAATGGGAAGACCACCCATTTTCAATATTTGACTATGTCATTAATATACCTTAGAGGAGTTGTGTGGAAATGAAAAAAAAAAAAAGTTCCCCCCCTTCTGTGTTGCCTAGAACTGGAGGATTGATTTTGGGGTTTGTATTGTAAAGTACAACTTGATGACATCACACATTGTAAGTACAGTACTTAAGAAAATGTATGTAGTTACTTTTTACCACTGAGGTAGACTATAAATTGTAAGAGATATTCTTTGGTTAAAACCTTGCTAAAGTGCTAAAGTCCTATGCAGATAGAATCATTTTGTTGTAGAGTGTTTGTTCTGTTGCAGGGGTGTCCCTGCCTGTCTCTCCAGCACTTTAATAAACATAAAAACATTTCCAGGTGGATTGCCAATTTCCCATCAGGACAGAGTATACCCGTTCATCAGCCTCAATTTTATACTGTAGTGTTCCAATTAAAAAATGTGTCTGCTCATTTCTTTGTGCCATCACTTCCAATTTCACTTGTTTATCCTGTATCGTGTACGAGTTCTCTCTCTGGATTGGATTATATTTTTTCCTTTCTGTTTCCTTGTCGGTTTCTGCCCGACAGTGATGAACAAAGGCCGACATTTTATTTTTATTTTTTTCCTAATGGCCGGCCTGGACCGGCCGTTTGGGAGTTGTCCCGCTTTTCCCAATGGCCAGCACGTCCCTGCCTGTTACTGAACAAACACTTTATAGCAATGTTTACTGAATATAGAGCTATTTACTGTGACACGTACTACCTTTATCTCTTTGTCAGGAAATTAACCTTCAAGGTTGTACTTCATTTCTTTGTGCCATCACTTCCAATTTCACTTGTTTATCCTGCATGGTGTGTGAGTTCTCTCTGTATGGTGTGTGAGTTCTCTCTGTATGGTGTGTGAGTTCTCTCTGTATGGTGTGTGAGTTCTCTCTGTATGGTGTGTGAGTTCTCTCTGTATGGTGTGTGAGTTCTCTCTGTATGGTGTGTGAGTTCTCTCTGTATGGTGTATGAGTTCTCTCTGTATGGTGTGTGAGTTCTCTCTGTATGGTGTGTGAGTTCTCTCTGTATGGTGTGTGAGTTCTCTCTGTATGGTGTATGAGTTCTCTCTGTATGGTGTGTGAGTTCTCTCTGTATGGTGTGTGAGTTCTCTCTGTATGGTGTGTGAGTTCTCTCTGTATGGTGTGTGAGTTCTCTCTGTATGGTGTGTGAGTTCTCTCTGTATGGTGTATGAGTTCTCTCTGTATGGTGTGTGAGTTCTCTCTGTATGGTGTGTGAGTTCTCTCTGTATGGTGTGTGAGTTCTCTCTGTATGGTGTATGAGTTCTCTCTGTATGGTGTGTGAGTTCTCTCTGTATGGTGTGTGAGTTCTCTCTGTATGGTGTGTGAGTTCTCTCTGTATGGTGTGTGAGTTCTCTCTGTATGGTGTGTGAGTTCTCTCTGTATGGTGTGTGAGTTCTCTCTGTATGGTGTTCCAATCACGCCTCTCTGTATGGTGTGTGAGTTCTCTCTGTATGGTGTGTGAGTTCTCTCTGTATGGTGTGTGAGTTCTCTCTGTATGGTGTGTGAGTTCTCTCTGTATGGTGTGTGAGTTCTCTCTGTATGGTGTATGAGTTCTCTCTGTATGGTGTGTGAGTTCTCTCTGTATGGTGTATGAGTTCTCTCTGTATGGTGTGTGAGTTCTCTCTGTATGGTGTGTGAGTTCTCTCTGTATGGTGTGTGAGTTCTCTCTGTATGGTGTGTGAGTTCTCTCTGTATGGTGTATGAGTTCTCTCTGTATGGTGTGTGAGTTCTCTCTGTATGGTGTATGAGTTCTCTCTCGGGATTGGATTATATTTTTTCCTCTCTGTTTACTAAAGAGCTGGAGAGACACGGAGACCCCTGTTACCAGGGACGTGCTGGGCCCCTGATTCAGCCCGGGAAAAAGAGTTGGAGAGGCCCTCATTGCGTGCTATAGAGAGAGATCTCTCTCTATAGCGCTGCTGCTACTCAAAGATTTGCCATTTCAGATCATGACAAGTGACAAGCCAGTGGGCCAATTACATGAGTTATATATCGTTGTTGTCGGGTGGAAACCTTGTATGTCCAAAACCGTTTGTTTTGTGTTTATCATTTTCAAAATGATTTAAACTAGTGAAAACAGTCGATCTACAAGCACACAACGCCTCGCACCGCGAGGCGTTGTGTGCTTGTAGATCTGCTGTTTTCACTACTTTTGTGCGACGGCCTTGTACTGTATGATGAAGCAGGGCTTTGCTTTGCGAAATAATTTACAAATTTGAAACTTGGAGAAACGAGGTTTCTGCCCGACAGTGATGATTTACTTTGTTGGCCGCCCAGCCCCCAAAATGGAACAAAGGCCGACATTTTATTTTAATTTTTTTCCTAATGGCCGGCCTGGACCGGCCGTTCGGGAGTTGTCCCGCTTTTCCCAATGGCCAGCACGTCCCTGCCTGTTACTGAACAAACACTTATAGCAATTTTTACTGATAGAGCTATTTACTGTGACACGTACTACCTTTATCTCTTTGTCAGGAAATTAACCTTCAAGGTTGTACTTTATTGTTACGTCTTTTTTATACAGGTAAATAAGAGTGAAACATTTTTTTTCCGGGCTTCCTTTCAAACAATGCAGTGGTATATAAAATAACAGCAAAACAACAAAAAAACAACACATCTAAAGATAAAATAATAAGTAACTAGAAGAAGCGCTCTTCCGAGCACAGGTCTCCACCAGGCCACGCGTCCTGGTGGTGCTACTGTATAATAGGCAAATGTAAAAAGGGTGGCATGTGTTCTTCACCAATCTTAGACCTTTCATGGCGCCACCATGGGGCTGATTTGAACATTTTGCAGGGTAATTTCTTCCTTGGCCTTTTGCGAATGTGCGTGCACAATTTCATTACAATTGCACGCTGTGTTTGATTTGAGGCATTTTGTTCGAAACGGATCAATCCTGCAAAGTTTGGAGGCCAATCTTAGCCAATCAGGATGGGATATTTAATATGGGACAGATCCGTCTTGATCATATGACTGTAGAGATACTGTGTACTAATTTGTGTTCATTTTGGGTAAAATCTGAAGGAGTAATATCCAAAAATGTATCTTACATAAGTCTGCCTCCTGGTGGCGCTATAAAAGGCTGATGTGAAAAATGCAAGGAAAGGGTTTTTCCTTGGCCTATAGGGAGTGCGCTTACAAAGTTTAAAACTGATCGGTGGAGTTATAGGTAAAACCACAAATTGGCCTGTTATAGCGCCACCATGAGGCTGATTTCAAAAATTTGAAGTGGCATTTCTTCCTCGGCCTAGTGGGAATGTGTGTACGCGATTTCATGTTAATTGCACTCTGTGTTTATGATTTGAAGTATTTTGTCCAAAACGGACCAATCTTACAAACTTTGAAAGCCAATCTCAGCCAATCAGGATGGAATTTGGACAATCAGACAGATCCATGTCGATCACATGACTGTAGAGATACTGTCTACCGATTTGCATGATTTTTGGACAAAATCTGTAGGAGTACTGGCCAAAAGGTAGTTTTGCACAAATTGGCCTCCTGGTGGCGCTAGAACAGGCCCATGTGAAAAATGTGGGGCAGAGGTTCTGAATTGGCATCCAGGGAGTGTACTTACAAAGTTTGAAACTGATCGGTGGAGTTATAGGTAAAACCACGAATCGGCCTGTTATAGCGCCACCATGAGGCTGATTTAAAAAATTTGAAGTGGCATTTCTTCCTCGGCCTAGTGGGAACGTGTGTGCGCGATTTCATGTTAATTGCACTCTGTGTTTGTGATTTGAGGCATTTCAAACTTTGAAAGCCAATATCAGCCAATCAGGATGGAATATGGACAATCAGACAGATCCGTGTCTGTAGAGATACTGTCTACCGATTTGTGTGATTTTTGGACAAAATCTGTAGGAGTAGTGTACAGAAATGTGTTTTGCAAACATCGGCCTCATGGTCGGGCCATTTGAAAAATGTGGGGCAGAGGTTCTGAATTGGCATCCAAGGAGTGCGTGT
Organism: Nannobrachium achirus; assembly: GCF_963921795.1. Classification (NCBI taxonomy): domain Eukaryota; kingdom Metazoa; phylum Chordata; class Actinopteri; order Myctophiformes; family Myctophidae; genus Nannobrachium; species Nannobrachium achirus. The sequence continues at coordinate 54,687,677 of NC_137824.1, read as the reverse complement.
GCTCATTTTGGCAGCGACCGGGCCAACGGTGCCGGAGATTAGCTGGTAACAAACTTGGAGGACGGACGGACGGACGGACGCACGGACGGACGGACGCACGGACAGGGGCGAAAACATACTCTCCCCCTGCCTTCGGCTGGTGGAGACAATAATGAGGTAGGAAAGAAAGAGAGTACCTTAGTTAGTCTTTTCTTTCTCTGTCCTCTCCTACCTGTTCCTTTCTGCCACCCTCCTCTCCTCCACTCTTCCTCGCTCCAGTGCCCCCCTTGTCCTCATTGTCATTATCTTGCTCTGTCCTTCTCCTCGTTTCACCCTGTCCCCCCAACCCTCCTTGTCGTCGCCCCCCTTCCCACCCCACACACACACACACACCTCCTGCTCACTCTCCGGCCAAATTTCCTTTCCCTCCACAACTCATCCAGTGCCATAATAGTTCTGTCCACGTCGAATACCATTTTGTGCATCCTGTCGTTTTGTTGGCAGTCACGTAAACACGGCAGTGGTCCTTTCAGTGGCGTTCAGTGTGACAGACATCTCTGTGGTGGCCCGTGTCTCTCCTTATAAAAAGGCTGGGAAACGTCTGAAGTGAAGTGAAGGGGGAATAGGGACGAGGAGCATGTGGTCCTTGTCCGTCCGTCCGTGCATGCGTGCGTGAGGAAGAGGGAGAGATTATTTTTGTGTATCTGTCCAAGTATACCAGGGACGTGCTGTGCCCCTGATTCAGCCCGGGAAAAAGAGTTGTAGAGGCCCTCATTGCGCGCTATAGAGAGAGACGTCTCTCTAGCGCTGCTGCTACTCAAAGATTTGCCATTTCAGATGACAAGTGACAAGCCAGTGGGCCAATTACATGAGTTAAATTTTGTCGTTGTTGGGTGGAAACCTTGTATGTCCAAAACCGTTTGTTTTGTATTTATCATTTTAAAAATGATTTAAACTAGTGAAAACAGCCGATCTACAAGCACACAACGCCTCGCACCGCGAGGCGTTGTGTGCTTGTAGATCTGCTGTTTTCACTACTTTTGTGCGACGGCCTTGTGTGATGAAGCAGGGCTTTGCTTTGCGAAAAAATGTACAAATTTGAAACTTGGAGATGCAAGGTTTCGGGTTAGCCCAAATGGAACGAAGGCCGACATTTTATTTAAATTTCTTTCCTAATGGCCGGCCTGGACCGGCCGGGAATGAACCGGCCGTTCGGGAGTTGACCCGCTTTTCCCAATGGCCAGCACGTCCTTGAAGTATACTGTATATGTGCAAGCATATCGTACGCGTGTTTTTAGGCCCACTTGGCGGGCCGGTGAGACTCCAAAGGATTTTTAATTACATTTTGTACAGTAAGTAAGTAGCCTTGGGAATAGGGATGGGTATCGTCTGCGATACTTTTAATGGTATCGATTGCATGACTTCGATACTATCGGGTATCGGTTCACGTAAAAAACGAACGATACCTCGTTTCGGAACGCACCCCTGGCCGGTCGCATCTGTAACAGTTGGGCTACTGAGAGTTTAATGACTGCTTTAGTAGGCTCGTTACTGTGGAAAATAGCCGACAATAGCCTATAATGTTTATTATTATGATGATTATCCAACGTCTATACTCTCCGCTCCGCCACACTGTGTGATCATCATCATCACCTCTGCTCTAACTTCAATAAAAAGTATCGAAAATGTTATCGAAAAGGGTATTGTATCGATTCAAAGGTGAACGATACCAATCCCTACTTGGGAACCAATGGTTCCTGAACCATGTGGTCCAAAGAAAAAATAACTCACATCCCCCATTCCTCGGTGCTGGGCTATAACTGCCGACGCAGTAATAGTAGGAACAAAGAAAGTAGCTCGCAGTCACTTTTGGTTGCTCCAGAATTTATTTGACAAGCAGCAAAAATAGATAGACATTTTGACCAGTAAGGTCTTCTTCATTATAACCGGAGACAGGAAACAATGTCTTTATACATTCGACACAGGTGATTATTAGCCCCACCTGGGGCCATGTGGTGTAGAGTGCATCTCCTGTTTCTGTAGCGTTGGGTGGCTTGCTGTACAAGGGGACCCCCTGGATATGATACATGTCGCAGGGACTTAACCCCAGTACCACCCTTGATGCCGACTTGCGGAGTGCCATGCAGCTGGCACTGGGTACCATTTTAGAATTTGGTATGACTCGAACAGGGGTTGAGCCCCTGACCTCCCTCTCTCGGTGGACACTATAGTAACCACAAGGCCCCCTGAGCTGGTGGTCATGTCAAATATGAGCAAGCATTTTGTTTTTAGGCCCACTGGCGGCGGGGCTTTAAAGGTTAGTTGCTTTTTAATTAAATAGGGCACTTTATTTTACTTCACTTTAAAGGTTATAGGCTACTGTTGTTTACAATATGCTTCAGTGAATATACTGTAGTGTTCCATAATGATGGGACACATTGTATTGTTAATGTTCGAGAGCATGGTCATTTATCTGCTTTTAGTTTATGTCCTTTAGTTGCGTAATAAGTACAGTAATAAGTATTTTGAACTCAATGTCATTATTAATCAAAGATTAATGTGTCCCATCATTATGGGGCACGCCGTACAACCCCCCAAATTCTATGTTTAATAGCTTTTAAATTGCCCCCATCTAGACTAGAGAGAATATGGGACTCTATAAGCAGGGGTGTCACAAGGGGGGGGGGGGGGGGGGGAGTGGGAGGGGAGAGAGTGGGACTGAGTTACTAGGGCCTAAGGTGGAGGGGCCTTATTTTATACTTTAGCTATTGAAAAATAGCAGATATACAAGCTCACAGCGCTTGTATATGCTTGCTGCAAGCTTGTAAATCTGCTATTTTTTTAAAGTCATGAAAATGTGGGCAAATCTTTGAATATATGTCCCTTTTAAGCAAACATTTGTGACTCAAATGTTTTGCTTCTGGGGGGTCCCTGGAACTAAATATTTTGAGATGGGGGTCCGTGGTCAAATACATATCATTTTGGGGGTCCTTCACATGAAAATATTTATAGGTATATAGTTTTTTTGGAGCTGTGTGGAACACAAGCTCCCTATACGTGGCTGTGTGTGTAGGTATGTATGTTTGTTTGTATGTGGGTCTGTATGTAGCCTGTATGTAGCCTCTGGTGTAGCCTGAGTACCCTGGGTGACCAGAGAGGTGCTGTTGAGTCTAGCCTGCCCTGAGCATCAACTGCAATACACACACACACACACACACACACACACACACACACACACACACACACACACACACACACACACACACACAGCTCCACTTCGAACAGAGGTTCGATTTTTTTTTAAACTTTAGGAGGATTTGAAATATTCAGACTCCGCACACATTTTCACGATTTTTCAAAAATAGCAGATCTACAAGCTTGCAGCGCTGCACTCAGTGCCGCGCTGTGAGCTTTTCTGCTATTTTAAAAATCTGCTATTTTTCAATAGTTAAAGCACAAAATATGAGTGAATCCTTGTACCCAGGGCCCAGAATTTGGTGTGACACCCCTGACTAAGGATGGCACTGTCGGTTGGCTCAAACCACTTTGGTTCCGGTAGGGTGCAGAGCATGTGATTAGAGTTGAGCGGTGACAATCCCTCTCCATGCTCACGAGGATGTCTTTACGCTCTACTCAAAGAGATTCCCTGCTGCTGCACTCAAAGTCACTCACCATTCGCCTTCATTTCCCACCGCTCTGCTCCAAAAACATGCATGAAAAGAAGTTGTGTTGTATTTGGCTGCATCTTAATTCTGCCACAATTAAACACGCAATATTTGCCATTTGGAGGACTGCTTCAGAAGCCATTCCGTGTGCAATGTGCTCTTTTGGAACGAACGTGCGAACTACTGTTGGGATTTGTATGGAAAGCCGTTCATTTATTTTTTCCATTAATTTTTATAATTTGGGTGAGGCCCTTTCAGACAAAAACACCAAAACAAATTTTAAAGCTTAAGGTTATTATTATTATTTTTTTAAGATTTGTTTTATTGGATAGGACAGTAGACTGACAGGAAATGGAGATGGGGAGTGACACGCAGCAAATGTCGTCCGGATCGGGAATCGTACCGCCGCCGCCGCCAGGCATCCATGTCTATGTGACAATGCCTAGCCCTAAGTGGTATGCGCCTGGACCAGTAGACCAGCTGGCGCCCCTCAGGTTTAAGGTATGTCACTACGGAGCAAAGTTAAATGAATAATGACATTCTTCAACACTTAATACAACGATATATATCTCCTTTGGAAATGAATTTAATCAATAATTACAAATAAAGACAAATGCAAGCCATCCAAGTTTTACCTGCAATTTAAAATAAAACAAAGAACTGTTGACAGTACCTATACAGTTCTTTTGAGTTTAACTTCAGGAGTAATGCGTTTGGCCAAACTCAGAAGCTTCATACTGCAGTGGTTTCTTGAAAGCAAGCCAACAGCAGAGGACGTTCTTCTACTGTAGCTGCAGAGCCTCTGGGGGGTTGTTGAACAATACAATTTACTATTTAGCAGTGGTGTAAACTAAAGTAACGAAGTACTGTACTTTAGTACAATGTTGAGGTATTTGTACTTTAGTTGAGTATGTCCAATTTCTAATACTTTTGCTTCTACTCCACTACATCTCAGATCCAAATACTGTACTTTTACTCCACTACATTTTGCTTGAAAACTTTAGGTTCTAGTTACTTTGTGGATTTAAATTATAACATACATTAACCACTTTAGCCCTATTTTATACCCAGGCTATTTGAAAACAGCCTATCTACAAGCTCACAACATGTTGCGATGCGACTCGCTGTGAGCTTGTAGATCTGCTATTTTCAAACATTCTGTACTTTTACTTTTGGTACTATACATAGATTTCGATTCCAACACTTTCGTACTTTTACTCAAGTAGATTTTGAATTCTGGACTTTTACTTGTAACATAGTATTTCTATATTGCAGTATTGATACTTTTACTTGTGAGTGTGAGTACTTCATTCACCACTACTTTGGGCCGTTCGTTGTTGGGGATGAGAGGTAGTTTGGACTTTGCGTGTGTGTGTGTGTGTGTGTGTGTGCGTGCGCGCGTGCGTGCGTGCGTGCGTGCGTGCTGTAAAGCATTGTGAACTTGTAGATCAGCTATATTTGGTGAAGATATTTAGTCACTGTATACCAGAAACAAATGAGGGGAGCAAGCAATAAAGACAAAGGCGATAGTGCATGCACATCCACTCTCACCCAGGTGCTGGTCAAACAGTAGCTCTGGTCCATCGCGTCACCTCCAGTGACTCTCTGACAGATCCGTCGGCAAATGTATAGACCGCGTTTTCTTAGCCCCTACCAGCGCTCAACTTGAGTCAAAATAAACTAAACTACTTCACTACTCACCAAACCAAAGGTCGTTTTGCGTTGCTGAAAGTCTATTCTCCACGGTGGTGAACCCCTCAGCACCCCACCCACTCTGCAAAATACACTATTTTTGGCATGAAATAAAGTGCATCCAACTCGACCGCCGCTTATATCCGGGTTGTGAACCATTGTATCTGTGGTGGGCGCTGGGTGGCTCGAGGTGGGTGCGTTTTATTTCATGACAAAAATAATGTATTTTACAGAGTAGGTGGGGTGCTGAGGGGCTCACCAACGCGGAGAATAGACTTTCAACAACGCAAAACTATATGTTGAGCACCAACGAGTCCTTCTACCGATCTGCTGGCTGAAGCGCGCAGACATCTCCTACTTGTACGCAAAACTATACCTTTGGTTTGGTGATTAGTGAAGTAGTTTTGTTTATTTTGACTCAAGTTGAGCGCTGGTAGGGGCTGAGAAAATGCGGTCTATTCATTTGCCGACGGGTCTGTCAGAGCGTCACTGGAGGTGATGCGATGGACCAGAGCTAGTCAAACAGGATGCAACAGGAAAAAAGTAATGCCCGCAACACTGGCTGTTTCTCAGCTACACTTGTTTATTGCTTCAACGTTTCGATCCTGCAGTGAATCTTGAAACGCAGAAGCAATAAACAAGTGGAGCTGAGAAATAGCCAGCTAGTAGTAAAGACCCCCGAGGGACTGGGGTCAACTAAGTATAGGATTTAAGTAGTTAAGTAAACTATAAAACTAATGACATCATTCTGCTGGGAGCTACAGTGAATGTATAGTATACTTGTATTACTAAACTTGTAGTAGAAATTGAGAAATAGAGCACAACTTTCCTGATCCTCAGGAGAAATGATTGTTTTATGGATTAAATAGATTTGGGAGCTAGGCTTACATTTAGGAAAAGATTCAGGTTCGGATTAAGCATTTAGAGGTTGGGTTGGAGGTATGCCTGATTCATGAATTAGTTGAGTTGCACGCCAGTATCATGCACTGAACAAGCTCACAGCGTGCGTGCGTGCGTGCGTGCGTGCGTGCGTGCGCACAGTTTGTGTGTGTTTAACCCAGCATGAGTCTTGTTAACAATTCAAATCACATTTGTCAGATGGACTGAGTCAGTGGAGTTGGTCTACCCCTTGGGTCTTGCTTCCTTTGATCAAACTGTATGTCAAAGACTAAAAATACTCATCAGTTGCAGAGGGATAAAATGTTTTAGACAGGGCTCTGTCATCCTGATCTCTTCTCTCTCCTTTAATGTAAAAACTGTTCCTCAGACATGTCAGAAGAAGATCAAAGGGACGTGTCACAGTCACAAGACGAACGGGCTATATTAATGAATTAACTTAAACTTTTCCTCAACTTTTCCTTGAAAAACGGATGCTAAAATAAAAATAAATAAATAAGTGTAGCACCCAGCCATGAATCAGCGACAACAGCCCTGCTAATGGGGCTCAGCCCTATTGGCACGACTGGTTGTGCGTTGGACTGGCGAGTGGGAGTCCCGGGTTCAATCCCCACTCCTGCGTATCACTACATCTGGCGCTGTGAGCAGGGTGAGGAGCGTGATGTCCTCGTGTGAGGGACTAGTGCCACGTCGTGTGCGGTGGTCCGCGGCGTGATGTGTGAAGCGCGAGGGCGCGCTCCAAAAGACCAGGGGGGTGAATGTAGCACCCAGCCATGAATCAGCGACAACAGCCCTGCTAATGGGGCTCAGCCCTATTGGCACGACTGGTTGTGCGTTGGACTGGCGAGTGGGAGTCCCGGGTTCAATCCCCACTCCTGCGTATCACTACATCAGCATACATGTGTTTCTATTCAAAAATGACCACAAAAAGCATAAAATAATGATAAAATAATCATTTTGGCCATTGTCGGCCGACACTTTGTTTACATCTTATGTAAACAAAGTGTCGGCTCCAACTGCCCATAGCAGGATGTAAACACAGTGTCGGTCCGACAATGGCCTAAATTATTATTTTATCATTATTTTACGCTTTTTGTGGTCATTTTTTAATAGAAACACATGTATGAAGCTTTTTTTTAATATATATATTTTCGAAGCATTATTTTTATTTTAGCATCCGTTTTTCAAGAAAAAGTTGACTATAGTTCCTTTAAATTATGCACATATTATTATATAAACTGAACTCCAAGTCCAATGAATTAGTGTGGTTGCTATATGCATGGTCTACTCCAGAGGTCTTCAACAGGTGGTCCGGGACCCGTGGGGGGTCCTCACAGTTAGTACAGGGACACATTCTCCATTTTTGTGTGATAGGAACTTTGCAAATGTCTGAAAATACACGTTAACATGAATTCAACATATTGAGCAAACACAATGTGTAAAGAAACAAACAAAATGCATAATTTACACACTGATGATAGTGCTGCCTGTGAAACACATATATGAACAAAGTTTCAGAATCACTTGGATGCAGGCCATAGTCACTTATAAAGAAGAAGGTGTGCAATACTCCAGCTATTCTCAAATCTCTTGACAGTCAACAGACATTAGAGTGTTTCTCAAATGGGGGTACGTGTACCCCTAGGGGTACGCGGAGGTACTGCAGGGGGTACTCAAGATAATGCCCCCCAAAAAGAAAAATAGAAGTATAAATCATGATACTCTTATTCATAGTTAAATAATTAACTACATTTGAATTAGAAGGAGACATAACATTTACTATCATGTTTGATGATGACACTTGGAGAAACGTGTTGTGAGCCTGATAGTTGCCAACCCAAATTGCATGGTACCAGGCAACTGGGATGTGTTTGAATGTTGTTTGAATGTAAGTTATTGACATGAAAACGGAACTGAAATGTTATGGCCACAGTGTTGAAACTCTCACTCCCTTTTTAATTTTTTGTGATGTTATATTCTTGAAAAGGGTCTGGGAAAATGTTGTCGAGTAAAGGGGTACTTGGATTAGAAAATCAGCAAAGAAGAAAGGGGGTACCCAAGCCAAAAAAGATTGAGAAATACTGGATTAGACAATCAGCTAAAGGCGAGCTGGCTTTGAAAGCCTTTTATCAAGTTGCATGGATGAAAAAAGAACCTTTAATATACAACATAATTATATACAACTAGCCCTTACCCGTTCAAAGATATGAGCTCTGAAATGATGTGCAGTGGGTGGGTTATGGGATGTGCACTGTGCACACAGTATATGAGGGATGGAAAGTAACTTTAACTGGTGCTTGCATGATAATATGTAGGAGCATCAATGTAAGAAATACCCGTTCCATTTAACGGCTACAGAGATACTGTGTACCGATCTGCATGATTTTTGGACAACATCTGTAACAGGGCCCGCCCGCCCGCACACACACACACACTCCCCCCCCGTGTGTGTGTGTGTGTGTGTGTGTGTGTGTGTGTGTGTGTGTGTGTGGGTTTGTGTGTGATTGTGCATGGCCTGAACAACAGCGCCCCTCCCTTAACATGTGTGGTCACAAAAGGTACTGTAGGCTAAATAGATATAGATACACCATAAAAATGCTAATATACAGCATACGATTTGTGAAAGTGACAAACGGGCTTCACAGTTATGTTAGGTGTGTTCATATGCTAATTGTGATGCGATTTCAGATCAATTGCTCCAGCCACCGAGGAGAAACGCTGTGACAGACAGACAGACAGACAGACAGACAGACAGACAGACAGACAGACAGACAGACAGACATTCGCAAAATTATAGTATAGATTGTACAGTGTTGATTTCGTCGACTAAAACTATGACGAATGTTTGTCGACTGTGTTTTTTTCACTGACGAAAACTAAATAAAAACTAAATAAAAACTAAGCTGTGATGATTAAAACTAAAACTAAATATATTGACAATTTCGTCAACAAAATAAAAACTAGACTAAAACGGGACTAGAAAGAAAGTAATTTTATGTTTGGTTGCTCTCAGGTGTTGCGTGCTGAAAATAGCCGATCTACAAGCTCACAACGCGTTGCAGCGCGACGCGTTGTGAGCTTGTAGATCGGCTATTTTCAGCACACAACCAAGTGTCATTACGATGCCATCAAGCCAAAATACATATTAGTTGACTAAATCAACTGTAGATTTAGTCGACTAAAATCTTATGATATTTAGTTGACTAAAATTTTACTAAAACTAATACTTTTCAGTTGACTAAATTATGACTAAAACTAAATGACATTTTATTCAAAAGACTATGACTAAAACTAAATCAAAATTTGCTGTCAAAAACAACACTGCAATTGTAGTGGGGGTCCCTGCGCTCTCTCTTCTAGGACCGATATCCTTTTTTGAAGACCCCTGCTCTTCAACATGTGTCCACGGAGGCTTTTTCCAGGCTGAAAACACCGGGGCGCTTGAGTTGAAAATAGATACTGTTGTTGCCTATTGAGATTGGCAGCTTTCACCCAGGTTTTGTCATCTCACTCACTTCACGCAGTCTACCGTCTTCACACATTTAGGAAAACACAGGCATACACATAGCAAGCATAAACATTAACCGAAAGTATGTAGGCTACTCACCATTGAGCATTTGGAATACAAGACAGTAACAAGGCAGAAAATAACAGCTCCTTAGTAGCGGACAGTGCAAAATCAAAGTAGTATGAGTGATCTGGGCAGCTTGCCCCAGGAAATGTGCCAAGCTCAATAGGCAACAACGGTATACACGAGATTGTGGTGAAAATATTGGGAAATCAATTGCACTGAAACTGGGAGTTTCTAAAAGGTGCATTTTGGGTCCTGCAGTTGACAGGGAGATTTTTACTCTGTATTTAATTAAGTTCCATAATGTGCTTTGAAGAAAGCAAATACCCCAATCTCCCTCGAGTTGAGGTGGAATATCAAAAGATTTAGATGGATATCTGTAGTGTACACCTTTAAGAGAGACTATGACGTCACTATGAAGCCAGGAAGCAAGTAGTGAACAGAACGAGATGCTCTGTATTGTGTTCATTCTATCATCTAGTAAAGGACTTATAAATGCTATTATTTGAATGTTCAGAAATGCATCTAGATGAATCTAGACAGACAGTGAAGATCAGTCAAAAGAAGTTCTCCTCTTTGTTGTTTTTGTTTTTCTTAAAAGAAAGGAAGGGATGTAGTGTACACCTTTAAGAGAGACTATGACGTCACTATGAAGCCAGGAGGCAAGTAGTGAACAGAACGAAATGCTCTGTATTGTGTTCATTCTATCATCTAGTAAAGGACTTGTTATAGGATGTTATATACTCAACACAGTGTGTGTGGACATTCAGCTCATTACAATATCTACTGTAACTGTGGCCATCTGCAGTAATTGCGTTGAGGCAAAGCACTCCGGCACCGCTGCAATTTCTCAATTTCCCAGAGCTGTGCATTTGGCCATACATTATTTACAGTATGGTTAACCAAATGTTATTCTCTTTGTACACCCATGGGTATGTGATAAACAAATTATCGTCAAGGCATTTGCCATTACCCAAGATTATCCAACAGAGATGGAGGCTGGCATCTGTGATATAGCTGGCTTGGGCCCGAGGTTGGGTACCTCAGGACCGGATGCATCATACACTGGCGCTCTGTTGGGTCGTCTCTCTACAAGACTAAGAGAGATGTGATGGCTCCCACAATTTAAAATGAGTAGAAAATAAAGCGGTTGTAATGTAACTTAATTCCCCCTCTTCCCTTTGCAGTTGTGTAAAATAACTCCTACTGGAAACCAAATTTGTAGAAGCATAGTTAACTTCTTAACTGCCAGGGGCCACAAGAGGCCGCTAAAGTGCCAGACATTTCCCCATAGGGCTTCGCTATAACATCCGGGTACCCAGGCAGAAGTGCCTTGGGTTTTAACTCATTGAGTGCCTATCCCGAATTAGTTCGGGATATATTATCGCATCCCAGAGTGCCTATCCCGAACTAGTTCGGGATATTAAAAAAAAAAAAAAAAAAAAAAAAAAAAAAGGTTGAAAGATTTTTTTTTGATTTTTTTTTTTTGGACCCCATCAAATCTAGTGAACATGATTTCAATCGCGATTTTGCATGTTCCACCCCCATACAACCCCATCTAACATACAGGGCAGCCATGTTTGTTTACATAACATGTAAAACATAATGGCGATTATCTCAAGAATGCCTGAACGGATTTCCAATCGGATTTTTTTGTTTGAAAGCTGTGAACAAACTGCACAAATCCACTCCAATGCAATCCAGGATTGCATTGGATTTTTTAGAGCTCATTCTTCTCTGTTTTTTTCCCATGCATGAGGTGTGCAAGGTTTAATCATGGCTAAGTTGACGAAAATAAGGCTTCTAAAATGCTTGGTAGCCAATAGCTAACTTCAAGCTAACTTCATCCTCTTCCTGTACATGCACAAAGGAAAGTGTTCAGGCAAGTCATGGCTGCAGGGCTTCTGCATATACCAGCATATCTCTATGGGATTTTCTATGGCCACTGGGCGCCCTCTAGTGGTGACTAGGGTGGCACTAAATGAGTTAACAGCAAACAGTCTTATGAATGTGAACTGGAGGAAGAATCGGCTTTTTTTTTAGAAGCCCGATCTGAGGCTATTTAGCCGCAAAAAAGGCTTTTTCGCTGCCCTAGGAACACAGTTCAGAGAAAAAGGTCTCTAAAGATGTGACAATGTATTGGATTAGGCGGCGCGATGCGGCGGCGTTACTCGATTACGGGCCGGTGGAAAGAGCTCGCGGTCGGCGGCCTGGATGAAAAAATTGAGTCAGGCTTCGTCGAGGCCTCCGATTATTTAATTCATTGTATTAAAGAAACCGGAATTCTTCGGTTTTGGTACCTCGGATACGTCGCGCAAAAATAGAGTTTTTTTGGGGGGGCTCTAAACTTTATTCGAAACCATTTTCAATGGAATAAATCGTCGAAACTTGTAAAATGGCTCGTTGGAAAGCGATGGACGAGCCAGGACCACCCACGTCTCTACAAGCAGCTCAGGGTAAGTAAAATAGCAAAATAAATATTGTATTGGATTGAAAAAAAGAACCGAAATTGCTCGGTTTAAGCACTAAAAGAGTTAACAAGCTGCCTTGTAGAAATGTAAATTCAAAAATGTTAAAGATAAAAAAACAAACATGCACAGCTGTTCTCAATTTATACCGGGCACTGCGGGCAGCATTCCAAAATTGTGGAAGGGATGCTATGGCTTGAGAGACTATCACTTGGGTAACTAACCCCGACGACAAAGAAATGCCTGGTTGAAAGTACATCTATATACTGACGCGACAACTAAAATCAGCTCATACTCAAACTCAAACTCACTTGTCCATGTGCTGTATCTCTACGTTCCAGTACCCCGGTCCGTTCTGAGGAAAACCTGCTCCCATAAAGCTGTACATAATATAAAGAGGAGGGATTTATTGAGCTCAAGTATGCCTCATAACCCCCCCCCCCCCCCCCCTCCCCCATTTGAACCCCCACTTGCTGTAGTAGCCTACTCTTGAAATGGAGAAAGGGAAGACAAGAGAGAGACAGATTGAATGGAAAATGGAGCAAGACAGAGCATTAGATGAATAAATTGTGGCATTAGATAAAGAAATTGTGCTTGAGGGACAGGAACAGTACCAGAGAGAGAACAAGAAACAATAGGGAAGGAAAGTGAAAGCGACAACAGTGAAAGGCCTGCATGGGCAATGGTAGAGGGAAACTGTAATATCCCTGTATATTGTGATCAACCCAATATTGCACCATTTATACAATGTATGTATTGATGTTACTAATGCTGCTATAGTATTACGGGTAATAATAATAATAATAATAATATATATATATATATGCTGATATAGTAAAAGGTATCTTGCTATGTTGATAGCTTGATACTGTGACTACTGCTGCTTTAGTATAACATACAAAGGGAGTTTACTGTTGCTGCTATTATATACAAGTGTTTCTGATATAGTAAGTGTTTGCATAAAGTAGCCTTGCCTTATAAGTTATTGTAAATGTATTTGCTTACACAAGTGTAAGTACGTCACGTCACGTACGTGTACACATGCTTTTTTCTCTCTCTCTCTCTCTCTCTCTCTCTCTCTCTCTCTCTCTCGCCATTTTGTTATGATGTGGATAACTTGTTGATGGCTGCTTCTTATTTAATTTAAAACATTATCTTAGTTTTATTATTGTCATTGTATGTTGTTGCTGCACAGTAATTCTGAGGAACTTGCACGTCACCTCCTCCAGTATGAGTAGTGAAAAATAAACCAGTTTTATTCTCTTGAGAGAAAATGAGCGTGTGAGAGAAGAAGCGGTGAGAGAGTGACAAAATGAGTCCAAATGGAAACACATAAAATATGATAGAGAGACAGCGGCGACATAGTTAAAAGAGAGAGAGAAAAACACAGAAAAGGAGGAGAGAGAGAGAGAGAGGGAGACTCAAGGGGAAGAGGAGGAAGAGAAGGAGGGCAAGAAGCAAATGGAAGAAACGGAGGCATGGAACAAGTGGAAATGGGAGAGGGATGCTGTTTACCCATGCAGACACTCATTGCTGGTTGTTGTGAGAGGAAGATGGTTCTGTGGCAGCGAGCGCGGCCAATAAGTCCTAATTACTGTGGGCCAAGTGAGCGTACACAGACAGACTCATCCCTGACATTCAGCTGCATTACCACGCCGCATTAAACTCCTGCTCACACCCTGCTCTTTTCACTTCACCTCTGCCGCAATACGGAGAGACAGGACCAAGGAACAGCCAGCAAGACAGCCAGGGAGGGTGTGGTGGGTGGCAGGCTGGTTGACTTCAACTTCCCAAATTGCTGTGTGTGTGTGTGTGTGTGTGTGTGTGTGTGTGTGTGTGTGTGTGTGTGTGTGTGTGTGTGTGTGTGTGTGTGTGTGTGTGTGTGTGTGTGTGTGTGTGTGTGTGTGTGTGTGTGTGTGTGTGTGTGTGTGTGTGTGTGTGTGTGTGTGTGTGTGTGTGTGTGTGTGTGTGTGTGTGTGTGTGTGTGTGCGTGCGCGCGCGCGTGCGTGCGTGCGTGCGTGCGTGCGTGCGAGACACACATACAGTACATATACCGATGTGTGGCCGATATATCAGTGCATTTATAATATATATATATGTACACTCACACGCACACACACACATACAAAAGGCCCTCACACCTACATTGCAATGCCGATCCGACCAATATGCCCATATATGGAGATCGCAGATTTGTTTGCGCCTGATGCCATGATTGATGATGACACGTTGATGGTAGACAACACACTCCATATTTGGTCGTAGATGCATTGGGAACTCCTTATATGGTTATTGCTGACATGTCATAGTGACATGAGCTTGACATGAAAATGACGGTAATATTATACACGACTCGGAAAATGAGAGAAATGAGAGAGAAACTGTCAGAGCACGAAGGGTTCCCAGTTGGAATCCGGGCTCCCCCTGGGTTAATGTGGAAGAGTCCTTGAGCAAGACTCTGAACCCCTAGTTGCTCCCGGTGATGCATGTTTCCCTCCACCATTGGTGTATGCATTTGTGTGTGAATGGGTGAATGTAATGCACAATCTATGTAAACCGCCTTGGATGAAAGCGCTATATAAATGCACCATTTACGTCTACATTAAAGCAGAAATAAGCAGTTTTCTGCTGACATAAGCAGGAATCATGCAATTGCTTATTTAAAAAAATATATTTAAATGTTATTTTATTCAGGCGGCTAACAATGCTTCCTAAAGAAATGATGTGTGTGTGACACTTCCTGGGGCTACACAAGAAGTATCCAAAGAAGGAGAAGTCGCTGGAAGTCACGCCCACACCACGGTCCATCCACCATGACACTTTGGGTGGCGGAAGTGCAACGGAAGCTCGATGAATAACATTGCGTCTATGAGCTTCGGCTGGGACAGCTCATGAACAAAAAATAATTCTGAACGATAGAGACCTTTGTTGTATAATCGCTCCAGGAATATAAAAGAAGACATATCACAGGTATTTTTACAATCACTTGCTTTTCGATGTGCACGGTACATAATGTTATTGAGGCAGCTAAACAGCGGCGGCGGCCGTTTCTGTCTCGGAGCGAGATTTGGATTCCAGACGGAATGGTGGAGAGTCTCGCGATACTATCTCGTTCAGAAACGTAAATTGTGCTCTTTAGATGCCTCTATAATGTTATACAGTGTACTCACCGAAAAGCAACACAGCACAAAACAATGTGTGACATGTTTTCTTTTATATTCCTGAGCGTGTTTTATAAAGGTCTCTATCGTTCAGAATTATTTTTTGTTCATGAGCTGTCCCAGCCGAAGCTCATAGACGCAATGTTATTCACCGAACCTCCGGTGCCACTTCCGCCACCCAAAGTGTCATGGTGGATGGCCATGGAGCCTAAAATGACGTCAGTGTCCCTTCCTTCTTTGATCTTCCTTGGGGCTACAATCTGCCTCCAAAACTATTATTTTTTATCTGTGAGAAGTTCTGTCATTGGTCGATTATCCAAAATAACAGACCAATCAGGACCGCCTCTTGTTCTTTGTCAGATTGGTTGAACTGTCTGTCAGTCCTTTTAGCCCCGGTCGGCTGGTTCATGCACCAATGAGCTGCTTCTTACATATAAAATAATAGTTTTGGAGGTAGACTGCGGTTCCTAGAAGCGCCACAGAGACTAGATTTTTTAGGGAGCATTGTTAGCCGCCTGAATATAATAAAATAAATTTTTAATTTTTAAATAAGCAATTGCATGATTCCTGCTTATGTCAGCAGAAAACTGCTTATTTCTGCTTTAAGAATTGTTATTTTGATCAATGTTTGCCTGTTATCTGGCATCTCATCAATACAGCGTGGAATTGTGGACACAATTGTATCCAACGATAACAAAATATTCAAATGGTGGTCTGTGGCTCAAATACCAGATAAATAATGGACCTTGATATGAACAGGGTTGAAAAGCACTGGGCTCGCAGTTTCTTTGGCTGGCTGAACTCTTTGCAGGCTGGTTGGCTGCCTGTGCGGCTGATTGACATGTCACATTCAGTAACCCTTCATCATCCAGAGGCATTTTTTCAGAAGGAGCTATGAATAGCTAATGCCTGGAGGACCCATAAAGCCTGGCACGTGTACACATAGACATCAAAGGGGGCTTGAGCCCCTGTCCTTTTATCCGTCTGTAAAAAGTGCCCTCTCTCCAGACCATAAAAGCAATTTTTACTGTGGTAAAATAAATGAAAATGCCCTCTTTCCATGCCATGCCTGAAGGCAGCATCCAAGAGAATTAATTGCCTTGTCCAAACTCTCCTGAACTTGAATGCAGCATCTTATGAACGAATTGCCCTCTCTGTGTAGAATTAGAAATCAAGCATCGAAAATAGTCGACCTCCAAGCTCACAACGAGCTTGGAGGTCACCAAAAGGCCCTTTTAGAAATATCAGGCCCCCTCCCCAGATGGATTCAGACTGTTCTAATGTCGGGAAGGAGGCTGCATCAACACCAGCATTATCCTATTGGATACATGGGCAACTGGCGGCCCGGGGGCCACATGCGGCCCCCACCTTCACTTAACACTTATGTTGCAATGATTTTTTCTCTTCAATGTCTCGCGTTGCCATGGTTACCATAGACTTCCATGTAATTGTGCAATTGTGTAAAAAGTGCACGCCCATGCCTAGATGATGCACCACGTGTGTAGATGCTGTTCACAGCTTTCAAACAAAAAAATCCGCTTGGAAATCCGTTCAGGCATTCATGATTTATGGGCCATTATGTTTTCTTCAGATGTAAACAAACATGGCTGCCATGTTTGAAAGAATGGGTTGGTATGGGGGTTAAACATGCAATTTCGCGATCGCGATCATGCCTAATACATTTCTGGAGGTCCAAAATTTTTTTTTGAAAAAAATTATTATTATTTTTTTCAAAAACGGCCCAAACTCGGGAAACTCGGGGTTGGCACAGCGTTGGTATCAATACAAACTCGGGAAACTCGGGGTTGGCACCAGATGTGTTAATGTGGCCCTCAGGTTAATACCGGAATACTGATATATTATTGATTTCAGCTGTTACAGTTCGAATGAATGAATTTCAGTGAAGAAATACACCCGCACACTGCCACCTGCAGGTTCCAAGTATCAATTTATTAAAAGCAACGTTTCGGTTGTTAGACCTTCCTCAAGGAGAGGAACTACTGGGTGTGCGACTGTCTTCTCTTCACAAGCTGTTACAGTTCCAAACGTGACCTGCTTTAATTCCGTCAGTCTATATTAGTAGCTTAATGACTAGTATAGTAGTATTAAAATGTATTTTGTATGTCCAATGTATTTGTATTTAGAGAAAGAAGATAGCAGGGGTGCCTCAAACCACCGGTGCTCATGAAAGGGAACACAATGAGCAAAAAGAGGAAAAAATGTGCCAAAGAGGCACAAAAATCCAGGTCCAGGCACTCAGGTGGATTTAACAATAAAAAATCGCACCCGTGCGAAGTGAGCGGTGCAAACTAATTCCTGCGCAAATCAGTGTTGATAGGCATGCATGGCAATATTCTTTTTGTTGTGTATGATGTCAGTCTAGAGGTCTGCTCAGACTATATAAGTCTTTATTGTCATTTCTCATCAGTTAGTTGACCAAGCTACGGATTGTAGCTTGTAAGAGTGTCATAGTGTAATGATAAGTGACCTTATTTACCTCCAGAGAGGCCTCCAGAGAGGCGAGAAGAGGCCAGAAGATGAATATTTTAGTTTTTCAAAGTCTGTTCATTTGTATTTTAAACTTGTATTACCTGCCTATCATTTATAACCTGTAAGATTTTCCACAGTCTGTCTAAAAGTGTGGTTATTTTATCGCTTATAAGTGATATTCATCTAATATAATTTTGAAATTCAAGGTTAGCACAGCTCAATAATTTTTTATGATGTATTTTACGCGGCCTAAACGTGTTATGACGTATTTTACGCGGCCTAAACGCGTTATGACGTATTTTACGCGGCCTAAACGCGTTCTAAATCAGGGTGAACCAATCGAGTGCCTCTGTGACTATGACATCATGGACAGATCAACAGAATCGAAGTGTTTCATTGGTCTAGCGAACTCATGTCATCATCATTTGTGACATCATAGTTTTGGTAAAAAAGCGGTCTATAGGAGCGGTTAGCACCGCTCAAAAAGGCCTTTATTAAATGGGCTAGAACATTATTAAAAAACACCAACGCGTTTCGGCAAACGCCTTCTTCAGGGTGTTACTGAACAAAGACCTATTTGTACCATTTGTATTTAGGTTCATGAAGTTAACATGAGTACTGTATATATAACTAAATGCGTTTGAAATTGAATCAAAATGTTAAATTTCAGGATACCAATTAAAAAAAAGAACACAAAATTATTCAGGATTCCAATTCAAAAGAGGCAAAAATAGCCGATCTACAAGCTCAAAACGCATCGCAGCTATTTTTGCTTATGCAACATGCAATGTGGCCCTCTGGAGTGAAGGTGGAAATTTAGTGGCCCTCGCCATCATCAAAGTTGCCCACCCCTGTCCTATTGGATTACCACGCTAGGCCAATTGGCCGCATTCGAGAGATTATCACATAGGCTACATACTAGGATGGACTTCTATGAGCTTAAATAGGGTCACTGTGCACCTTCATGTTTGGGGTATGTGAGGCGTTCCTTGCTCATTAGTGAGACATACCTACTGGAATACGTGTTCAGTATCATGTTGGTTTGACTGTGGTCTGTAATGCTCCTGTGCGCTTGTACACTTTGTATTTTTGTGTTTGTGTTGGTTTGTCTTTGTTTTTATTTCCATTGTGTATTGTATGTGTCTGTTGTTGTAATGTGTTTTAAAAAAAACATTGAAAACTAATAAAATACTAATCATAAAAAAAGAAATATCAGCCCCTGCCTCTCTAACATTCTCTGCACGTCCCTGCCATAAAGCATGGCAGTTTCCGTTCTGGCTGAGAAGAGAGAGGCGGAGCCGGAGGTTTGTTTATGTGAGGCAGAGAGTGAGACATACTATGTTTATGTACAAGTGTGTGTGTGTGTGTGTGTGTGTGTGTGTGTGTGTGTGTGTGTGTGTGTGTGTGTGTGTGTGTGTGTGTGTGTGTGTGTGTGTGTGTGTGTGTGTGTGTGTGTGTGTGTGTGTGTGTGTGTGTGTCTCTGTCTGTCTGTCTGTCTGTCTGTCTGTCTGTCTGTCTGTCTGTGTGTGTGTGTGTGTGTGTGTGTGTGTGTGTGTGTGTGTGTGTGTGTGTGTGTGTGTGTGTGTGTGTGTGTGTGTGTGTGTGTGTGTGTGTGTGTGTGTGTGTGTGTGTGTGTGTGTGTGTGTGTGTGTGTGTGTGTATTTGTACTTCAGTGGTTTTAAACCATTTTCATATCAAGGTCCATTATCTATTCTGCATTTGAGCCACGGACCACCATTTTATGAGGTTTAGCCTCTCAGACCCCAAAACCTAGAATATTTTGTTATTGTTGGATAAGACTTTGTCCACAATTCCATGCTGTATTGTGGTAGGAGAAAGAACACTATACAGGCAATCAACGATTATTCTACATTCTCTATAATTGTGTAGACTTCTTGCAAATTAAGTAATTCAGATTTTTAACAATAATTAAACTCGTAATTAAACTAAGAGTTAAAGGACAACTTTGTTTTTTTTTTTACTACAAGGGTTCATATTTTAGATTGTAATTAGAGAAAAGAGAAGATGAGTGTTACTTCCTTCTATAGTTTTAGGGATTTTATTTTTAATTTTTGAATTTTCTTTGTAATTTTTATCCCACGATTTTGCAACCCATTTTTTTCCCACAGTGCCAAATGCCTAAACTATGTAATCCTGGGCTCTGCTCTCCCTCTGCTGCGCCTGGGGAGACAACGGACTGACCTCATGCTTCCTTTCCGGGATTTTAATTACCTTGATTTCAGTGGGTGGGGGCATGCGTGCAAGTGGCTAAATGTCATTTAGACACAATAAGCTGGCAATTTATTTACAGTAACACTACGATCCCCCATAAGTCACATCTGCCCATGAAAGATTGTGGTGCATCTTGGGAATTGGCTTAGTGTATCTAAAAATACATAATATTTAGCCACTTGCACGCATGCCCCCAACCACTGAAATTAGAGATGTTACCGATCAAACGGCAATGGATCGGATCGGGCCGATCAAAGCGTGATCGGCGATAATCGGTGGTTTAGATCAAAAGGTAAATTCACCGATCCGATCGGATCGGTGCATCCAATCAACCAGCAGTTCAGTATGCCCACTTGAGGCCATTTTTGGGTATTGATTTCCACAGTGCTGAAGGAATAATTAGTTACTGCTATGATAGTAAATACATAGTAATGCTGGTAAATAACTATAAGGCAAATATATAAATGAATTCATGAGTGAATGAATGAATTAAAGTTAAAACATTAACATTTAGAAAATATAAATAATAACTTGATCGGATCGGTGATTGATCGGTATCGGGTGATCAAACTTTTGTGATCGGTGCTCGGTGATCGGTTCCAAAAAACCTGATCGGACCATCCCTGAAATCAAAGTCATTAAAATCGCTAAAACGATAGAAAGCGGTAAATGAAAACATTTTAACAATCTTCTTTTCTTTTCTCTAATTACAATCTAAAATATGAACCCTTGTTGTAAAAGGGTTGTCCTTTAAAGATCTATATAAGTAGTGCAGGGCCTTAAAGGGAGACGATGCTCATTTTGTGCAAATCAGTCTGAATGCGCCAACTTTTGCACAGATGTTGCCCAGGCCAGGGCTTGCTCTAATGATTTAGCTAGGGCGCCCAGCCGACGACCTTCGGGGTCGCCACAGCGGCCAAATCAAGTTGGGCTCCCATCGACTTTCTATACAGGAGAAAATACCCAGATTTTTTTTTCTGGGTATTTGAGTAGGATGTGAGGGGTCTAACTAGCGGTTTGTCATGATTCTGAATCCATTGCAAGCATTTGTTCTGCACAAAAAAACTTTCCTTGGGCTAGAAATGGCCCCAGAAAACGATGGTTTAGTGATGAAAAGTGATGAGTCATCACTTTTCACAGTTTTGTGGGCGTTTTCTGGGGCCATGCATTTATAGCCCAAGGAATGTTTTTTGTGCAAAACAAATGCTTGCAATGGATTCAGCATCATGACAAACCCCTATAGTTATACCCTCACATCCTACTTAAAGCAGATTTTCCTCCTGTATAGAAAGTCGATGGGGGCCCAACTTGATTTAGCCGCTGTGGTGACCCCGAAGGTCGTCGGCTCGGGCGCCCTAGCTAAACCATTAGACGCCAGAGGTCTTCAACGTTTTCAGGCCGGGGACCCCCAAACTGATGGGGAGATGGAGCAGGGACCCCCTACCACCTCGTAGGGTGGGGGGGTCGGGGCTACGACATATTTTTTTATTTTAAACATGTACAAGTTACAGCGAGCAGGGTGTGCCATACCACTACCATTTCTAAACATACTACTTATTAACTGAGAACCAATGTCAATAATATCAACAATCTGTCAATTGCATAGTAATCATGTATTCAAGCTATTCAAAATGGATAGAATCATGATTTATTTTTTTACATAATGTGAAAAATGGCAAAAAAAAACATTTTTTGAAATCTTTTTTTTTTTTTTTTTTTTGCAATAATTTCACGGACCCCCTGCAGTACCTCCGCGGACCCCCTAGGGGTCGCGGACCCCCTGTTGAAGACCCCTTAGAGCAAGCCCTGGGCTACATCTGTGCAAAATTTGGTGCTTTTTAGACTGATTTGCACGAAATGAGCATTGTCTCCCCTTAAGGCCCCGCACTAAAGGGTCCATTTGGTTACCAGCTCTCCATCATTTAGCTGGGGAACACCTAGAACCCCCTCATGGACCACTGGTGGTGCCTGGACCACTGGCTGAACATCACTGATGTACTGTACGTGATTGTGGGTTAGTGCAAGTGTGTGTGTGCATGCAGGGGTGTCACAAGGGGTAGGAGAGTGGGACTGAGTTACCAGGGCCCAAGGTGGAGGGGCCCTAGCAACTTTTGCTATTGAAAAATAGCAGATATACAAGCTCACAGCGCGGCACCGAGTGCCGCGCTGCGAGCTTGTAGATCTGCTATTTTTGAAAAGTCTTGGAAATGTGCGCAAATCTTTGAATATATGTATTTTTTAAGTGAACATTTGTAACTCAAAGTTTGCTTCTGGGGGGGTCCCTGGAACTAAATATTTTGAGATGGGGGGGGGGGGTCCTTCACATGAAAAAGTTTGAGCATCACTGACATGGAAACATAGGTTTCTTGGCACACATTTTCACGATTTTTCAAAAATAGCAGATCTACAAGCTCGCTGTGAGCTTGTATATCTGCTGTTTTTCAATAGTTAACATTCATGGGGGGCCCCGCAGTGAATCCTTGTACCCAGGGCCCAGAATTTGGTGTGACGCCCCTGTGTGCATGCATGCATGAGTGGTCTGTGACCCTGGCCACTGTTTGCTCTTTCATCCCGCCCCCCCAGGCCATCCACTCTTCGACATGTGTTTCTGTACATCTCTGAATGTCTATTGTTGTGCCATTGATTTATATTTCATAAGCCTATCTAAAGCAAGGTTAAACCTTTCATCTGTGCATTACAATTACAATATGAAGTTAATATTGTTAGATTTTTCACATGGAAACAGAATAGAATGTAGCTAAAATAATATCTCACTGGAATGATGTAACCTCAGTTCATACACTACTGTATATGCCTTTGTGATTATGCCTTTTACTTTTTTATTCCCTCGAAGAAACTCCTTCACACCGTCTACTGTACATAATATGCAAAAGCAATTCAGATTCTTTAAAGAGGTGGTGCCCCCCCCCCCCCCCCTCTAAAACATGATTATCAGGTATTATGATTATACTAGGAGGAAGATTTTTTCCAAAAAAGTATACAGAAAGAGTTAAAATTGGGTTTTTATGTGGAGACCCCCAGTTCATTAAGTATGCATGGATGGCATGGTGGGTGGTGACCCAGCTGATATAGCCACACCCCACAGTGTTGGGTGAATGGCAATTAGGGAGGAGTTGATACTGTGACACACTTAGTATCTGTGTTTTTTTAACTGACACTTTTGACCACAAGGGGCAGCCTCCAAGAGAAAACAAACAAATACTAAGAGGATACATCATTTCTCAAAAAAAAAACACATCAGGGGGTCTAATGAAGTACTTTCAACCTCCTAGACACATGAAAAACAGAAAAAGTACAAAACTATGGCACCACCTCTTTAATGGGAAAATAATCTTAGGCTACCCAGTACCCGATGAAGGTCTCAGGACAGAACCGCTTTTTGGCACTCGTTTTGGTCCTCTCTTATGCACCTGTTGCTTTGTGAGCAAAAGCTGGTTTCTCAATATTTATTCCCTAAAAATAAGTAAATGAGACACTTTATTGTGTTGTTATTACATCTGCTGCTGTAAGTGAATAGCTACATAGCTACATGTAGCAGTCTCCTTGCTTTGGCTGAATGCTTTATACTGGCTGGTTGGTCAACTGCCTGGTGGATTGTAAGTGTACATGGATGACATGGTACAGTACATTAAGTAACACGACATTAGTGATGATGCTTGTCATAGTATTATACTACTGTATGAAATTCAAATATGAATAGCTAATGCCTGGAGGACTCATAACATGCCAGCGTTTTCCTTTCTGTGCATTAAGTGAGGTCAAGGACAGCATTACCGTACAGTATATAAATGTAGGGTTGTTGTTGTGACAACCATACCAGGGTTTCCGCTAGGCATTTTTGGGGCCGGCCACCTTGGCCGGCAGGATTATATTTTACCGGCCAATCAATTAATTTATCGGCCATATTATATTGAACGTCACATAGCCTACGTGTTTGCAGATGAGATACTGTATCTGCATGGTGCACCCAACTGATAATTACACCATTTTATGTTAGTGCTGGGCTTCCTTCCTCTTTATCACAGATGCAATTGCAATCTGTTCCTGAGTTAACAAAATAATAGCCTAACTATCTACTTATGTAGTAGTATCGCTTGCCAAAAAAGAAGTGAATAGGTTAAAGTGGGCGTGGGCGCACAACTCAAGCGAACCGTTTGCGCGCCCTGCCACACAGTGGCCTACAAATTAATACGTTAATTGTATATGATTTTGGCTTCACGTCTCATTAAACCTTAATATGCAAACACACAACATTTGTTTTGTTTTGTTAATGCTATGTTGGCGCAAGGAAGGTTACTAACTTGACTTGCCTCTGTTGCTTTGACCACGATGGGATCACATCCATGCGATCAGAAAGTCATGTGCGTGCTTGTATAATATCCATGATTCCACAGAGTTCGGGTCTCTTTTTTATTATCGTCTAACTGGGTCCAGCTTGGTCTAGATTACCTTGGAAGAACCCCAGTTCTGTTCTGATTATAACACTAAAACCACGCTGTATAGCGCTGATTGTTACAAGGTGCTGGAACTGTCAGCTGTGAAACGTGATGCTTCTCCGTAAGGCCGTGTGCGTCTAAAATAGCAGACATACAAGCTCACAGCGCAGCGCGTTTCGACTTGTTGTGAGCTTGAAGCTCTGATATTTCCAATGCGTGCGCACAGCGCATAGAGATGGGATTTATGGCTCTTTGAAGTAAGCCGGATCTCTGGGATCCGTTCCTTTCAAAGAGCCGTTCAAAAGACTGGCGTACTTTTCCCACCACTGTTCAGGAACGGCTCCCTACTGTGAACCGAATCATATCGTTCATTTCAAAGAGCCGTTCAAAAGACTTGATTCGTTCGCGAACGTCCCACCTCTTACAGCGCAGCATGAAGCAGCAGCAGTGGCGATGAGCTCCGCTGTCGTCAGACTCACAGAAGACAGAACATGATACATATTTAAAATTATGATAGGTTTTAATGGTTGTAGCTTTACTACTTTAGACAAATAATTATTTGTATAATAAGATTAAATGATAAAATAGCCTAAGAGGCATTTTCCCAGCCGGCCACGGTGGCCGGTGGACTTTATAATTACCGGCCAATTATACATTTAACCGGCCAATGGCCGGTAAATACCGGCTAACGGAATCTCTGAACCATACAGATCATAAGATAGTGGTTCTCAACTCCAGTCCTCGGGAAACAGAATGCTTCTTGGATGAATTCATACCTTGTTGGTGTAGTATGCAGTTACCTACTGTATATGTGCTGGTGCTGGAGCCTGCAAAGATGGCAGTCTGCGTCACATGTGTCCATTTTGTTTGTTTGTTCAATTTATACGACAAGTACAGTCCGGAATATAACCCATTCTGACTGAAGTAGAGCTCTGCCTTGGCTCTGACGCAAGTTCGTTTCTCTCCGGCAGAACCTCTGACGAATGTCTGTTAGGACTCATTCAATACCTAGCCCGTCCTATCCCTTTGGGTATAGTTCTCTACTGGGGTCTATCGAGATTGCTGTGCTTAGCTTAATGATTCTTCCTATGATCAACTGGAGTCGAGTCTCTGGAATCTGAACCAATCTCGGTGGGAAGCCGGTTTATATACATTCATCTGACATCATATTGGTGACGTCAGTCTGACACGTATGCCGTTCATACCTGGTTGCCATTGACTCCGGCCTAACAAATGGCTACTGTCTATGACTGTAGTCCCATATGACATGATGGAATGGACTATCTCCATATGTAGTGTTCTCCACATCTCCATGTTAGTCCAAACAGGTTCGCTCCATATCTCCATGTATAGGTCTAAATGCCCAACGTTGAGCTTGACAACGAAACGTTCTTAACACTGACTGTTAGGAGCAGTGGCCTGGGCGGCCACTGGGTGCTGCCCAGGAACCAGTGCTAATAGTTTTTTAGTTTTTAGTTTTTTTGTTATTGTCTAGGACCAAACCTGGTAGATCACCCTCGTCCAACCCTCCCTTTGTCTTTTGCATTTTTGTATATATGTAGAATAGTTGTTGTATATTTTCAATGTGTTTCTACAGTAGAAAAGAAATGTTTGGGTGTGCATTTGGCCTATTTACACATGCTCTGAAAATAGTTTTATACACTATAATTGCATTAGTTTAACTCCATTTCCTTTCGATGTTTAGCCTACATAAAAAGTATAACTGCCAAGTATTTGGGTTTAAGTAAATTAATAACGGGTAATAATAATTATGCTTATATTATTATTATTATTATTATCTACATCATTGCTACACTACAGTATGTTGTCTTTTGCATAATCTTGTCTGCTCAGCGTCTGCAATCATGTTTCATAATAAGATATTGTGGCCCCAGGTGAAAACATTTTCAGTTCACTGCACACTAATCTAAAGTGAATTGACAAGCAGGCTCGGCATGATGTGCAGGAAGGGTAGAGAGAAGCAGACAAAGAGGGGGAAATGGAGAAAGGAGATTAACCTCGAGTGGCTGCTGTAGAATCAGTAGCTACTGGTGTACAGGGATTAGACACTCACAGTACAGCAGTGGTGTAAAGTAACTAAGCTTAACTCATTTAACGCCGAGCATACTCGTGAAAAATACTCAAGTATTTAGAGTGCCGATCCCGAGTATACTCGCGTAAAATACTGTATATAGAGTAACACTGGCGTTCTTACCCTAGGGTCCGTTGGAAAGTGCTGGCACGATTGGACTCGCCGATTCATCATCATCACGGATGCACGTGCACAAAATAGTAATCCCTTAACATGGAGGCCGACGGCCGATCTCATCTTTAATGTCCATTATCTCCAAAAAACACTTTAGCCCTCTAAGGCCCACTGTTGTAATATTACAACGTTTGTATTTTATCCAAAAAAAGGTTTAAATCATTTTATTTTAGCTCCCCCTACCACCTAAACATCACCATTGGATTCTATTGTTTAGTATTACAATGCCATTGCCCACAATATTTGCATATAAATACCCCCCACAGGGGCTGACATTCACACCCGCCACACCCGCTGACATTCCAGAGTTTTGACGAACAACATCTTACTTTTTCATGGAAGCTATTCCTCACAAAAACATAAGTAAAATGCCTGTACTATTTTTTTGGGTGATCATTAGAATGTCTAGAACATGTACATATGTTATTATTGTGAAAAATATCCCCCATATGTAAATTAGAGCATGATTTATGATTTATGATTTATGGCTATAAAACCTTACAAAAACATTTTTTTGAAAAAAACATTACATTTTCCTGTGATTAGGACTCCTACAACACCATCTGATTTTTTTCAATTTTTTATTTCAAGTATTTCTATATTTGGGCCTTAGAGGGTTAGAAGCCAAGGATGGCATTAGATTCTCGCTAAAAAAACACATGTTGAAAGGCAACGGTCGGCCATTACACAACCGCATGTGGATGACGATCGCTTCCGGTGAATGACGTCATGACGTCAAACCGGAAGTGTTTACGGAATGGCCTTCTGGCCTTCAAAATAAGAGAACGGTCGCGGATGGAGCCTGCGAGAGGCACGCTGGACATTTTAACCCGTTAATTTCTGGAGCACTAGGGTTAAGTACTGTACTTAAGTACGATCTTTTTGGTACAGTATTTTGTACTTTTCGTGAGTATTTCCAATACTTTTACTTCTACTCTACTACATCTCGGATCCAAATATTGTACTTTTACTCCACTACATTTATTTGAAAACTGTAGTTACTAGTTACTTTGCAGATATAAATTATAATATTATTACCAGTAAGATGCCTAAGGGTGAAAAGCTGTCTTGGCCATTTATGGATTCTGTTAGTGTGGTTCTCCTAACAGGGCATCATCTGGAATACAATCGCTTGTATGCCCATATATGGAGATCCTTAACAGAATCCCTTTTATGCCCATATATGGAGATCCCTAACAGAATCCCTTTTATGCCCATATATGGAGATCCCTGCTCTGAGAATCTGACATCACTGTGATGTCACCTGAGATGTCACAGTGATGTGTCAGCAGAACCACAGTGTCAGGCGTATCAACAAAAAAGACTGTTAAGAGTGGTTCCCCTGACATCACAGTGACATCAGAGCATGATGTCAGAGCAACAAACCCATAGACCGTAAAAAAGTGTACACGTCCAGACGGACAAGCTGTGGTACGGTCGCAATAAAACATACTAATGGAACCTGATGTCATCAGAAATGTGGAGCTTTATGGAAGCCTGCCCCAGGTCATGTACAAGGTCAGGCGGAGAAGGACCCTGTGGGGGCCAACACAAAGTGCAGCGAGGAAGGGAAAGAGGCAGGGACGTGCTGGGCCCCTGATTCAGCCCGGGAAAAAGAGTTGGAGAGGCCCTCATTGCGCGCTATAGAGGGAGAGATCTCTCTCTATAGCGCTGCTGCTACTCAAAGATTTGCCATTTCAGATCATGACAAGTGACAAGCCAGTGGGCCAATTACTGTACATGAGTTAAATTTCGTTGTTGTAACTTGTCGGGTGGAAACCTTGTATGTCCAAAACCGTTTGTTTTGCATTTATCATTTTAAAAATTATTTAAACTAGTGAAAACAGCCGATCTACAAGCACACAACGCCCGTTGTGTGCTTGTAGATCTGCTGTTTTCACTACTTTTGTGCGACGGCCTTGTATGATGAAGCAGGGCTTTGCTTTGCGAAAAAAAAAAATTTTTGAAACTTGGAGATGTGAGGTTTCTGCCCGACAGTGACGATTTACTTTGTTGGCCCCACAGCACCCAAAATGGAACAAATGCCGACATTTAATTTTTTTCCCCCTAATGGCCGGCCTAGACCGGCCGGGAATGAACCAGCCGTTCGGGAGTTGGCCCGCTTTTCCCAATGGCCAGCACGTCCCTGGAAAGAGGCATCACAGCAGAGCCAGCAACACTGTCTGCAGGCCCTCCAGACTCTGGTGTTGGATAGGAGGGAGTGGAGGAGGGCAGAGGGCTGCGATCCGCGAGTCACGAGTCGGTGTCAGCTACAGTAGCCCGCAATGTCGCATCGCATCACATATCGCATCGTATAGAGCAGGGGTCTTCAACAGGGGGTCAGAGTTACTACAGGGGGTCCTCCAAATCTTTGTGTGATAGAAACCTTTTTTATATCAACCACTTGAACCCTAGTGACCATATTCTTAGAACTTTAGCCAAAAATAGCAGACTCCCGCACTGCTTTACAGCAATACAATGTAAATCATGAGTCACCAGGCATTCACACCATTTTATGTCCCAGAATAGAAACATGGAAAAATGATAAATGCAACATTTTAGCTGGTTCTTGCCTCTCGCCACCTACACCACACAGATGGTGTTTGTAAAGGCATTTAGCCTACGAAAGAATTACCCCTCAGGCAATCAGACTTATGTTGAAGCCTTCAGAACTTTGGCAGGAGTCAAACCAGGTTCACCACCAACTCTCTAAAGACTGGGAAGGCCGTTGAACGGAAATCTCTCTTTACTGACGCCTTATTTAACTTCACATTCATACACGATCCGTGCACGTTCTTGCGTGTTTGTGTGCCGGAGTGTGCAGCCTTTTGTGAAGACCTGGCCCATGTCAAGCTCTGATGCTTTCCTCTTGCACTTTATAGGAGACGATGGCCTCTAAAGTATGAAAATATTGATGTAACCGAGAAAACCCAAGAACGCTGTAATGAGGCTGGCCAAAATGGCCGAAACCATATCCACTGAAATGGTGTGGTGGTCAGAAGTGACCGAAATTACACCAAAGGAAAGTCAAAATAAAAAATAACAGAAAGACAAAGAAGAGGAATTTAAGTAACTCCTCATACCGAGCTTCAAAGACTGAACTTAGCATAACCCTTCACAACTGAGCTGCCTGGACAGAAGAAATGAAAGAATGGGTCTGGGTAGCACAAAGTACGTAGACAGACAGGCAGACAGACAGGCAGACAGACAGACAGACAGACAGACAGGCAGGCAGGCAGGCAGGCAGGCAGGCAGGCAGGCAGGCAGGCAGGCCGGCCGGCCGGCAGGCCGGCCTTTATTGATCCGGCAAGGGAAATTCAGCTGACCCAGGAAACAGAGGACAGATACAGATAGAGGTCGAGAGATGCTTAAAAAAGTAATAATACAAAATAAGTTAACAAGCAACGTACGTTCTACATATGAAAACAACAGAGACTGACACAATATGTCCATATACAGTAAGGGCATTCCCAGATATGGGCTTAAAGTGTTAGTTCAGCTATTTTTGACATAAAGCTGTGTGAAATACTTGCCATTAAAATAGTGGTTACAAATGTATTAATTGATTACCAGAGTCCCGTGGTCAGAGTTCTGGTCAGTTTTAGACTTTTTTTTTTAAAGTATCCATTGTTCTTTATGTTTTCTAATGAGACAGTGTTGGCCATTCACTGTAGCATAAAACACTGGGCATGCATGTGACAGTTTGCAGTCACACAAGGCTTGAGGCCTACTTCCAGTGGCGTATCCCCTCCTTGCATCGGGGATGCACAAATGGCTATGTCGGTACAGTAGTGCTTGTGCGGTGCAGGAAATGTATTTTGTCTGCATACAGCCCAACCGGCACGTGCACACATAGACATCAAAGGGGGCTTGAGCCCCTGCCCTTTTACCCGTCTGTAAAAAGTGCCCTCTCCAGACCACGAATGCAGTTTTTATTATGGTGAAAGAAATGCAAATGCCCTCTTTCCATGCCATACCTGAAGGCAGCATTCAAGAGAATTGCCTTGTCCAAACTCTCCTCAACTTGAATGCAGCATCTTATGTTGAAATATTGAATATTGAATTTTATGCTTAGGCAGCACCCCCTGGAGGAAAATAGGGGAGGGTCATGCTATTTTAATTTCAGTCCTAGGGAGGGTCTGCTGATTTCACTTTGAATTCAAGGGAGGGTCATGCAATTTTTCAAAAGCAAACAATGGCTCCAGAGGTGCAGGCACTTATGCAACCATTGTCAACAGCCTTTTGCTTCATTTAATGACAACCCCTGTGTGCCATCTCTAGAAATGCCCCACAGTCACTGCAGTTAGTGAATGAACTGAAGTGGCTGTGTTTATACAACAATGTATTTTCCTAAAACAACGGAGAGCTGTCTAAGGCAGCAACAATGGTTGTCAGAACTGTATCCCCCCTCCCTAAAGTAAAAAGTGAAATGGTGCAAAAAAAATAACATTAGGTTAACGATCGCTCGTTGAAAATGCGCATTTGACGACCCAGATTTGACCACAGGCAATCAACAGCACAAAATGAATGGCAGCTGTTACAAGCATTCTCTGTGCTGAGCACATGTGTCAACTGTTTTATCTGTAACCTAGATGTCAAATAACCTGTTCTCAACCTGTGAGAACTTCTCACCTTTTTTGTAATGTCCATGTTGACTTTTACACTAGCAGCAATAGGCTACTCACTGTGTGTTACTTTAATTTAGAGGGTGTGTTAGTTTATATTTCGAAATGTGTTTTTGGGATGAAGTGCAGGCTGTGCAGCTGGGATCTCAATGCATTATATTAGCCTATTCATTATTGCTCATTGCTGCTGCCGCCCGCACCCGTTTTTAACTCTAAAAAAATCCTAATTATTTACAGTAAAAAAAGAAAGAAAGAAAATAAATTTTGCAGTGCCCACCCAGAACTTGCTACTCTGTTCTGTTCTCGCCACTGGTTAGGAATAACTAAGTTTAGGTTTTAGGCATAATTTTACTGTGGTAAATGTCATGTGGTAGGGGAGGGTCACTGATTTTTCCCCCAATTGAGAGGGAGGGTCATGGCATTTTATAAAAGGGCTTATACATTTTCTCCAGTAACACCCCTCAATAAAAAACGACCCCTCCCTAAGTTTAGTGTGGTATGAATTACTGAAAATCGCCGACCTCCAAGCTCACACCGCGTCGCAGCGCGGCACGTTGTGAGCTTGGAGGTCTGCTATTTTCAATATTTTCACCAAAAGGCCCTTTTAGGAATTTCAGCCCCTGCCTCTCTAACATTCTCTGCACGTCCCTGCAGCCCAATGAGCCCTCCACTCCCCCTAAGGTGTCTGTATGCGTGCATGTGTGTCTCAACCTCAAACACAAGCAGACAACGTAAGTAATGTGCGCAATGCAAGCATGCATCGATCGACAACATTGTGTATTATACACATTATCAAAATTGCTATAATTAGTGCTTTACAATTAGCCTATTATTCTTAGAGCCTGTAGTTACAGGGCAAAGCGCTAATCATCAATCATCAGCTGTCAGCTGTCAGATTCTCTCAGAAAGCACTGCAGTCTGCGTTGCCCAAACCATACAACATTACAGTGCATGAATGAACACTAAAAGTATGTGGTATATTTGAGTTACCAATTTGATTAGCATAATTATATGGCACAACCTATATGGGCTTAAATCAATGCCAATAATAATTCCCATTCGTACTTTGCCTTTTTTCTTTTTAACCCGTAAACATTGTACTTAAAAAAAAGTACCCGTAAACATTGTACTAGGTAACCGTAAACAAAAGAAAAAGTTTACATTATTTTTTCCCATTCATTGTACAAGTACTTTTAATCTGTATTTGTATCTTTAGCGTGAAGCACCGGTTAATCACTGCGTGTCTTCTATTCGGCCAATTACAGCAGGTCTTTTTTTCCTCTTTTTTTTTGCCAATCACACCGTGTAATTTATTCGGCCAATAACCTCATGTCTTTTGTTCAGCCACTCACAGTGTGTCTTTATTCGGCAAATCTTCTTTTTCCTTTTTTTTACGGGTAGGCCTAATTTTGAAGTACAATGTTTATGGGTGCCTTTTAAAAGTACAATGT
This sequence comes from Nannobrachium achirus, assembly GCF_963921795.1. Taxonomy (NCBI): domain Eukaryota; kingdom Metazoa; phylum Chordata; class Actinopteri; order Myctophiformes; family Myctophidae; genus Nannobrachium; species Nannobrachium achirus. Next base: position 54,654,723 of record NC_137824.1, on the reverse strand, counting down.
TTACGGTGGAAAACAAGACAAAGAACGAATTGGAACTATTATTGTCATTGATTTAAGCCCATACATACACCTGCCACAATCGCAATTTCCAACAAGAAAACTGCTAACATTAGGTCACTGTACTGTAAACAACAGTTTGTTTGGTATAGTTTTCTTATAAATTGCGTATTGTTCCGTTGTGTTGTGTTTGTGCTCAGCACAGACCCGTGGGTTTTTAATCTTGCCACTATTCTGCCTTTCCAAAACAGTTTCGTTAACGGCTAATGTCAACCTCTGCTGCTGCTGACCGTCTCATGTCGAGTGCTAGTGGGCTTTTGGCAGCAGGCAATTGTTTCTTGCAGAAATCTCCCAATTAAAATAACAAAGTTGTGATGTTTAATGATGTGTAGTTAGTATTCCAACACAGACAGCATGTCAAACAAGCTATACGGCTTCCACGAGCTGTTCTGTAACTGTGGCATAGTAATGGTGCGCGCGTATTTGCATATTTACTTCCTTAAAAAGATGGGGTGCCATGATGATGATCAGGTATTATGATTATAATAGGAGGAAGATTTTTTTTTCTCCAAAAAAGTGTACAGAAATAGTTAAAATGATGTTTTTATGTGGCCACACACACCAGTTCATTAAGTATGCCTGGTTGTCAGGTGTGTGGTGACCCAGCTGAAGTTAGACACACCCACAGTGTTGGGTGTGTGGTAAAAGCGGAGGGGATGATTTTATGAAGTCATTAAATCAGAGTTTTTCAATCAGACCAAAAATACACAGGGGAGACATATTTGCATATTATAACCACACCCGGTGGTCTATTAATAATAATAATAATAATAAAACTTTATTTGTATAGCACCTTTCATGACATGAAATGCAGCTCAAAGTGCTTTACAGAGCATAAAATGAAGCACAAGTGCTTAACAGAGAAAAGTAAAATAAAATAAAAAATACATAATAAAAAGAAATAATTAAAATGATTACAATAAAGCAGAAAAATAAAAACATAAAACATTGAAGAACAATTTCAGAGCAGTGCGGACGTCAGTAGCAGCACAGGGATTTAAACATTCAGCTAAAAGCAAGAGTAAAGAAATAGGTCTTGAGCTGTGCTTTAAAGCTATCCACCGAGGCTGCCTGTCTTAGGTGTAGTGGGAGTTTATTCCAAGCTGTCGGTCCATAGAAGCAGAAAGCTGCTTCACCATATTTTTTATATGTCATTGTTGGCACCTCAAGTAGGTCTGCACTAGAGGACCTGAGTGGGCGGGTTGGAACATATCTATGCAGGCAGTCATAGAGGTACGAAGGTGCCAGACCATTTAGAGCTTTATAAACAAGTAAAAGAATTTTAAAATCAATCCTAAAAACAACCGGGAGCCAGTGTAGCGACGCTAAAACTGGAGTAATATGTTCTCTTATCTTAGTTTTAGTTAAAACTCTGGCTGCTGCATTTTGAACAAGTTGTAGTCTGTCAGTTGATTTCTTTGGCAGACCGGAGAGAAGTGCATTGCAGTAATCAAGCCGAGAGAAAACAAAAGCGTGGATCAGCGTTTTTGCATCGTTCAGCGACAGATAGGCTCTAATTCGCGCAATATTTCTAAGGTGAAAGAAGGCAATCTTCGTGACATGATTAATGTGTGTATTAAAATTTAATTCAGCATCAGTGATCACCCCCAGGTTCTTTACAGAGGTGTTACTTTCTTTAGCCAGGTTACCAAGTCTACTTATTATTGATTCTCTCTGGGCAGTAGAACCTATTATGAGAACTTCTGTCTTGTCCTCATTTAGCTTGAGAAAGTTCTCACTCATCCAGCATTTTATGCTAGACACACACGTCAGCAATGGGTCTAGAGCACAGGGGTCATCCGGAGCCACCGAAAGGTACAACTGGGTGTCATCAGCATAGAAATGGAAATTCACACCGTGAGCGGAAATAAGTTCTCCCAGCGGCAGTATATAGAGGGAGAATAATAAAGGACCAAGAATCGAGCCCTGTGGAATACCAGAGCAGATGTTGTGTTTGTTTGACTCAAAGTCAGCTAGATTAACAGAGTAGCTTCTGCCTGTTAGGTAAGAGTAAAACCAGGACAGAGCTGTCCCTGACAGTCCTACCCAGTGTTCGAGACGTTGTATTAGAATTGTATGGTCAATTGTGTCAAAAGCCGCCGATAGGTCCAGCAGTAGGAGAACGGACACATCTTTGTTGTCAGCAGCCACCCTAAGATCATTAATAACTTTTAAAAGTGCAGTTTCTGTGCTGTGTCCTTTCCTGAAACCGGATTGGAATTTGTTGTGCACCTTATTGTTCTGCAGAAACACATCCAATTGATGAAAGATAATTTTTTCTAGGACCTTGCCCAGAAAAGGCAAATTAGAGATGGGTCTATAATTATCCAGCACTGACGGGTCAAGGTTGGGTTTTTTGAGTAAGGGCTTAACTACGGCCGTTTTAAGTGAGTCTGGGAAGACGCCTGATTGTATAGAGCTGTTTACTATTTTTAGGATATCTTCAATAACACAGTCTACAACCTCTTTAAGAAACGGCGTGGGTATTACATCCAGCGAGCAAGAAGACGATGTAATTTGCGATATGGTTTTACGAAGTTCCTCTTCATCAATTGCACAAAATGATACTAGGCTCCCCCTAGATTTATCAACGCTTTTACAAATGGCACCATTAACCGCATTTGCATTTGTGACAGTATTATTCATAATACCAGCTCGAATGTTAACAATTTTGTTGTCAAAGAAGGATGCAAACTCATTACACTTTGCTTTAGAGGCAGGGAGTGACTGCTTGTAGGACTGGGGGGGTTTAAAAGGCGTTCAATGGTAGAGAATAAGACCCTAGCATTGTTCTTATTCTCATTAATAATTCCGGAAAAATAGGCCTGCCTAGCCAGACGCATGGTTTTATTATAGGTGGCTGTTGACGACTTAAATATCTCTAGGTGGATAGCTAATTTATTTTTTCTCCAAGCTCGCTCTGCTCTGCGGCATTGTTTTTTGAGTGAACGTATATGATCGTTTATCCAGGGTGTTATTTTGGAGTTATATTTCTTTTTAGTTTTCATAGGAGCCACTATATCCAGAGCTGACTCTAATTTAAGATTAAAACGTTGAACCATATCATTTACTGAGGGAGTATCAGGAAGGCAGGGTGCACATGCAAGATGGCTAGCAAACTCTTCTGCTGCCGAAGACCCGAAAAATCTCTTTTTTATAGTATATTCTCTATTGTTTTTTTCTAGATCAGAGACAGTCATATTAAAACACAGTAAATAGTGGTCTGATAAGTCAGGCTTAGCGATAATCCTGTCCATAGAAATATTTAGCCCTTTAGAGATCACGAGATCAAGGGTGTGGCCTTGATTGTGTGTTGGCCCGGTAACATGCTGAACAAAATCAAGGGAATGCAGTAACTGTAAGAAACACATAGCCGTAAGATCTGTGACAATGTCCACATGCAAGTTAGTATCACCAGCAATAAGGGTTCTCTCATAGTCCGTGGAACAGATAGATAGAAGTTCTGATATTTCTGTAAGAAATAAGGCTTTGCTACATTTTGGTGGGCGATATAACGTAATCATTAGAACAGGGGATTGACTCTCAAATAAGTTAGCTTGATATTCAAAGGATGAAAAACTTCCAAAAGACAGGACCTTGAATTTAAAAATGTCAGAGAAAATGTATGCCAAACCTCCACCTCTTTTTCCTTCGCGCACTGATTGAATAAAATGATAGTTTGGTGGACAGGCGATGCCAAGTGCAACAGCTCCATCTGTGCCCAGCCATGTTTCCGTTAAAAAAATTACATCTAATTCTCTTCACAGATTATATCATTTACAGAGGATGGCTTGTTTAAAAGTGACCTGATGTTAAAAAGTGCCAGGTTTATTTTACAACATTCTACTGTACTATGGCCCCTACAGGGGATGTAAGTTAAATTAGCTAAATTAGCAGAGCCACTGCTTGTCCTGGACACTCTATTTGAAATTACAGTAGAAATGTTGTGAGCAGTAAAACTGTTAATAACTCGGGGGGGTCCAAACATGTGTGTAGCTGTTTTGCGTATTGGACCCAATTGATATCAGTTGTCAAATGTAGTTTCCAGGCGTGCGAGCTGGGAGGCCAGGATCTTCTTTCGTTGAGGTCGGGGAGGGAGGGGTGGGGGAGAAAGCACCCAAGCCACAGATTTCTGGGGCACGGCGGGGTCAGTTTCAGGCGTTTTCAAGGATGGTGGTTGTGGAGCCGGGCATTTGGCCGGTGGTGGTTGTGGCGCCGGGCCTTTGACCGGTGGTGGTTGTGGCGCCGGGCCTTTGACCGGGCATCTAGCCGGGGTCATTTTAATCGCAGTGTTAATAAGTTCATTCATTCCGTTCGTGAATTCTAGAAGGGGCATTGGAGATAGGGAGAAAGAGGAGGATTGGGATGGTGGGGCTGTTGCGCTCTGTTCATGGTTCGGGCCAGCCATGGCTAAGGCAGGGAAACCATAGAACTCTCCTTCGGAACTCTCCTCCTCAAACATTTCCCTGATTGCCTCATTGGTTGACTCTCTGAATTCACTCTGCTCGTGATTAGGGCCAGTGCCGGCCCTTTCCTCTTCCTCTGTCGATTCTTCGTTGTCTGTTGCCAGTTCACTGAGTTCACAGGCCATGGCTGTCGACTCTGTCGACGCTGTCGACTCTCCATTGACTTCTTCTGCGGAGTCCACCACTACGGTATCTGTTGTTTTGAAATCTCCTCCATTCGCCAAGGCCGTTACTTCGGTAACCATAACATCATCTCTTGTTTTGGGTTCTTGCGTTGTTGCTGCTTCAGTTGTTTTGGAAACTTGTGTGCTGGCCTTGAGTGTTGGTGCCATTTTAAGCGTGTGGCACAGATTAGCAGTGTATAGCTTTTCGCCTCTCTTATTCAGCCTGTTTCCATCGAAAAGGTGTTTGCGATCCCAAAAAAAGCCAAAATTGTCAATGAATTTCAGAGATTCATTTGAACATGCGGTTGAGAGCCACTTACTCAACGCAGACAGTCTACTGAAATACTCATCTCCCCCTCTCATAGGTGGCAGCGGTCCACTGATGCCGATCTTAATGTCACCATTCAGGGTGTTGAGTGTTGCAAAGAGAGCCGTGAAGTCCTGTTTTAGGATTTCTGACTTTTTTTCTTCTATGTCAGATGTGCCGATGTGTATGATCAAGGTTTTCACCTTTGGGTGGGCAGTGACAAGATCAGTAATTCTGTCATTCATGTCAGAGACTTTGATTTTGGGAAAACAGATCATTTTTGCCTTTCTGATGCTTTTTAAATCTTTCACGGCATCATCCCCCACAATTAGAATTTCAGGGTCATTTGCAGGCTTTTTCTCTCTTACTGAGCTTCTTACCGTGGCCGGGGAAGCGACAGGTTCCGCTAGTTGTGTTTTTAGCCAGCTGGATGATGCAATGTCTCTGTCATCCGAGAGAGATCCGTGGAGTTCTTGTAGTGGGTTAAATCTGTTCGCCAGCTCCACAGACAGCATTTGGGGGGTCTGGACTGCATTTCTCTTTTTTGCAGCATTTTTCCAGTTAACAGTTGACCAGCCATTTAGGGGGGTCGAAGAACCGTTGTTTCGGCATAGTGCTGGCCAGTCATTCACATCCAAGATAGGGCTCTGGGTCCTCCCGCTTATTCGGGCTTTCATCTCCTTTTGCTTTTCAATGAGAGTGTTCCAAGCAGGTGGCTTATCAAATCTTCGGCTCTGTTTTAATTGGAATAGTTGAGTTTCCAGTACTGCTATCTTCTGAAGCAGTTTTTGATAGTCCTCTGTGGAAATAACAGGGGGCATCTTGGTGCTAGTTAGCTTTAGCTAAATGCCACGTAACCAGTCACTGGAAATACAAAATACAAAAATTGTATTTTTAAACGGCAGAGCAGTCCGAGAAGTTTATAGCGATCCACTTGTAGTTTCCCAGAATTAAAAAATAAAATAAAACATGGATATCAGCAGAAGAAATGTAAGCATAGGCAAGCATAAGCAGGAGCAAGCAAGGACACGTCCGCACACGACAAAAGCAGACTTGTGATAGAGTCATGTTAACTCCATAGACACATACAAAACAGAAAAAGTACAAAACTATAGCACCACCTCTTTAACACACAATGCTAGGATGCTATTGCATTTGATTTAGGTTCCTGTACTTCTTTATTTTTTGTCATGACCAAATATTTGTAAAAATGACTAAAACATTGATGTTTTAGTCAGTGTTTTGCTTTAATGGGGAAGAAAAGCTTTTAATCTTCCCTTAAAATGTGCACATTAAGAGAGATTTGGAGACATTTTGCTCTCATGATCATCTCTTCTTTCATTTACTGTATGTGCCCAATGGTTGAAGTGGAGGTTTACATAATCACAGTAGGCTATAAGTAGGCTAATACGCGTCCTCAGGTGGGCACAAAATCTGCAGAATTGGTATGTGAGTAACAGCCCAAGTATGTAACAAGTTAACAACGTCATTGATTGAATACTTATTATTAACAGCTTGCAAAAACAAGGCACGGTGGCACAGATGTAGACAAAAGAATGCATGAATGTAAGAACATCCTGAACCTTAAACCTTGAATATCCAAGGGTGCTCTCATTTTTGTTGTTCCACATGGATTAATAAAACAGAAATTTGGAGTGAATGACAAGGCACAAATTGTCTTCTTTGAATAGACTATCATCTTAATAGAGGTGAATGCTAGTGAGATCCCTATGGTCCTGGGCTGGCTAGAGCCTAAATGGAGAAATGAATGTACTGATATTATTTTTGCAATTGGTTTGTATGCTGGCCCGATGTGTGTCAAAATGAAGCAGGGTCCTGATTGACACAGGGAATAGACTTCTGCTGATTATAGGAACATCTGAATCAGAGATTCGCCGAGAATTAGGAGAGAGGGAGAACTTTGAATAACGGAGTCAGCATAATGTATAGCCGGTAGTGCTATAGGCCTACAGTACATCTAACCCTAATTCATGGGTAGAGGAGGTAAAGGCGGCACAGAAAATAGGGACCATAGTGTCTGTGTAATTCATTATCCATGATCAAAAATGGCAAAGTTTTCACAACAAAACCAGTCAGCTGTGTTTTGAAATGTCCCAGTTTTACGCTACTGAGACCACGGTAGGCCTACTGTATTTCAACACTGAACTGACCAGCTCTGGAACCCTGATTACGGCACTAAAGAGTGTATTTGACGTGCATTAAAGGTGATACACCATGCATTTAAAAAGTATTCATGTCATATTGTTTATGTCCCAAAAACGTTTTTCAAAAGGTTTGAGGCTAAATTACCACTCCTGAATAGAGAGCCTCTCATTTTTGAATGGCTCTCAGAGCATTTTCAGCTGCAGTACCACCTTTGGCCTGAACTGCGCCAAAGGTGGTACTGCAGGTACTGCAAAAAAATCTTTTTGAAAAAAAAAAGTTTTTCGTCGTTGGTTCGAAAAAACCTGTCGTTCGGTCGTTTATGACGTCACAAACGGCAGCAAATCTGGACAGCCTGTTTTGAGAACCCGTGGGATGCTTTTAACCTCCACCTTCCCAAAACCAGAGAAAGACACAACGGTCTGAAATGGGACTTTGTGAGGATAGAAGGTGCTGGTGGGACCCCAAAAAAAGGTTTTAAAATAGGAAAAGTTAATTTTCATGGTGTATCACCTTTAATTTATCGTTCCTGTCAAGAAGCCTTGGCTCACCATACTTTATCTTTTTTTTTTTTTTTTGCTTTTCACAGATTTTCTTCACGATTTAGGCATTATGCCTGTAGATTAACTACGTTCACAATGAATAATTCCACAGGAGGACGTAGAATAATGTAATAGAAGTCTTTGCTTTATATAAGAAAAAAAGGTAACAAGAAAAAAGTACAGAGTTCCGTGGTAGATAAATCCTTTGTTGGCTTTTAGTTCTGCTGCTCTGCTGCTACTCACACTGGACAAGGAAGCAAGCTCTCTAACTCCCGGTCTTTTCTTACGCTACGCCTTATGGGAGTTGAAGTTAACTAGACAATTCAAGCAAATAGAAAATCGGTCTCAATTCCTTTTAACCCAAATACTGTATTATGAATTCAATTATTTTTAACTGTAAATAGCAACTTTTAACTCTGTAAATAATATCAATAATCAATAGCAACTTTTAACTCTGTAAATAATATCAATAATCAATAGCAGCTTTTAAACTCAATGCAATGTCATGAAATATAATCACAATGAAATATTATAACCATAAATGAACTTAATGAACTCCGTAATAAGTTACAACAATGCCAATTGATTCCTCCGGGCCTCCACACACACATTTAGGTGTGTTGTCACTTCCACCGCCACCGGGAGAAAGTATCACATCGCTCAAAGATATGAGTTTCCTAAAATTGGAAAAAATCTAATTTTCACTCAGAGGCTCAGTTTTTTCTCCTATTGGCAACCGTTTATTACCTATTTCGAGAACTTGGAGGCACTCCCAGCAGATCAGCCTACGCCATAGACATGCTCATTGGTCTGTTCAGTATATGCTTGGTCAAATATAAGGAATATACATTGTGTAGGGACAGGATCTGTAAATGTTCCGCCAACACAGTACCTGTCTAAAACTTGATGATGATGAGGATATGTGTAGTGGCACTCCGTCTAAATGTTCAAAAAATGTACCACTTGGTGGAGTAGTCCCATAAAAAGCACAAAACAGTATCCATACGCGAACGACAAGACAAAATAAACTTTTCTTAAAAAAGGTTTTACTTGAAAAACTTAAAGGTTTACAGAGTCATGTGCACGGTCAAAAAACTGTGTTGCTTCACTGCTAGACAGACTCCAACTAAAACAGAAAGCCTCACATCATCATATTTATACACAGGTGCATCAAAGAGTGGGCTAACTAGGCACTCATTAAACATCAAACAACACAAAATTAGAACAGGTCATCTAAACCTTTTTGACCTTGAGCATCAAACAGATCTAAATGAGGTCAGGTCAGCTAGACCTTTTTACCAGGGCAAGGCAATTAGACCCTTTTTAAACACACAATGAAGCACATGAAATGCAGTATGCAATATGAAATGCAATCAAATTCAGAGAAATATACATTTTTAACCTTTTTAGCAAAAAGTATTCTTAATCTTAATCATGAATTAACTGAAAATATAAACTGTGACAATTGGCACCTACATTATCCGGCCCCTAATTGGTTAGGCAGGAGGGCTAAGCAATTACAAAAACTTAAACATTCAAAGTTCTTTTAAACTTCGTCTTCTCAGTTAGTCTTCTCTTCTGGCCTGGCTTCCTGCAACAGGCAGAGCTTGTTTATCGGTCTTTCCAGAATGCTGGTCTTGGTTTTTATCTTCGCCCTTCGAACGGTTCCACTGGAGTCTGGCAGTGTTTGAACGATTCTTCCCATAAGCCAGGAATTGCGAGGTGAAGAACTGTCTGCTATTAGCACGACATCTCCAGCTGAGAAGTTTCTTCTTGGCTTTGACCATTTCTGGCGTTCTTGGAGGAGTGGAATGTATTCTCGCATCCACCTGGTCCAGAATAGGTCTGCAAGGTATTGGACTTGCTTCCAACGCCTTCTTGAGTATGTGTCGTCTCTACTGAAGATGCCTGGGGGCATTCTGGGTTGTGACTTCAGCAGCAATAAGTGATTAGGTGTCAGAGGCTCCAAGTCGTTCAAGTCATCCGAGACACTTGTGAGCGGCCTGTTGTTGATGATGTTCTCGACCTCACACATTATCGTCTGCAGACAATCATCATTCACAGATTGCTCTTTCATTAGGGAATTGAGGATCTTTCGCACTGTGCGAATTTGTCTCTCCCAAACCCCGCCCTGGTGGGAAGCGGCTGGGCTGTTGAATATCCACTTGACTCCCTTTGGCTGCAAGGCCCTTTCAATCTTGTCATTATCTAGTTGCTGAACTGCTTCTCTCAACTCCCTTTCAGCGCCCACGAAGTTAGTGCCATTGTCACTACGCATGACAGTGACTTGACCTCTTCTGCTCACAAAACGGCGAATTGCGTTGATACAGGAGTCTGTGTCGAGGCTGTCTGCAACTTCTATATGCACAGCTCTGAGGACGAGGCAGGTGAACAACACACCATACCTTTTCACTGTGCTCCGGCCCCGCTTTACATCAAATGGCCCGAAGTAGTCAACGCCGGTGTTTGTAAATGGAGGTTTGTCGGGCAAGAGGCGATCTTCGGGTAGGCTCGCCATCCTTTGCTCTCCGACCTTTCCACTGATTCTGCGGCACACTGTACACTCATGTATAATTCTTCTGACCGCAGAATTTCCTTGTGGGATCCAATATTTGTGCCTTAGTTGTGCCAAGACGTAGCTGCGTCCGCAGTGTCCTGTTCTTTTGTGAATGTCTCTCAAGATCAATGTGGCAACCCTGCTCTGCTTAGAGAGAATAACAGGGTGTTTGACATTCTCTGGCATGGCCAACTTGTTGATTCTTCCACCGACTCTCAAAGTGTCATCTTGAAGAATCGGATCTAATTTGTACAGCTGACTGCTGTTACTGACTTGTTTGTTCTTCTGCAGAGCTTTGATTTCTTCTCCGAAGTGCTGTCTTTGGCTGTACTGAATTATTTCAAACTCTGCTTTGTCCAGATCATCCAAGGTAAGTTGTTTCTTTTCTGTTGTTTGTCTGTATTTCTTCATACGCTGCTCTATCTTTGACTTCTGCTTTGCAGGGTCCTTTTCAGTTTCACTGATTGCTTGTGAAAACTCCTTTCTTTTCTCTTTCAGTTGCTGCAACGTTTTCTTCAACCGTAGAATCCAGGCAACTGATCGTTTGAGTCTATACCAGTCCGAGTAGTACTCTATCAGTTTGTTCATTGGGTCCGTGTTATCTTCGACTTTGATTGTGTTGACCTTGACCGCGTTCTTTACCTCAGGATCATCTTGAATGGTTTCTGTCATTTGGACAGGTTGATTTGGCCAATCACATTCATTGTCAAGCAAGAAACTTGGTCCATTAATCCAGGTTCCGCCTTCTACCAAGTTCTTGGCCTTCAGGCCTCTACTGGATTGATCTGCAGGGTTTTCTGTAGTCTTGACATACTTCCATTGGGAAGGCTTGGTTGCTTCTCGGATCAGTGAGATTCTGTTCGCAACAAATGTTTTGAAGCGAGCAGCTTCGTTGTGAATGTACCTGAGCACAGTAGTGCTATCGGTCCAGAAGATAGACTGTTGAAGCGGAACTTGAAGTTCTTGACGTAACATTTTGTCTACCTTCACTGCGACGACCGCTGCAGTCAACTCGAGTCTGGGGATTGTGACTTGTTTGAGTGGAGCCACTCTTGACTTCCCCATCACGAAAGAACAATGCTTCTTGCCTTCTTTGTTTTCCAGCAGCAGATAAGACACAGTGCCATATGCATACTCTGAAGCATCTGAATAATGATGTAACTGCGCTTTGGCGGTACTTCCAAAGTCTGATGGTTTCAAGCACCTGTTCACATGGAAGTCTGAAAGGTAAGTAACATCTTCTTGCCATCTTCTCCAAATGTCAACGTGTTTCTCACTAATGTCCTCATCCCAACCATGTTGCTCTTTACAGAGATCTTTCAGCAGCAGTTTAGCAGGTAAGATGACCGGTGCCAGGAAGCCGAGGGGGTCGTAGATGGAGTTGACGACAGATAGAATGCCTCTTCTGGTCATCGGTTTGTCTTGCAGCTTCATACTGTATGTGAAAGTATCCGTTTCTGTATCCCATTGTACGCCGAGAGCCCTCTCGACTGGTAGAGCATCATGGCTCAGATCTAGATCTTTCACTTCACTGGCTCTATGTTCTTCGGGGATGGACATTAGTACCTTCCTGCTGTTGCTCATCCACTTCGTTAACGAGAAACCTCCACTGGCACACAAGGTGCGAAGGTCACTAACCAGGGTCACTGCATCATCCTCTGTAGCGACGCTTTTCAAGCAGTCATCTACATAAAAGTTACACAAGACTGTTTGAACAGCTTCCGGTGAAGCAGAGACTTTGTGGTCCTCAGCAGTTCTTTTCAGCGCATATGAAGCGACGCTGGGTGATGAAGTGGCTCCAAAGAGATGCACTGCCATTCTATATTCTTCCATGGGCTCGTTCAGGTTGCCTTTGGGCCACCAAAGAAAGCGTAGGAGATCTGCGTCTTTCTCTGGCACCTTGACTTGATAAAACATCGACTCGATGTCGGCCATCATTGCTATTGGTTCCTCACGGAATCTTGAGAGGACACCAATTAGTGTGTTGGTCAAGTCGGGCCCTTGTAGCAACTCACCATTCAGGGACTGATCTTTAAATGAGGCTGTGCAGTCGAAAACCACTCGTATCTTTTTCTTTTTAGGGTGATAAACACCATGGTGTGGTATGTAGAACACCTTGCCGTCATCACGATTCAGTTGGTGTGTTGGAACTTGGACAGCGTAGCCTTTGCTGATAATGGTATCCATGAAACCTTTATAGTCTTCAAAGAACCCAGGATTCTTCTTGAACTTTCTGAGCAAACTGGCTGCACGCTGCTCCGCCACACAACGGTTATTTGGCACTTGGAGCTTTGCGTTCCTGAGCGGCAATCCAATGCTGTAATGTCCGTTCTCAAAGATTGTGGTTTTCTGCACAGACTGCATGAATAGTTTGTCCTCTTGAGACAGCTCTTCTTTGTCGTCGTAGTTGCGCTCTGGAAAATCAGTATTATACTGTTGGACCAGTAGCCGTTCAATCTCTGTGACAGAGAGCCTGTTCATTGAATAATGAGGACGATTTTTCTCTGTGTCACTCAGTTCCTTCCTTATAGGCCCATTTACGACCCAGCCGATGGCAGTCTTTACCGCATACGGTCCTCCATTTTGGCCGTTGATAACATGCCATGGCTCCATTACTCTTGGACAGTTCGCTCCAATAAGTAAGCCAACCTCTGCTTCTAGTTCTGGCAAGCGTACTTCGTGGAGATAAGGCCACTTCTGGATGTCGGCTTGCTTCGGTATGTTTTCAGGGTGAACAGGTATGTAGCTGTGGGTGTACACCTTGGGCAGCTCGATATACTTGTTCTCTTCTAGCCCACATATTTCAAGATCCGATATCACATAACTGCTCATGAGTTTCTTTTCTTCAGGCGTGTCTTGGCTCATGGTACTGAGAAGTACTTGGGTTGGTTTCCCTTTAACGTTCAGCTTCCTTTTCAGAGCTTCCGTGCAGAACGTTCCAGTGCTTCCTGGATCCATGAACGCGTACGTTTTCACATACTCGTCACTCTTTCTTGACTTGACCTTCACCGGTACTATTGACAGCACACATTCAAGTTCTCCGGCCCCAGTGACGTTACAGGACTCTTGGGTAACAGAAACTTGAGCACATGATACTTGACTTCCTTGTGCACCATCATTATTTTCAGGTGGGGCTTCAGGTGTGACAGAAGCTTCTTTTTCTGTGTGTAGAATGTCTGGATGCTTTAATTTACATTCTTTACACTCTGCTCTTTTTTTGCAGAACTTGCTCAGATGGCCACAAGTTAAGCACCCAAAACATAAGCCCTTTGACTTCAAGAACTCCACACGTTCTTTGATTGGCTGCTTCTTGATCTTGTTGCATGAAGCCAGTGTGTGACCTAGCTGGCAGTACAAACATGGCTTCTCAAAAGCATTCAGTGTTTTACTTGTCTTTTCTGACTTCGAAGATATTTCTTGAGGCCCTTTGTTTTCACCTGAAACATTGGTTGCAAAACTGCTACCACGTACTTCTCTCTTCCCAGGAGGTTTTTCTTTTTGTTCATTCTTTCCAGCTGTGACTGGGCGGCTGTCTGGTATATTACCAAAGAGGGGATCTGTAGCAATTTTAGCTTGCCGGTCGATGTATTTGACCAAATCAGCAAATTTCGCTCTTCTGCTCTGTCGCTCTTTGATATCGTAGGCTTCAGCACGCCAGCGTTCCTTCATTCTGAATGGTAGTTTAGACACCACCGTTCGCAGGTTGGTTGGATTGTCCATTTCCTCCAAAAAGTCTATGTCTTCCATAGTATTGTGACATCCAATTAAGAACATTGCATAGGCACTTAATGCCTTTCCATCGTCAGACTTGATCGTCGGCCACTTGAGGGCTTTATCAATGTACGCACTGGCGATCCTTAGTTCGTCCCCGTAGTGCTTGTGGAGCAGTTGCTTCGCTTCTTGGTAACCTTTTCTTGATGGCATGTGAGCACAGCTGCGAACTAGCTCTTGGGGTTCACCAGCCGTAAATTGTTCCAAGAAGTACAACTTGTCTTGATCAGTGTCTGTCTTCTGTTCTACTGAGTGTTCGAACGCTCTGATGAAGGATTTGTACTGCAATGCATCACCCCTGAACACAGGAATATCTTTAGTTGGTAACAGGGATTGCTTCTGCTGTTTTACAAGCAACTCGGTTATTGCATTTTGCTTTTGCAGTACTTGTAGTAAGCCATCGCCTCTGGTGTCCTGATTGAAACCTTGATGACCTCTTTGCGATACTTGTGACTGTGACGTTTGTGACTGTGTCTTAAAGTGTACAGTTGCTGGTTGGACAACGCTAGTCCTGTCCTGCTTCACAGTCCAACGCCGTGACCCTTGTGATGCTGCGTAGCTATTCATGCCATCCTCCTGTCTTTCATGTTCTTTGAGTACTCTTATTTTTGCACTGCTTGCAGCTAATGCAGTCTCAACTTCAAGCTCCTCTCTTTTAGCTTTAAGTTCAGCCTCTGCTTTAGCAAACTGTTGTTTTCTCTTGTTTGCAGCTAAGTTTGCAGCTAATGTTATCTCCAATTCGAGCTCCTCTTTTTGAGCTCTAAGATCAGCTTCAGCTTCTCTGATCTGCTGGTTTTTCTTGACTGCTGCGGCTGCTTCAAGCAATGCTGCGTGCTCGGCCTCTTGTATAGCACGTGCCGATGACAGTCGTGACGCTGCTGATGCACGACTGACTTGAGATCCACCCTTGCGGGCATGTCCAGACCTCCTGTCACCAACCTGTGATACGCTATCACTTGGCATAACTGTATCTTGCAGGTTATTTTCGTTATCACCATCTTTCATCGTGATTACTTCATTCCTTGCAATGTAATCTTTAACTGATTTCAGGAAATCTTGTATGGTTGCACTTTTGGGTTCAAACCAGGTAGCTTGATCTATTGTTCTTTCCTCCTGAGGCAAAAGACTCGCAACTTCGTTGTTGTAATAATAGAACTCGTCATGAGCAAGTGCAAAATCACCTTTCCACACCTCTTTCACTTGTTGCAAGTTTTGAGCATTATCCATCAATGGCTCAATCTGGCTAATTTTGTTTGTCAGAGTTCTCAATCTCTTTTTCCTTAAAGAGATGCTTCTTTGTAATTTCTCTTCTGATCCTTTTTCTGTCAGCCTACGTGACCTTCCCTCCTCCATTACACCTTCAGGTGCGGTTTCCTTTTCATCACCCATCTTATTAATTGCAGAGTAGAATGCTCAAGTTGCATGCAAAAGCTTAAAAGCACTTCGTACCAAAGTCACTCTTCTTAATCAAACATATGCAAAACAACTTCTCAAAAGATGCAAAACTCCACATAGGTTGAATCAAAGCTTGCGGTTAGGCTCACATGGAAAGAGCCACAGGTAATTAAGCATAGAAGAGAATTCCATCCAATTCACTTTTTAGTTTACTATATAGCTTCACAGTTCCAGTCAATCTCTTCGTGCCACAAAGCACTGGGATAATAGAAAGATTTCAATACCTTGTCTTGGGAATCACTTCAAAAGATTACCCTTTTTATTCCTTTTTCTTCAGGTGAACTTGTATTCCTCCAAACATTTCCAGGCAAGTTCCAGCTTCAGATCGTTAGCTTAGTTTTTTGACTAAATGTAGTGGCACTCCGTCTAAATGTTCAAAAAATGTACCACTTGGTGGAGTAGTCCCATAAAAAGCACAAAACAGTATCCATACGCGAACGACAAGACAAAATAAACTTTTCTTAAAAAAGGTTTTACTTGAAAAACTTAAAGGTTTACAGAGTCATGTGCACGGTCAAAAAACTGTGTTGCTTCACTGCTAGACAGACTCCAACTAAAACAGAAAGCCTCACATCATCATATTTATACACAGGTGCATCAAAGAGTGGGCTAACTAGGCACTCATTAAACATCAAACAACACAAAATTAGAACAGGTCATCTAAACCTTTTTGACCTTGAGCATCAAACAGATCTAAATGAGGTCAGGTCAGCTAGACCTTTTTACCAGGGCAAGGCAATTAGACCCTTTTTAAACACACAATGAAGCACATGAAATGCAGTATGCAATATGAAATGCAATCAAATTCAGAGAAATATACATTTTTAACCTTTTTAGCAAAAAGTATTCTTAATCTTAATCATGAATTAACTGAAAATATAAACTGTGACAATTGGCACCTACAATATGTGTGTATCGAATAGTTCAACCCACTGATGACATTACTGTGAATGTTTTTTATTTTTGTTTATTTTTATTTTTTTTATTCACCTTAAATGTTCTGTGGACTGATAGGACAATGACGACAATGGGGGGGAGGGATGGGTTGGGAAGAAAAAAGAAAAAAGAAATGTCTTGATTATACTGTAATGATGTAAATCCATTGTTTGTTTGACTTTGACATGAACAAAGATATTCTTAAAAAAAAAAAAAGTATCACATCCTACTCTCCCCTCTGACAAGTGCTGCCCTAGCTCGGAGTGAGTATGTTCAGTGACAGATATCACCTTACCTGCCCAGCTTCCCTCTGTCGAGCATTGTGTTGGTTCGTATAGATGCTTGACAAAGCCGGATGCATTTAGCTGGATTCAACCCCCCAGCCTCCGTGGTGTTGGCAGCTAGGCACCATACCACGGCACCACCCGAGCACCAACCGCCAACCATAATTTAAACTTTTTATGTTTTTTCATAAATTAATGCCATATTTTATAGTTGGTTGTATGACAGTATTGTGTGAAGGTAATGGAACTAACTAATCTTTTTCTTTTTTTTTTTCTTTTTTTACATCTGTTTATTAAAGTTTTTCATTTATATATGAGTCGTCAATAGTAAACAGTAAAAAACTGTAGAAATCTGCGATAATAATTAAGAAAAACGAATACAATAAAATAAAGAAAAACAAACAAGAATAAACAAAACCAGACATAAATCCTACAAGCTCGTAATGTTTTGTGAACTTGCAGATCTGCTGCAGTATCTTTCACCTTGCCCTGGGTTCAAAAAGGGCAACAGGGGGACCTGAGTGTGTGTGTCACTCACAGGGAGGTATCACATGCCTACCTGGGAAAGTTTACGCCAAGGTACTAGAAAAGATATGCCAAGGTACTCTGGAAAGAGTTCAGAAACGGGCTTGCAAAATCATACTTGGCCGGAGATACTCAGGATACACAGAGGCTCTCCGCACCCTCACATTGTGCACCCTAGCAGAGAGGCGCACCCAACTGTGTCTGGACTTTGCAAGGAAGCTGTTTAAGTCCAACTTCAGAAACTGGTTACCCCCCCTCAGGAAGGAGATCTCTGGTCGCCAAACAAGGAATGGAGACAACCTGGACACTCCAACATGCAAAACTGAGAGATACAAGAAATCACCAATCCCATACATGTGCAGACTCTTAAATGATAATGGATTCTAGATTTGTGTTTTTAGGTTATATGGACTTTTAGATAGGCAAATGCATTTTATGATTTTAAGATTTTTATTGTAATCAGCAAAATAATTCAGTGTTTTTTAATGGCACCTGTCTTTTTTAAACATCTGTGATCATGCTGAAAGTTGAATAAACATAAACCAATAGTCGAAACTCAGATTCAAGAGGAGCATTGGTCATGGAACAACTGACCAGCTGTTCTTGGAGAGGGCCTGGGAGTATGCATATCCGCTCTATATGTGTTTTGTGGATTTGGAGAAGGCAGGGGCGTCACAAGGGGTAGGAAAGTGGGACTGAGTTACCAGGGCCCAAGGTGGAGGGGCCCTAGTAACTTTAGCTATTGAAAAATAGCAGATATACAAGCTCACAGCGCGGCACCGAGTGCCGCGCTGCGAGCTTGTAGATCTGCTATTTTTGAAAAGTCGTGAAAATGTGTGCAAATCTTTGAATATGTATTTTTTAAGCGAACATTTGTAACTCTTTGTAAGATGGCGGTCCGTGGCCAAATTCATATAATTTTGCGGGTCCTTCACATGAAAAAGTTTGAGCATCACTGACATGGAAACATAGGTTTCTTGGCACACATTTTCAAGATTTTTCAAAAATAGCAGATCTACAAGCTCGCAGCGCGGGACTCGGTGCCGCGCTGCGAGCTTGTAGATCTGCTATTTTTCAATAGTTAACATTCATGGGGGGCCTGCAGTGAATCCTTGTACCCAGGGCCCAGAATTTGGTGTGACGCCCCTGGGAGAAGGCATATGAGGTTCTGTGGGACGTGCTGCGGGAATATGGGGAGAGGAGGTCCTTGTTGAGGGCCATCCAATCTCTGTACACCCAAAGCGAGAGTTGTGTTTGTGTGCTCGGTAGTAAGTCAGATTCTTGCCCTGTCACCTATCCTAATGATGAATACCTTCTCATCCCGCAAGGGAAATTCAGATATCGCAGCCCAGCCCAGCTGCTTTTTTTCTCCAGCTTAACCCAGCTGAACCCGGTGCTGCTCACAAGGAGCGCGGGGGAGAGGGGAGCAGTGATAGCTGGAGTGGGGAATCGTACCTGCGACCTCTGGGGCCTCCGGAGTCCTAGGTGTGGACACTAACCACTCAGCTATCACTGCTCCTGTTTGTGATATTCATAGACAAGATCACGAGGCAAAGTCATGGCGAAGGAGTTCTCGGGGTCTTGTTCAAGAGTGAGTGAGGGGAGGACTGAGCAGGAGATTAGCTGAAGAATCGGAGCAGCAGGAGCGGTATTACGGTTTCTGTACCGCACCGAAGCTGTTGAGGCAAAAATAGAGCTGAGCCAGAAGGCAAAGCTCTCGGTCTACTGAGCAATCTTAGTTCCTACTCTCACCTATGGTCATGAAGTCAAGTGTGGGTCATGACCGAAAGAATGAGGTTGTGGATACAAGCGAGCATCTAATCTAGTACAGATGCCTCCTGAACGACTCTCCCTAGGGAGGTGCTCGCTGCATGTCCCACTGGGAGGAGACCCCGGGGCAGACCAAGGGCCAGATGGGGGGATTACGTCTCCACACTGGCCTGGGAATGCCTCGGGATCCCCCAGGAGGAAGTTGCTTATGTTGCTCAAGAGAGGGATGTCTGGAGCTCTCTGCTGCAACTGCTGCCCCCGTGACCCGACTCCGGATAAGCGGTTAAAGATATAGATGGATGGATGGATGGAATATACTGTAACACATAACTTGAAATGTTTCTTGGCATTGACTAGGGCAAACATAAATCTATGAATAGATTTCACTCAGCGGAGTAATATTTGACCATGAGTTTCTATACTTTGACTTTGACTTGAGTACTTTGTCCACCACTGTTCTTTTTGTGGGACATGCACAGAAAGGGCAGTTAACAGCAAGCAATGATGAGGCAATGATGATGCTATGCTGTTCTATTGTCAAACTAGAAAAAAATTTAAACATTTGCATACTCTCTACGACGAAGTAGGGCAGCAATAATATAATGTATGTACATCAAATACGTACATCTACGGTCAATCCAGTGTGCAAGTTCCCACGGTCTCAGCAGGTTATATAGGTGAGCTAAAAAAAAAAGAAAAGAGAAAGACAGTAAAAGGTCAGTATAATTACACTTTCAACACTTTGCATTCATTCACTCCTCTCACAGTAATTATCAAACTACAGTCCTGCCAACAATGAGAATGACTCACCCATCACCATAATGAAAGCTGACCAGACAAATGGCATGCAAGGCTGCCTTCCTCCCTCTGACTTTATCTCTTCTGGATGAGGGCCCACTTGAAAATATTGAAAGCATTATTAGTGGGTTTATATTTTATATACGCTCGCACTTGTTGATGGTGACGTCAACAACAATGCTGGGCCCTGATTGGCTACAGACTGACATATACACAAACAGATACGCCACATACAAAATCACAGAATGATGATACACATAATAGTCCATGGGCCATACGAGATGTCGGTATCCGAAAGGTGGCAGAGGTTACCATGCATTTTTGAAAAGCCCAATTGCTGTAGATTACATTTTGGTATGATAACCCTTTCTGAGACACAGCTAAATTGGTGTTATCAGCCGCTAGAGTTGGTGTCCCATTAACTTTACTATACAGGGAAAAAAATTAAAAAGAATAATCTGCCTTAAGTAGCATAATTATGAGGGGTCAGTCTAGGGTTTTTTCATGAATCTGAATCCATTGCAAGCATCTGTTTTGCACGAAAAACATTCCATGGGCTAAAAACGGCCCACAAGATTATGGTTTTATGATGAAAAGTGCTGACTGATCACTTTTCACACTTTTGTGGGGGCCGTTTTAGCCCAAGGAATGTTTTTCGTGCAAAACAGATGCTTGCAGTGGATTCAGAATCATGAAAAACCCCTAGTTTGACCCCTCATAAGCTACTTAAAGCAGATTCATTTTTTGCTTTTTTTCCCTGTAGCCTATGGACGGGTTTCTGGTCCACGTTACACTGATAAAACTAGATGCGTGCGCAGGGTCCGTACCAATATTAGCCAATGAAACCAGCGCTCCCCAAAACAACAGGTTTGGGGATTGGACGGAATTGATTACATGATACAGTCAGCTGTGCATTTAGTCTCAATGTTTGTAAACAAGAAACCCGTCCATAGTAAAGTTAATGGGACACCGACTCTAGCGGCTGATAACACCAATTTAGCTGTGTCTGAGAAAGGGTTATCAGACCAAAATATAATCTACAGATATAGAGCTTTTCAAAAATGCATGGTAACCTTTTCCACCTTTCAGATACCGACATCTCGTATGGCCCATGGACAATAAGAAGAGGAAAATCACAGAACGCAGTACTTGTATGCTCTGCGGGCAAAGTACTAGCAGAGCATTACCACCTGTATTACCGCATCAGACTGTGTAACATATTCTACGTGGTGTTGTGAACACACCTGTGTTATTATGTAACACATGCTACCCAATCTGTCTACCTTCATGATCATTAGTCTATCAGCAGTGAATGAATGGTTGAATATGTGCAGTCTATCAACAACACAGTATGTCTACACTCATGTCATCAACATGGATCTGTCCCATATAGCGCCACCATCTGGCCGATTTCTTCAAACACATTTTTGGACACTGCTCCTACACATTTTGCCCTAAAATCACGCTGCGACCTGACGGTCGCTTATCTCCCGATTAGGGAGTCTTACTGGTATATAATGTATGGCCTAGAGTATAGGCAAAATCTACAGTATATGTACCGCTATATACACCACACGTCTGTAGAAGAGCAAGACTTTGTAAATATTTGGGGGGAGAATTGAAGTGCAGAAACCTAGGAACTTTAAACAACTTACTGAAGTTCTTAAAATTCTTCTGAAGACAAACTTTGCGAATCAGGACCCTTCGTCTTTATGACACAGATCGGGCCTGCACACAAACCAATTGCATAAATAATATCAATACATTATTATGGCTCTAGCCAACTCAGGACCATTGGGATCACACTGTAGCATTCATTCACCTCCATTAAATACTTCCGCTCTTGCATTATTCATAATACTAAATATTTAACCCACTAGTTAATTAAAAATTAAAGTTAATTCATTTTATAAACTCTATAAACTATAATTGCTTTGCAAACTTTGTGATGCAGTTGGTCACACTGTGGATTTATTTTTCATTGTACGTAACCTTCATTACTGAACTCAATCAGATGTTATAGATTCTTACACAAACCAAAATTTGTTTTGAGAATACAGATCCTGTGGCATGGCTCAAGATGCTCACTCTTTCTGTTTCTTCCTCAAAATAATGTCTTGATAATACAAGCTTTATGTAATGCTCTGCTGGCGCAAGTAATGACTATATTATGATGTGCAGCAGAAGGACACGTTGGCCAAGTAGATTAATGACTTAGATTTGGGTATAGGACAAAACTGCTCAAAGTAAAGTGTGGATACAAAGACAGAAAAAGAAGGAGGTGGGAGAGGGAGGGAGGTGGCATCAGGGCAGAAAAGAAAGAAAGACAGAGAGGTCATGAAATATTGAAACAGTGGCAGACGGAGGAGAGAGGGAGATAAAGGGAGAATGTTCCCATCCATCCATTTATCCAAAACCATATCAGACAAATTGGCCTTCATCAGCTATTGGAAATGAATTAACCCCACTTAAACGGCAGGTTGCTCTCTGTGGAACTGTTCAGTGCGGGTTACGGCAGTGGAAGACGGTGGCTGTAATAGGCCCAGGTGTTAACGTGTGTGAAATAAAAAGCAGAGTATTGCTGAAAAATCACATCTAGTGTGAAGTGAGCACTGCTATTTACAGTATGAGTTAGGGGTGGATGCAATATGTCTGTTTTTTGTTTGTTGTTTTTTGTCATTTTTGTCTAAGTGTTTTTTGTACAATGCAGACAAATAAACTTGAACCTTGAACCTTAATTTCTCTGTGACGTACAACAAACTTTGAGCGCTTTGTGCCAAGATGCAGTCCAGATGTAGGCCACCCTTCAGAGCCCGGACAAAGCCAGATGTTGGAACTTAGCTCATTCCAGGAGCACCTCTCAAAAACAGCTGTGTCCCAGGTGAAATGAAGCAGAGCGTTGAAGAACAACAGATGCTTAATTGTTGTGACGTATCCCAGGTGTAAACGGATAAAAGCAGAGCGTAGCATAACAACAGCTGTTTGTGTGCACAGCAGAAACAAAAAGACCCTGGATGAATACAACTAAATACAAATTCTTAGGATGAATCCACTTTCAGCTTGCTTCCAAATCAGGATTTACTTTGGTTCTCTAGGAAAACATAATTCAACGTCTCTTTTGCATTCCCTGGTGACTCCGGCTAGAAAAAGTTCTCCTCTGAGCACAGGTCTTAGCCAGGTCAGGTAGGTTATTGTGGACCAGCCATGTTGATGGAATATGAAAAATCAGACAGATCTGTCTTGATCACATGACTGCCATGTTGATGGAATATGAAAAATCTGACGGATCCGTCTTGGTCACATGACTATAGAGACATGACTATAGAGATTATGTGTACCGATTTGCGTAATGTTTGGACAAAATCTGTAGGAGTTATATCAAAACGTCTTCGTCAAGCAAGTAGGAGTGTACTGTAGGTGCAAACTTTCACAGCAGTCAGACGCTGCGGTCATGGTTTGAGGAGTAATATAACAAAATGTGTGTTGCGATAATCGGCCTCCTGATGGCGTTATATTAGGGCAATGTGAAAAGGGTGGCATTTGTTCATCAATGTAGCAGGAATATGTGTGCAATCGGACGCTGCGTTCAAAATGGTACCACTCCTGCATGCAAACTTTGGAAGCCAGACTTAGCCAATCACGGTGGAATATGGTTTTATGACTGTGTACTGATTTGCATGAGAAAATAGGCCTCCTGGTGGCGCTATAACAGGCCCATGTAAAACATTTTGGGAAGAACAAACTGGGAATCCTGGGGTTATAATGCATTCTGAATTCACTCAAACATCCTGATTTTTTTAAATAGGGAAATATGAAAAGACCAGCCTGAATGAAAATGGCTTTTGAAGGAGTTCACTTGTGTCCTCATGTGTTCAGTGATTACAGAATAAACTAAATAATTAGAGTCCCCTTTGTATAGATTTTGAGGCCCCTCCGTGAATGCAGCATGAATTTAGATGTGTGCATGAGTAATTAGAAGACAAATGTTGGGAAGTCAATATTTAGTCATGTGACCCAAAATGCATGTTTTACTTACTTTTAGATTGTAATTAGAGAAAAGAAAAGATGAGTGTTAAAATGTTTTCATTTACTGCTTTCTATCCACGGGTTTCCAACGCCCCATCGTGCATTGCGCAGACGCTGTACCGAGCTTCCGGCACCGCAGCCGAGTGTGATTTACAAGCTCACAACGGGTTGCATCTGCGACGCGACGTGAGCTTGTATGTCTGCTGTTAAACCAGAAGTGTGGTCCAAATAATCTCCAGTAAACTCCCGCGGAAACAGGTGGATAGTTTTAGCGATTTTAGTATTTTGATTTCAGTGGTTGGGGCATGCGTACAAGTGGCTAAATATGTCTTTTCAGACACAATAAACCGGCAATTTCTTTGTTAATATTTACACCAGCCCCCATAAGTCACATCTGCCCATGAAAGATTGCGGTGCATCTTGGGAATGGGCTTATTGTGTCTAAAAATACATATTTAGCCACTTGCATGCAGGTGACTACGTGTTGCGTTCTGTCGGAAAAAATGATTTGAATGCAAAAATGTAGTATGCCAAAGCAAATTCCTATGTGTATTACACAATGGTTAATAAAGTAATCTGAATCTGAATCTGAATCTGCCCCCCAACCTGGGGGCATGCATGCAAATCAAAATCGATAAAACGATAGAAAGAAGTAAATAAAAACATTTTAACACTCATATTTTCTTTTCTCTAATGAATATCTAAAATATGAACCCTTGTTATAAAAAAAAAAACAAAGTTGTCCTTTAACAAATAGGAAAAGAGGCTTTTTCTCCCGGCTGAAAACGGCGGGGCGCTCGCCTGGGACCGCTTCCAGGAGCCTGAGTTGAAAATATTTTAGGCAGAGGAGGAAATAAGTGCCACGCATGCATACGCAAATGCAGGGTAAACCTCCAGGAACCACGCCTTGCTACTGGAGTTTCCAAAAACGCTCTCCCGCCGTAAACAATTAAAAACAGGTGCTGTGCTCAGGTAAAGAACATCTTGGGGGACATGGCATCTAAAAGTCCCTGTTAGTGGACACACTGGTGAGCTGTTACATATCGTCGCTGTCGGGCAGAAACCTCGTATCTCCAAGTTTCAAATTTGTATTTTTTTTTCCCGCTAAGTAAAGCCCTGCTTCACCATACAAGGCTGTTGCACAAAAGTAGTGAAAACAGCAGCTCTACAAGCACACAACGCCTCGCGGTGCGAGGCGTTGTGTGCTCGTAGATCAGCTGTTTTCACTAGTTTAAATCATTTTTAAAATGATGAATACAAAACAAACGGTTTTGGACATACAAGGTTTCCACCCGACAACAACGATATTCATCTCTGTGGAAATGGAAGCCATGATTTAATTGGGCTTAATAATTACAGTGTTGACAATGACTGTTGACTCTTCCGTAGGTGTAAGCTACAGTAGAGTAGGTGCGCAGCTCCTTTGAATATCAATCTGCGTATAGAGTAGGTGTGTAGTTCATCTAAATGTCATCTGTGTCCAGTGTGTTCAGTAAAACATGCCGTACATTCCTTTTGTTAGATCAGTCCACTTCCCTTTATATTATTATTACCTTTATTCCATACAGTATAGAAAGAGACAGTGATGGGGAGACACTTAAAGATAACTGAAAGGTTTTAAATAGCTTAACCACATGGATAGTTACGGGAATCCATATGACGCACACACACTGTGCGTCATATGTCGCACACGCACACACGCACATACCACCTACTGTAACATAAATAGGGATTGTGGGAGCGCCCTGCTTGGATTATGGTACAGTAGATGACCTGGCCATATCGGATGATGTTTACTGTTAATATCAAATGTTCTTCCCCATAGGATGAGGGTTGTTGTCGTCACCCTGTCTGTCTGTCTGTCTGTCTGTCTGTCTGTCTGTCTGTCTGTCTGTCTGTCTGTCTGTCTGTCTGTCTGTCTGTCTGTGTCCTCTTGTTTAAGACCGCAGCCCAATCAGGGATCAGCGTCTCTGGCAACGTCATCATTAACGGGCAATGAGGGACCAGTGTTCCTGTCATTGGCATATATATATATATCATAATATATCAGTTTTCTTTTTGAAAGTGGTGAGCGCACCTCATGGCGCGCTCTACTTCTATGGCCTACTTGGTTGGCACCTCGACAGTGCATTTCTAGTTATGTTTGTGATCAGCTGTCCATCCACTCAATACTGCACGCACACCCACGCACGCACGCACGCACACACACACACACACACACACACACACACACACACACACACACACACACACACACACACACACACACACACACACACACACACACACACACACACACACACACACACACACACACACTATACTTGAACAGTGAATATCTGTGTGTACAGTCCATCGACAGTGAATATGTGAATGAATATAGGTATACGCGTAGACATCTCTGTACTGTACCCCATATATCATCCATACAGTACAAGGCTGTATTGGACAAGCGTAATGATTCAGCTGTATGTTTGGCCCAGAATCAGAAGTGCATTGCTTTGCTAGCTGCTGACGTGCTGTTTTGGACAGCTGTCTCACATACCCCTGCTGCTCTGGGATCTGATGTACTGTATAGGGCAGTCATTCCCAAACGGTGTGTCCTAAATCAAGTCCCGACTTGGCCGACTTGGGATTTTGTGACAACCACACATTCATACATACAACTAGTTGCCTTGCAACTATTATAATTCTATGATTTAATTTATCAGTAGCTACTTCATGTGTGTTCATTTCCCAACTCAGAGCCAAATTAAACATATCGTTGTTGTCGGGTGGAAACCTCGTATCTCCAAGTTTCAAATGTGGATGTTCTTTCGCAAAGTAAAGCCTTGCTTCAACATACAAGGCCGTCGCACAAAAGTAGTGAAAACAGCAGATCTACAAGCACACAACGCCTCGCAGTGCGAGGCGTTGTGTCGTGTGCTTGTAGATCGGCTGTTTTCGCTAGTTTAAATCATTTTTAAAATGAAAAATGCAAAACGAGCGGTTTGGGACATACAAGGTTTCCACCCGACAACGACGATATATTATAACCACCTTCAACCTGGCATCCCTTTAAGCACATAATTATAGGCGAAAATGTATTTACTAATATGATGCGACACTAACCTGCATTCTATCCACCTCAAAGGATAGATTTGCTCTTTTTATTTCCCCACTTTTTTCACAAATGAGATTTGGAACACTGTGTTTAAGACGAGTGAGAAGAGAGAGCGCAAAAATGCAAAAGCACTTTGCTCAATGCTAAATCTATCGAGGTTACATCATGCACTTCTGAAAAACGGAGAACATATCTTATAAACGGAGATAACACCATGTAAATTCCTCCTGTGCAATGCTTCAAGTTCAAGTACAAATCCAGAATGTATGGAGAAGGTCAAATTAAACGTGAGTGGGTGGTGGTGGCACTTAGCAGGTAGAGTGTGCAGTGCACATTGAGCTATTAATTACCACGAGTGGAGTAGATATTATATTATACTTGAGCAGCTCTGCAGTGAACTCAATCCTCACATTATTAATTGGGAATCAAGTGATTGGGACTATCACAGACAAAACTTTATTAACCTGCCTCACTTCCTCCCTCCTGATTCTCCAATTATTATACGGTGGGCACACTTCAGTCCGACGTCACATATTACTACGACTACGTGGCTAAGTTTAGGGTTAAAGAAGTTTAAGAAGTAGTGAAAATATATAGCCCTAAACGCGGCACAAATCGGTGCGTTGTGAGCTTGTAGATCTGCTGTTTTCACAAGTTTGAGTCACACAGGCAAACGACTAATTTCTCTTTTGGGTCGTTTGGGGACCACTGCTGTAGACAACCACTAGTCTCCTCTGATACTGGTGATAGAACCTGCTTCTTTTTCAACTGACAGAGATTCCCCTTCCCTCCCTATTTTATACTGTGGCTATTTGAAAATAGCCGATCTAGCTTGTAGATCTGCTATTTTCAAACATTTTGTACTTTTACTTTTAGTACTTTAAGTACATTTTGGTGCCAACACTTTCATACTTTTACTCAAGTACATTTTGAATTCTGGACATTTACTTGTAACAGAGTATTTATATATTGCAGTACTGATACTTTTACTTAAGTAAAATATGTGAGTACTTTTTCCACCACTGTACTGAGGTTAGGGTTAAGGTTAGATTTAGGTGAATATATCTCCGTCCCCCTGACTTTCGTTACCTCTGCGCAGCCAATCACGAGCTTCGGCTGCCTTAACCCAGTTGTTTTTTTGATACACTCGGATTGAAAGACCTGCTAAAAACACTCTCCATAAACTACTTGGGTTCATTTGGGGAGAGCCTCTTAGGGAATCCTGCACACGGGTGGGGTGATTGCTCACCCTATATATGGAGCTTGAGCCTTCATTATGGCTCTCCTGCGACTGAGTATTTCCTGGTGAACCTAAGCGCAACGGTGGGGGCTTGGGAGTGTGGGGAACACGAACACGCACCACTGACTATTGCTGATGATGGAGAGGTTATATAGCTTAGCCTTTATGTATTGAGAATGAGAGGCACTCTTGCCAATTGCAAGATATTTAAAAGTTATTTGGGGCCATGATGATAACCTTTTCTTCCCACAACCAGACTAAGGATTTATATATAACTGTTTTTTCCATGTTTTAAGGCCGTGTATGCTTTTCAGAAGTTGATTTAATGTTTTCCATTTAATGATTTCCTTTATCGTCATCTTCCGCTAATGCACACAACTGTTTTCGCCAGGTTTTAAGGTCTTATTTTAGTTGTTTCTCATAAGCTCGCAACCCTCCTTACCCAGCGGCCCCCACCTGTGCGCACAGTTTCACCGGGAAATACGAGGTTGCGGCTCTCCTCCTTGGTTGGTTTGGTTGGTTTGGTTCTTTGGGTTGTTTTGGTTGTTGGAGTAGCTTTGAGTTGTTTTGAGTTGCCTGGTTGCTTTTGAGCTGTCTCACACATTCATACATGTGCATACATCACTAACTTACTGATTGCATAATTCAAGTTACTGCCCATTACTTACTTATTTATCGTATCTTTTATTCTAAATAAAGCTACTTATTATTGCAACAAAGTCATGTGTGGTCTCCACTTTGTCCGCCTTTAAATCAAGTCGTGATAGTCAGTAGAGCACTCACAAGGTTCAGTTGCAAGGCTTTGTGTATGGTTAAAGTTGCTATATGTAGTCTTCTGCTGACATAAGCAGGAAAAATGCAATTGCTTATTTTTATTTTATTATATTCAGACGTCTAACAATGCTCCCTGAAGAAATCTAGTCTCTGTGGCGCTTCTAGGAGCCGCAGTCTGCCTCCAAAACTATTATTTTATCTGCAAGAAGCTCTTTCACTAGCAGCTCATTGGTGCATGAACCAGCCGACCCGGGGCTAAAAGGATTGACAGACAGACAGGTCTAACCAATACGAACAAGAGACGATCCTGATTGGTTAAAACCAGGGCAGGCTATCTGTCTACCAATGACAGAACTTCTCACAGATAAAAAGAATAGTTTTGGAGGCAGATTGTGGCTCCAGGAAGTGTCACAGAGACAACGTTTCTTTAGGAAGCATGGTTAGCCGTCAGAATATAATAAAATTAAAAATTAAAATTAAAATAAGCAATTGCCTTTTTCCAGCTTATGTCAGCAAAGAAATACAAATAGCAAATTTAAGTACAGGAAGCGTACAGTAACTGGCACTCCACCTCAGCAATCCATCTTGCAGGGGTCTAGAGCCTTGTAAAGGGCATTAGGCACCTTCGTTGCTCAGCTGAGATTTAAACCACGTACGATACGACGACCTACTTAACTAATCCTATGACTGTGTGCAAAAACATTTGCATTCTACCTCATTAAGAATGCTATGCAAATATAATTATTTTTAGCGTCTGTGGAACGAGTGGGAATAATCAATCCCCTAGCGTAATTCTCTACCCTTAGGCTACTCAGGGTATTGAACTCCTGATCTTCTTGGCATGGTTAGTACTATATTACACCCATTTCCAGCAGATTACATGAGCCTGCACAATTGTAATGTTTTTCCTACTTATGTAATATTTTCAGGCAAAGGACCTTCACATGTCTGCTATCATAAACCACTTCAGGTTTTTCAATTGATAAAACAGGGCATGAGTTATTAAACCAAAAGTGAACAGTGTTCCGGTGTTACTTGTAACAAAAATGGCATTAAAATAATCTTAAATCAATTGTATTTCATTCAAGCAACTGTTTTACATTGTTTTAATACCAAGGGTGTGATAAGATACTGTATCAAACATAAGAAATGTATTAAATATTAATGGATGTGTGCCAGTTTGAGCGTTTGAGTGAATTCCATGGGAAAATACATTGATTACACCTAAAGAAAAGATAGCAAGTTTGATTTATGGAGTTATACAACATGTTGTACAGCCACAATCTGATTTAGAATAGGCCTACACTGTAATTGAATGACCAATGACAGAACACAATATTGGCCAATATGTCAATATTATATTATCATGTTATGATTATGTAAAATCGTGTTAAAATTGGACCGCTTTGTGTTCTCCTGCTTTGGCATTACAGAACAGAACTAACATGCGTAGCATGTTAAAACAAAGTAAACTAATGAAGAACAGATACATGCAGACAACCATGTAGATTTTAGCTCAGCAACATTAAATATGTGTAGACTCAACCTGAATGGAAATACTTCTTACTTCCTGGGCACGTTCATTACGCCACTGGTCCAAGCCCCCGGAACCTTGGGGGAGCTCTGAAGCGCCATGGACATGGTGGCCGTTTTGAGATACTGCAGTTGGGGCCTAAAACATGAACGCGGATCTAGGCTTCTTTGTATTGACTGCGCGTTCATTGCGGAAGTGCTCGTTCATGAATTGGAGCCCCAGCGCGTCCATACACAAAATCGATGACGCAAACCGCGTCACATAGGCCCCACTACGTCACATTTTTATTACCCGGAAGAAGGGGTGAAAACGCTCCATGCGCTGGGTGAGCAACTCAATGCAAGTGGACGGGCGGGGATATCCGGTGTCCTCTCTATACTTATTATAACTCTATGCACTGGTCACATATTGATGCGATGATGTCATGATGGCATTGACCAATCAAGAGATAATGTGGTGCATTACAATCTAGGCGGCTCTCCCCTACTGATCATTTCTGTGCCTGTTTCGGTGGTTTGATTCAAATCTTCTTGCGGTAAAAACAGTTTTTCCCCTCCGCTCTATGACTGCATTCCGAATATTGCTGCCCCACATTAACCAACGGAGCACCTTTTCTAGTTTCATTTTATTTTCATAATTATCGTCAACGTGATAAACAGAAACAACAGGATAGAGGATACTGGACGGTACTTTATATGTCGGTGCCATGGCGAATTTGTTAAGAATACTATGCCTAACTCTAACCCTAACCCTAACCCTAACCTCAGCAACCCTAACTAAATTCGGACTAATGAACCTTCGGACTAATGAACCTTCGGACTTATGGGCAGTCCCCTATATGTCGACTCCATAGGGTCTGCATCAATATGCAGACGGGCCGGTATGCAGAAACTAAAACTAACCCTAACCCTAACCCTAAACCTAATCTCAGTAACCGTGACGAGTAATTAAACTGCCGATTCTACTCGGAACAACGGACCGGCGGAACAATGAGCGGACCCCGACTCCATAGCAAGACATTGCAACGCAACAGTCAAAGAGAACTAAGGCACGGTCAGAGGGGGTGTGAGAACAAAATCGATCAAACAAGAAAAAAAGTAGAAAGAAGGATGAGCAAAATGGAGAATATGAAAAATAGTGAATAATGTACCTGTATCATCTTGTTTTCAAGGGGGTCCTTGAAGAATGAAGTTAAAGAGGTGGTGCCATGATACCCCCCCCCCCCCCCCCCCTATAAAACATTATTATCAGGTATTATGATTATACTAGGAGGAAGATCTTTTCCAAAAAAGTATACAGAAAGAGTTAAAACACCCCCAGTTCATTAAGTATGCATGGATGGCATGGTGGGTGGTGACCCAGCTGATATAGCCACACCCCACAGTGTTGGGTGAATGGTAAATAGGGGAGGAGTTGATACTGTGACAGACTTACTATCTGTGTTTTTTAACTGACACTTTTCACCACAAGGTGGCAGCCTCCAAGAGAAAACAAACAAATACTAAGAGAATACATAATTTCTCAAAAAAAACACATAAGGGGGTCTAATGAAGTACTTTCAACGTCCTAGACAAATGAAAAACAAGAAAAAGTACAAAACTATGGCACCACCTCTTTAAATACGAGGGAGATGTAATATAATGTAGTGGATGAGTCAGTGGGTATTGTCTAGAAACATTCATTATTCATTATTCATCATTATTCATAAGCATAACCACAGCCAGTACCACGCCACCTTCATGACACCACTGTCATCAAACCTGCTGAGTTTCAGCAACAAATGGTTTCAAAATGTGTTTTTTTCCATGCTGCCGTGTACTGTAGTTATTTCATCGGATACAGCAGGATCATTATGCTTGTATCGTGCAATCTGTGTGCGCAGACCAGAAGTGCTGTAGGCGGTCGGTTGTGACTCAGAAGGTCGAGCGGCTGCTTGGGAATAGGAGGTTTCCTGGTGCGATCCCCCGCTCTGTGGCGTCAGTTCAGAAAAGGCTAAGGTATGGCAACATGACTGGTGTCTTGCACGCACGCCTTCGCGAGACACCAGTCATGTTGCCATACCTTAGCAACAGGCAGGATACATTTATTTTAAGAAGTACATTTTATTTCCCCTCCCGTTTCTACGGTTTCTTGGGCTGGATATGGCAGCCTGGAACGGTTGTTCAAGTGCCGCTAAACTTGGCATGTTAGTAAACGTGCCATAATTAACAATAATGAATTGCACCTGTAGCTGACCTGCATGCGGAAGCTGGGAATATACTATCTTGTCAAGATGGGGAGAATAACAGTGTGGAGAATATAATTATAATACCTTGTTAAATGACCATTTTGTAACATTTTGCATTTTAGTTATTTTACTGTAATTTAACAACACTAGAAGCTGGGCCGCCAGTCGGCGACCTGGCCAACTCGGAACAATGTAAATAGGGAATGAATGCCCCGCCCTTTAATGCAAACCCCATTATACCTGTTGTCATAGGACCCGTTTTGACCATCTGTTTGCCTGTGTCCATTTATGCCCATATATGGAGATATCTGTTATCTGTCTGTCTGTCAGCGTCCATTTTATGTCCATATATGGAGATCACTGCAGATATAGTTCTGGGTCCATTTTATGCCCATATATGCCCATATATGGAGATATCTGTCTATTTGCGTCCATTTCACGCCCATATATGGAGATCTCTGAATCTGTCTGTCTGTGTCCCTTTATGCCCGTATATGGAGATCTTTGTGATTCTGCGTAAATTTTATGCCCATATATGCCATTTGCGTCCATTTTATGCCCATTTATGGAGATCTCTGTATCCGTCTGTCTGTGTGTCTGTCTGTGTCCCTTTATGCCCGTATATGGAGATCTTTGTGATTCTGCGTAAATTTTATGCCCATATATGCCATTTGCGTCCATATAGTTCTGGGTCCATTTTATGCCCATATATGCCCATATATGGAGATATCTGTCTATTTGCGTCCATTTCACGCCCATATATGGAGATCTCTGAATCTGTCTGTCTGTGTCCCTTTATCCATTTTATGCCCATATATGGGGGCATTCATTTTATGCCCATATATGGAGAACGCGCGTGCCCGTGGGACGAACGGTTCTCATATGGGGGCATTCATTTTATGCCCATATATGGAGAACGCGCGTGCCCGTGGGACGAACGGTTCTCGAGATACGCGGATTACCTACATACATACACACTCACAGAGATTTTTTGTTGACTCATGTGGCGTACGTGATGTCAGAGCCTTTTATGAAGTGATGTCACAATGAGTCAGAGCTTTCGCCGATTTCCTCAGAAACAGCCTGATGTCAACAATCAACCCTGCATAAGGAGATTCCGAACGTTTCGCGCCGGTTCGGGAAAACCGCGCGTCGGGTCGGGTCGAGACCCGGCACTGCACTCCGTGCCGCGGCGGGGAACGCGCGTGCCGAATCTGAAGCCGGTGGGACGAACGGTTCTCGAGATACGCGGATTACAGACACACACACACGCAGAGACTTCTCGCATTTATAGATAGATGATAACCAGCACAGATAGACAAAGAGACATTCATGGATTTCTTTTTTAAAGGTAACTTTTATTTCCCCCTCTGGATCCAGGGTATGGCAGCTGCCTACCCCTGCTATACCCAATTGACGCCCCTGATTGTAAAGGACTTTGGATAAAGGCACTGCATGCAGTCTTTACCAAGTACTGTGAAAGTCAGTTATGAAAACTTGCTTCACAAAATTAAACTAGAACTGCACTCTGTCGAGATGCCAACTTGCCACTTGTGCAAAAGTGATGACTGATGGAAATATTTTCATATCCCATGTGAATCAGACTGTTTCCCCAAAATGATTGAATATCACTCCCATGCAATAAAGGAGACCACACACCAGTGCAAGTCAGTTTTTCTCTTAGTTGTATTGAAAGAATGGTTCAGAGTTCAACGTACAGTACAGCCATTCACCCATAGTGCCTTCTGCCTATACAAAACATTATTTCACAGATATACTTCAGTAGGTACAGGGAAAATAGATTTGTCAAGCATTCATTGGACAGTTAAACATAACAATGAATCATGAGGTGTTGTGTTCAGAAGCCAAGGATGTAGAATGTTTTGGCTTTTCATTATCAAAGTGTCTGGAGGGACACTTCGACATTTCTCTGGTCATCCTCTCTGTACAGACCTGCAGTGGAGCATATCTCATCACGTGCATAACAATGTTAGAATAACAGGGTTTTGTGTTGGAACATAGAGGGTCAAACAGCACAATTAAGACAAAATTGGTACAATAATATTAACCAAACGTTTCCAACAATGACGTTACCAGAAACATGCTGGTCCCTGATTGGCTACGGGCTTAAACACACACGGCTACCTACCTACGCAGCCGAACGCAGTACTTGTGAGCTCTGCTGGCGCAAGTAATTAAAGAAAATGGCCTGACAATTTTATTGAAATATCCCTCAATATTAATACATTCTTTCTGGTCTCTTGCTCTGACCTTTTCAGACTTGAGACGAGGAGTGACATGCGGCAAAGATCGTCCGGATTGGGAATCGATGCCTATGTGGCAATGCTTAAGTGGTATGCGCCTGCGCCTGGACCAGTAGGCATGAAGAGAGAAAAAACAGATGCAATTCATTGTCGCATTGGCAGTGTTTTCACTCCATTCTTAGCCCAAGGAGTCCTATTTATCCAATTGGTTGTGTTCCTCTTGTCGTCTGATGCTTGCTGACGCAGAGAGCTCTTGCGTGTACCATATTGATGCCGAGGGAGTGATCAAATCTGGTTCGCATCGCTATGCGACTTGAATGCAGCTGAGTTGTCAGAAGCAGACTATCTTGCAACTGCCTTGTTGTCAGTGTTTTTACTGCCAAGAAAGTTAACTCTGTTCTCTATTCTATTCCATGGGGTGAGAGTGTGTTACAACATCAGGAAAAGAAACGTAGGCTACTGGAGCACACAGACATTTAATGCCTTTTTATTGCAGGTGCAGATTCTGAACGTGCAATAAAAAAGGCTTTAACTGCCCGTGTGCTCCAGTACATTTTTTCTTTTCTTATTATTGCTACATGTCCTGCTCCCGAGACACACCGTGGCCTGCCTGCTGTAGCTGCGGAGATGTGTTCTTTCTGTGTCACAACATCATTATACAAAGACGTTTTGTGAAGACTACACAAATTTTGAAAAGACAAATGTTTGCGCTACAGAACTTGTCCCCTGTATATAACATTATTAGTACATTTAAATGTGGAATTCCTCATTAAGTCCCCGTGGATATGGATCCAAAATGCTTCCATGTCCAACAATCATTATCTCCTCCAGCCCAAAGGCCAGGGAGGGAGGAGATTATGTTTTTGTGCTGTGTGTGTGTGTGTGTGTGAGTGTGAGTGTGAGTGTGAGTGTGTGTGTGTGTGTGTGTGTGTGTGTGAGAGAGAGAATCCGGAGCGAATCAGGCAAAGCACGCGGCCAGTAGGCCAAGGAAGACACTCAACTCTGTGATATATCATAATGTTTGTTCTTTGCTGTAACTGGCTTTCCAAATTTGTTAGGGGGCCTAGTTTTTACAAAAATGCCATATATCTTGAATGCAACATCCAATCCAAATTGAGAACAATCCTCAACATGGCCGGTGTAGGACTACAAATGCAACCCATGAATGACAGTACTTCCCAGAAGACTATCTCGCGACGTACAGTATACAGTACATTCATAGCCAAATCTAGGTATGTTATGGAAAGTGTTCCGTACAGATTGATCTGATGTGTGTGTTTATCTGATTGCGGTTACTTACAGCGTTCACATTTATTTGACATTTGAAATGACATTTATATTTAATTGTATATCCTATACAGTATTAACGATCTTAGCCATTATAATTGACTCTGCACGTGAGTGGATTACTACAACTTTCAATAACAAGTTGTAGACTGCATGGCCATCAATATCTCATAATATTTGACATTACAGTTCTATTTCTACTTTTCTCTCAGTTGAATACATATCTTATTTGAAGCAGAGCATATGCAGAAAGGAAAGCTGAGTGGGAAACAAGAACGGGAGAGAGATTCAATATATATTCAAATGATGTGCCAGTATTACAGTCACTTGGAATCATGAATCTCAACTTAGCGGTTGGTTATGACTCATACTTTGCCTGCCGAGACATGTACTGTATCTATAGTTGATTATGAGTTGTTTATTTAAGGCCGTATATTGAATTGTTTGAATATTAATAGAGCCATAAAAAACCCACCTGTCTATCCCAAGACGGTCCCTTAGGCTGCCACCTGCCCCTTATCACAATAAAGTTTGCTTATGTAAGTCTTTCCTTTAACGCTTAACCCTCGTTATTAGGCTTATGCCAATTTTGTTAGCAATATCCTGGGGAGAAGCATGTTGTTGCTGTCGGCCAGAAACCATGTACTGTATACAGTATGTCCAGAAATCTAACTTTTCAGGAAAAATAACCAGTGTTCCAATGTGGTTATTATTTAGTCACAACTTGTTAATACTTTTTATAGGTTCGATATCCTCCTATATTAAAGTTGGCTAATGGATGTCCGGCCGGCCAGCGGCTCGGGCGAACGGACTGACGGACCATGCACATCGTTACATTCATGTCAATATGGACCCTATTTTCGTCCATGCTAATCCCTAAACCCCTAATCTTCTTTGCCTTTTTTTAACAATTTTTAAAAAACATTTTAAAATACTTCAAATAGCTGATCTACATCGACACGTTGTGAGCTTGTATAGATCAGCTATTTGAACTATGCCCCCAATTCAATTTGAATGATAATATAACTGGAATAAACGACTTCATAGGTTTGTACAGTCAAAAAGGAACAAACTAAAGTAATAGCAACGGTTATTTTATGCAAATGAAACTCAAAAAGCCAAAAGATTTAATTTGAAAGGAAGAATCATACACACAGATAAAAATATATTTGTAATTTATTTGTAATTTATACATTTTCAATTTCTACCCATAGGGCTACGCACGCACGCACGCACGCACGCACGCACGCACGCACACTCAATTCAATTCAATGGAGCTTTACTGGCATGAGAAAACATATGTCTATATTGCCAAAGCAAGTGTCAAATATAATAAAAGTAGTTGAAAATGGGGAACGTATACATGTTGGAGGGGGTACAGCATAGTGTAAACAGAGCTATGTATTCCATATTTCTCTAGCCTTCTTTTTTATCGCAACAGTTCACAAATCTTGCTGCTGTGTTCGCACATTGTTGTATTTCTCACAGTGGGTAAGGGAGTTTTTTTTATGTCGTTGGTCATGTTTTCAAACTCACTTTGGGTGTGTGTAATCTGTGGGAAGTATGTGTCTCTGATAACTGGTATAGTGGGCAAGTGGTTTGAAAGTGAAAGTGTTTCCACCACACTTTGTGTGGGTACACACACACACACACACACACACACACACACACACACACACACACACACACACACTGAATGAAAACAGTATATAGAACACACACACAGATTAATTTATAGATAGATTTCTTAAAAGACGAGCTGTTAGTATTTTGACCCAATAGACATATTGAAGCCTATCAATGGAACCTAGCAACTTAACTTCACACTTTTTGTGGTGACCATCATCATGACCTGCATTTTAAAACCAGACTCCACATTATCTCAGAAACACCTCCATTTGTTCCTAGCTGCTGAGCATTATTCAATCAACTTTTATTTACAGACTTCAAGGTCCATTAAAAACAAACAACCACATAAAAACACAAAATACATACACAAAGTGCAAAAAGAACACCACAAAATAGTAATACATACAAAAAACACAGCTATTACAAAAGGCACTCATACCAGTGTTCCCAAAACGGAGACTGATACCTGCTAGCACTGAGGCACGGGTTAGTCAGCAGCACGATAATAGAGTTTTGAGACTATCCAAACGGCCCATACATTTGTACATCAAGTTTCTCAGAAGTGCATGAAACGTATTGACACCCATATTACAGAACAACTCACTTGCACTGCTCCACCTTGGTTTTCTCATTAATATTCTCATGCAGTCATTATAAGCAACCTGCAGTTTATACATGCTAACCTTTCTGAACTTGACCCACAGGGGTGCAGTATACAGAGGTGTACAGTATGCCCTGAATAGGTTTGCCTTCACTTCATTTGAACAAGAGTGAAATTTCCTCCCCAGCATATTAAAAGTTAATTTCCTTTTTTTGTACCTTATGGGTTTGTGGCCATCAAACTTGGCTCCTATGTGTACACGTGCTTGTCTTCCTAACTTTAGTTAATAATGCATTAGTAATGCAAGATAAACTTAGACCTGTGAGTTGGCATTATATAATTGCTTATAAATACATGTAAATTTAGAGGAGAGAGAGGAAGAGAAGAAAGGTCTGTTGGAGGGTATTTAAGCAAAAGTAAGTGCTGTGACCTCTTCCTTCCTGTTTTACCACTTGCTATTCTCCACCTACGCACGCACGCACACACACACACACACACACACACACACACACACACACACACACACACACACACGCACACGCACACGCACACGCACACACGCGCGCGCACACGCACTTCGACTTCTTGATTGTCACATCACAACATTACAGATGTACTATAAATAGAAGTGAAGACCTGTGTGTCGCCAAGACTGTCATGGCAGCAGGGCTCAGAAGTTAAGTTTACAAGTTACCTTGAAATGAAAAGAAAAAAATACTGTTGTGTACAGTGGGGAAAAAAGAAACAAATCAACAATACAGAGCAGTCAAACATTTTAGGTAATAAAAACCTAAGAAATATTTTAAATGTGTCAAAAACATTCAATGCTACCTAAGTGTCACGTCATAACACAAATATTAATAAAAGTACAACTTATCAATCATGAACCGATTGCTGTGAAACTTTGCATGCACAGTCCCACTTGGCCAAGGAACAAATGCCACTCTTTTCACATTGTCTTATTATAGCGCCACCAGCAGGCTGATTTTTGCTTAAAAAAAAAAAGAATAATACCTATAACTGGACCAATTGGCCTGAAACTTTGCACACACACACTTTTTAGAGGCAAAGGAAAAACATCTGCCCTGCATGTTTCACATCAGCCTTTTATAGCGCCATGCACCAGGAGGCCGATTTTTGCAAAACAATTATTTTTATATTACTCAATTACCAATGTTGTCCAAACAATCATGAAAATCGGTACACATTCTCTCTATAGTCATGTGATCAAGACGGATCTTTTCTAGATAGATTTTTCAGATATCAAAATTAATTGAACAATGATATATTGAGGTAAAATAACTCAACACCTAGTTTAAGGGACGGCATAGTTGAATGGTTAGGGAGCCCGCCTAGGGAACCAGTGCCCCTGTTTGTCCCAGGTTCGATTCCAGGCCAGGGTAGCGATGTTGATACTGAGCAAGACTCTTAACCCCTAATTGCTCACGCGCTCCTTATGGGCAGCGAATCAGCTGGGTTGGGCTGAAAATACTGAAATAAAGGTAAAGGTAGCCTCGTAAACCGGACTCTCCTTTAGAAGGAGTCAGTTTACTAGGCTAGGAAATAGGTATCTATCTATTAAAGGAGGCTAATGATCTCCCCGGGTATACGTAGGTTATTCTAAGGGGCCCCGATGGAAAGCCTGTCTGCTTTCAGTCTGCATTTTGGAACACCTACAATGACCTTGCTGGAGGCTCCTCTTCGTCTTTTGGTGGATTCAGTCACCTTCGAACCATCATCACAAGCTTAGTCTTTAACACACACACACACACACACACACACACACACACACACACACACACACACACACACACACACACACACACACACACACACACGCAAATACATAGCATGCAGCTGTTGCAGTGTTGTCAGCAATTTGGGCACTGTTTCACCCGGTTATGCCCATATGGTGTTTCGTGTCCAGGCCAGTCTGTGGGCCTGGAAAAATAAATAAAAACATATATAACTTGTAAGACACCTGAGGGTGGAATGCGACCTCAGGGTGACATGCAAAGGGCGAGGTCGCGCCAATTCTTGACTATCTGGCCAACCACAGCGTTTCTCTGACTATTCTAGTTGTTGTCATTCTGGGGGGAGTTTGTTCATGTTTTGTGAGGGTATCAACCCTAGGAGATACGGGGAGAACATGCAAACTCCACACAGAAAGGCCCTATCGCCAACCCCACCTAGGGTGTGAGCGATAGGGCCTAAACATGGAGATGTGGAGAACACTATATATGGAGATAGTCCAGTCCATCATGTCATATGGGACTACCGTCATAGACAGTAGCCATTGTTAGGCCGGAGTCAATGGCTGTCTGTGTGACTGTCTGTACAGGAAGTGATGTCACATGACATACTTTTTATGCCCATATATGAGTCATTCTGTACCACATCTCCATGTTTAGGCCAAACAGGTTCGCTCCATTTCTCCGTGTATAGGTCCAAATGCCCAACGTCGAGCTTGACAAGGAGAATACCGCACATTGTACCTCATCCACCCTTTCTTCTCTCTCCTTTTGGTATCTTTATCCTCCTCCTCCTTTTTTTCTTTTTTATTCTTCTCTTTTTTTCACAGCCGCCCCCATATTTACTTTAGAAAATATATATTAAATTCTAAGAACGTTTCGAATACCAGTTTGACACAAGAG
Organism: Nannobrachium achirus; assembly: GCF_963921795.1. Taxonomy (NCBI): domain Eukaryota; kingdom Metazoa; phylum Chordata; class Actinopteri; order Myctophiformes; family Myctophidae; genus Nannobrachium; species Nannobrachium achirus. The sequence continues at coordinate 54,613,589 of NC_137824.1, read as the reverse complement.
CGAATAAGTGCTACACTTCTGGAATCCTGTGTGTCGACTTAAAGTCGGATCCAGGCCTAATAACTTTATCTATCCGCCCCGCTGCCACCTCCTTGTTACATTTTCTTTTCTGAGACACATTGTACCTCATCCACCCTTTCTTCTCTCTCCTTTTGGTATCTTTATCCTCCTCCTCCTTTTTTTTCTTTTTTATTCTTCTCTTTTTTTGTCTTTCTTAGTCTTGTGTATCCTTCTCTTTTTTTAGTCTTTCGTGTAGCCGCCCCGTACAGGAAGTGATGTCACAACTCGCTGACATCACACCCTGTACAGAAGGAAGGTTACAGAAGGAAGGTTACGGAAGGAAGGAAGGTCACTCAAGTGACAAGGTTTTTCAGGGTAAATGCGACCTTCGTCCTTTGCCAATGGAATGGGCCTTTAAAGATTTTTACGATCAAGTGGTATTTTAATTGGTAACATTCATTTTTATTAGTCATTTTCATCACTACTCCGGTCTGTCTTTCAGGTATACTTAATGATTTTACCCAAGAGGTTAGGCTAGCCCTTTGCTTTCTAGCTGATAAATTGTGCTTTTGTAGATTCTAATATGTTATTTGGACATGTTTGGATACAATGGCATCTGTTGTAGTGCTAATACAGTAAATGGGCCTATAATATACATTTAATCTTTTAAGAGGCATAACATAACACTTTGAAACCTCTGCACATGGATCATCCATGTTTGATCAACCACTACAGTATCCTATAGCTTGAGTTTGTTGTTAGAGAGTTAGTTGTTAATTTACTTGTCCATCGATTTTGATAGTAATAATTGAGAAATAGATTCACATTTGACGTTAATAATGTACTGTAATATTCTTAGAGCCCATAGCACATTACATCTATTAAAATACAAAAAGAAAATAATAAACGAAATAAATAAAATGCCTGTCGATCAAAACAGATGTTATATCTCTGGAGACTGGAGTCAAACCTTTTAAGTTCACACTTAAAGGTAGGTTAAGTGATTTTTTTGGGTTCAAACAAATTATCTTTTGTTAAAAAAAAAAGTCTTTCCAACTCTTTAACAGAAAATACATTTTCAGGCTGGTGGCAAGGAGAGAGTAACTATTTATCAGCTTCATTTTTATAGTATTCCAGTTCCAACTTTGTCTGCTCATTTCACCACCTCCGATTTCACTTGTTTAATTTGTATGCTGTCTGGGTTCTCTATCTCGGGATCCCTCTGCAATGATTCCTGTGAAGTTTCTCGCAGTGTGTCATCCTTTGTCGGCAATCAATCCTATAATATGAAAACCACAATGATATGACGAATGATTTCAAGAAGAGACTTGTGTGATGTGAAATGCATAACAATCTGATGACTCCCCGAAGGCCGCACAGTGAGCCTGTTACCCTACCTTTAATACAGAGAGAGAGAGAGAGAGAGAGAGAGAGAGAGAGAGAGAGAGAGAGAGAGAGAGAGAGAGAGAGAGAGAGAGAGAGGTACACAGATGGAAACAAAGGTCAGAGCAATTTGAACAGAGGCATATGAGACTTCTTTGAAGTCGGGCAGGAAAGGAAGCCGAGAAACCATGCAAGCAGAGAGAAGTAAATGACCCTACTGTGTGTGAGCTGCAGAGAGACATGCAGTAGGGTTGCAGAAGACCATTTCGGGTCATTTTTTACAATCTCAGACTTAAATTAACAGCAAGGATTTTACTGTATGCTTACTGTAGATAAGCCACTGTAAAATGAGAGGACATGAGGAAAGGAGAGGAAAGGAGTTGGACTGAAAACATCATCACAATATTATTACGATGCAGTCGGCCAGCAAATAGAACATTTGTGCACAGTCATATCCTTATAGTGTTAGTTCAACAAATCCAAAACCAAATGGACCCATAAGGGTTCATTTTTGGTAGACACTCTGTAGCTTACCACTGATGTTTTTACAGTGTGATATCAAGACAGATTAAAGTTTAGACGCTTTCACGCCCCATTCCCTTCCAACATTCAACGCGCCACCTCATGTTTTGGGTAGTTAAGGAGACCAAGGGCAAGAAGAGTACTGTCCAATTGAACCGAAATCACTTCGCCTGCCCAATTTCCATCGGATGTGAGATGTGGTTCTGGACAGAGTGAAAAGGTCTTGTTGGACATAAAAGTTTCTAATGGAGGCGAAATTGAAGGCGGACATTGTGGTCTAATGGTTAGAAAAGCAAACTCAAGGCTGGGTTGAATCCGTAGACGGAAAATTGGGGGCACAAAAAGCAACTGCCCTGTGGGTGCCCTCCAGCAACTACACAGTCAAATCCTTAGTGTTAATGTATTCATTTGCACACTCTCAGAGGTAAATGAAAGGGGACATGAATCCCTAGGCTAATTTGTGGTTTGTTTTCTGGTTCAGGTTAAAAACTACAGAAGGTTATGGCAGACTACATGAGGCTGATCATACAACACACCATGTAAGCAATGCAGCTGCAGTTAACAAAATTATTAATGGGCGTATGTATGCCGTATGCGTTAGATTTTGGTTAGTATTGACAATACTATTGACCAACTGTCTCTGCTTGTACACTTTCAGTTCTCGAGCAGTGGTGGCTGAGTGGTTAGTGTCCACACCTAGGACTCCGGAGGCCCCAGAGGTCGCAGGTACGATTCCCCACTCCAGCTACCTCTGCTCCCCTTCCCCCTTGTGCTCCTTGTGGGCATCACTGGTTCAGCTGGGTCAAAGCTGATATAAAAAGCAGCTGGGTTGGGCTGCGATATCTGAATTTCCCCCGCGGGAGGAATAGGTATTAGGACAGCTATTCATTCATTATTATTATCATTCATTAGTATGGCTCTGGTACTCTCAGAATCCATCAGAAGGACATCTGTTGGAATCAGGGGTAGTGTTGTAAATATTAAGCTGGCATGGCATTACCTCAGGTAGCCTACAACTATCTTGCCTCCTTATAATTAATAATTAGAGTCAGACATACAGTAGGCGTATGTCTCAAAGTTTTAGGCAACACTGCAAAGGCAAGATCTCTCTCTGCCTCTCTCACTTGATCTCTCTGCCTCTCTCGCTTGATCTCTCTGCCTCCTCGTGCGTGTGAAGTAGCATATATAGACAGCTAACAGAAAAACACAATCAATAATAAATACATTCGTACAAAAACAACAACAACTTGGAGTGCTGTAATGCTGCAACTGAACTAATTCTAAAGTAATAAATAAAATCAACCAACGAACTCGTTTCCTACAGAGGATCGCCCCAATGGTCAATTTCAACACACTGAAGACCATAGCTGGTGCAATAATCCAGCCCCTCTTTGACTACGGAGTTCAAGTATGGTATCGTGACGCCCCGCAAGCCCTTAAAACTAAACTCCAAACAGCCCAAAATAAACTAATAAGGGTCCTGCTTAACCTTCCCTATCAGACTCACCTCACCGCTACTCAACAGTTAAGAGTGGGGTGGCTCAGAGTAGATGACAGAGTACAGCAACTTGCAATGGGCCTGGTGTACAAGATACACTACACCACTATGATACCCAAGTACCTGTCAAAATACTTCATAAACATTAAGGATGTCCATAATTACAACACCAGAGGCAGCGCTACAGATCACTTCCAACCCAGAGTCAAAACCAATAAAGGGTCAAACTCGTTTTTCTGCTATACCACCAAAATGTGGAAAGCCTTACCGAAGGCCATAAAGGAGTGTGGATCACTAGCATCCTTTAAAATTGCCCTGAAAAACCACTTACAGGCAGCAGCCGTTCGCAACTGGTAAAAAAAAAAACCTAGCCCAACCCTACCCTCACCTGCCCCTTCTTTGTATATACTTACTGTTTGTTTAGACTTACTGTTTTCTTTTTTTGTTCTATCATTTTTTTTTTCTTTACATATCTACTGCATAGTACTGTGTTCTATTCGTCTGTCATTCAATGTTATATGAGATACTTAAATGGTTTCCTGTGGAAATAAGCTTAGTCTTTTCATGGATCTCCTTTTAGTAGACCTTGTACCAGTGAACTGTACCGTCATGAAACTGTATACCTTTTCCTATGCAAACTTCTAATAAAGTCTTCAATCAATCAATCAATCAATCAATACTGCTATTCAACCAACTCTGAGTCTCAGAATCAGAATCAAAATGTATTGTCACATCAAAGGTTTGCATAGGCGTAAAGAAGTGGGTGATTTTTCATGCCACTTTATAGGATTTTACTGTGTGCAGTTAGTCCTCACTAGCATGGGTGGAGCTGCTTATAGAGGCTGGCATGATAATGTGTTCAATGATTAAGGCGTGAACTAGCATGTGAGTGGATCAATACAAGTTTACGTTTATTTTATTTTTAAACTTTTTTAATTCTAGGTCTTATTATCGTCTGACATATAATGTTTGAACATAAATTAAGTACAGTATGTTATAGAATGTTTGGACAGAGGCTAGGTTTAATTTAGCTTATATCCTAGTTGACCCTGACCATTTACCCTGTCATTTGTTGCCTATAGCCTAGGGTTCATGCCATGTAATCTGATCTTGCACTTTCTAACTCGCTCTAGAGCATCTGCTAAAGCTAATGTAAATGACTAAATGGACATTGTAAATTGAAACTGGAAGGTACATAACTAGCTAGAACTGGATGATTGATTTGGGGGTTTGGCTTACACCGTGAAGACATCAGGTTTCATTTACAGTATCATGTTGTCAAACTCACATTTTAGGTGCCAAATGCGGCCCCCAAAGAGTTCCAATGCAGCACCCAACATGGTTTTCAGAAAAGTAAAAACATATACTACCTTTAATTATGTCCTTTTGAAATTGAAATGTTCTACTTTCAAATGGTTTATTTCACCTCTCATAACAATTATGTGGTACCATGCAACTGTAATAATTAAAGTAGGTATTCTTCAAAAATAAACACAATTTGTGATATACTATAGTGATACACTACAAATAGTTATGGCAATGACTGAGACAGCAGGTTGGAAAAAGCCAGTGCAAGTGAACACGCAGGAGCGTGCGTGTCCGGAACCTGTTACGCTCGTCTTGACGCGCCCTCATCAGGTCACTTTCTGCCCACTGTTGCCCTCACCCCGAAATGAGTTTCACGCCCTGGGGAGACGGCATAGCCCAATCAGGGAATGCACAATATAAGAATGACTTTTCAGATCATGGCTTTCACTCTCTCCACTATATCACCTCACTTAAGTACAGACAGAATTCTTAACAACAATCTTCTGGGTCCCTGGCACAAACTATTTTAAAATACAGGTCCGTGACCCATACATTATGAAAATGATTGGGGAACCACTGGCCTGCAAAGACAGTTGGTTTTGGGTGGGGTGAGAGACAGACAGGTGGACTTAAAGGGATAGTTCACCCAAAATAATAATAATTGCAACCGTAGGTCGCATTTACTATGAAAACCTGCAGCTCATGTGCGTCGATCAGTCAGTCACGCCTCATGTCACACTCCCTATGTGGCCAAGAGAGAATTCATATATGGCTTAGTAATCCATAAATTATTATTACTAGTAATACGCGGGCGAGAAGCGAGGTCGTGCTGAAACAACAGAGACTGACACAATATGCCCATATATGGAGATTACAATTACAATTTACAATTTAGGCATTTAGCAGAGGCTTTTGATCCAGAGCAACTTACAATAAGCAAGGTAATGCATCAATACATCAACATCAGCACATCAAATGCATAGAAATATCAATCTAGACAAAAATAACGTATGTAGACGGAGCGCCTAGTTAGTAAAAAAATATATATA